>NC_138908.1:51405728-51973228 GCF_965231255.1 Vanellus vanellus
GGTACCAAAGTACTGAAGTATACACATGTAGGAGATTCTCATGCTTCTCTGTAACATTATGTTTAGCAAAACAGCTATATCACACTGCTCACACTACTTTTTTAAAGTATAATATCCAAAGAATGGTGCCTATCAAAGACGTTGGAGGATATTTGTGACTGTCATGGTCCCAGTATCTTTAGAAGGTGAACCTATTATTGCAAACCAGCATATTAGCTACTGCTTATTTCTTTTATTGGTAGGAAGAACGTGGCTTGCACTCTTTGAAGAATCATATCCCTTTTCTCTATCCCTAAGTACACTTGCCCTATTCCCTGCTTTTTCTTTAAGTCTTTCTTTACATGCTTCAACTATTTCAATCTTCCTTGCAGTTTTCCTCTTCTTTTCTGCTTTTTTTTCCCTTCTTTTCCTCCAGAGACAGTGACCCAGAACAGAAGAAAGCCAAGTATACAAGGCAGAAACAAGAGCATGACATCGGATTATCTGAGTCACCAGAATCCAATGTTGCATAATAGTTGGAGACCTCTCACAGTTTCAAACCAGACAGATTCACAGAATGCCTACCTCACACACTTTAAAATAACACAAACAATAAAGTAAAAAACAAAACCCCCAAACCCCAGACCTCAGAATGAGAGGTCAGAGGCACTGCTAGGATCTTAACTCTTTGAAAATGTGGGTCACCTGTTGGCAAGTCAAATGATGGCAAGATTTTGAGAAGATAGGATTTTGCCTGGTCAGGCTGTTTCAACAAATTGGTACCACTTGAACTAGCTCTTCACTCCTCCTCACTGACTTCTAGACAGATATGCAAGGTGGAAGTGATGGAGGAAGGAAGCCCAGTGAACACCAGAGCCCGTCAGCTGGCTGGAGAGGTCTAGAACAAGGGCCTTGCTGCAAGACCTCTCCATAGAAGACAGAACAGCCTGCAGTGAAGAAGGCTAGCCTCTCACAATCAAAGAAAATACAGCTGATAAACATTAAAAGCCAGAGACTGAGCAGCAGGCAAAATGGGAATTACAGCACAAAGCAGGAGGCCTGAGGCTCCAGTCTAAAGGCAAAGGTTACAATGATTTTTGTAAGCAGCAACCAAAGACTAAGAGTCTCCTACCTAGTTTCTAATGGTTTCTAATGGTCATGTTGCTACAGACAAACTCAGCTGAAGTCCCAGAGAAAACAATACTTGGCAATGAAAAATTAATGACTAAAAAAATCACCACAAAAATAAGGGAGACTGACAGGAGATCCCTCAGTTTTTGATAACTGCATAGCTAGATATAGATGGTTTTCCTGCTGTTGCTGCTCAGATCAAAGCAGCGATTTTCAAAAAAGAAATAAGTAGTGTAAACTTATTGCAAATATTATTCTACTTTTCTGCATATTTTGTTAAGCTCACGAGGCCCTCAAAGAAAAAAGCGTAATTTTTCTCTTGGCTGACATTGACATAAATTCATTGGCTCCTGCAGAATCCGACAGGAGCCCAGGGAGCCGGTGCTGCTCACTGGACAGCAGAATGGAGCTCTGAGAGTATGCGCTCAGGAAATTAGAACCTGCTTACAGTATGCAACTGGTTTTAGTAGAAATGATATTTACTGCTCACCGGATCTGCAGTTCCTGGGTGTATTCTTCATTTTAAAGTCTACAAAATATCAGCTTATGGGATGTGCCTCGTCTTTACTGTGCTTTCAAGGCATACCACACAACAGTGGGGGGCCAAACGTACCTATTGTATAAAATAATCTATGAGGTTTTTTCTTACATCTATGAGGAAAGTGCAAAAACTCAATTCATCATATGTGCTGATAGATAAATGTTAGCCTTACCAGAGTGGCTGCTAACAGGTAGGGACAACGGGATATTCTTATGCCTCTATTAGATTAATGTTAATTTAATAGTCAAGACACTACAGTTCCTGTTCACTGGTTCGAAGTTAGCTGAAAATATTTTACAGATTATTAGTCAGGTGTTAACCAAGGCAGCAGATCTCTCCAAAGCAATTGTAACATTTCTCCTGACTTTCATTTTGTCTTCCTGCAGAACACAAGGAAGGAAAGAAGAAGAGGAACAAGGAGGAAAAGATTTAAAACTCAGAGTGGAGAGACAGGTAAGCAATTCTATTCATACTTCTGCATGAATGCAATTCTTTTCAATCCTAGTACTTTCCAGCTGTTTCAAAGACATCTTTTGATGGTGTATTGCCTCCTTCAATGGAGTTAAAAGTTGGCAGTGCCATTCAGGAGCCAGTTTGTTATGATCTTGCTCTGGAGATCTGGTGGGAATTAGTGTATGCATAGCCTCATTAAATGAATGGGAACTTTCCCAACTCATGACTGCTCACATCCTATAGTTTCAGATATAATTTAAATGACAGTTGACATGTTGAACTGGCATGATATGCACCTCAAGGAATATTCATAATATAATGCCTATCCCCTTCTAAAAGAAAATTCTGGTTGAAGGCATGAGAAAATTTTGTGGGAATCTTCCTAGAAGTCTTGAAATGTCAGTTACAGAAGCTTTATTGCAAAACTTGTATCTTAATAAAGCAAACCAGCGACATGTATACTGACTGTCTAAACAATTTGCATTGAACAGTGTGAGAAAAAATGTAGAAATACCATATGGACAAAATGTTAAAAAATTAAAGAATGTCCATGACTTCAGTGATGTGCAAGTCATCAATAGTACCGATTTACAACTGCTACACACTAACGCCATGAAATCTTAACTCCAATATTTTTGTTTAAATAAGGTGAATATCCTTTCTCAATGCCTGCAGGTTTTCTCCTCCTGTGACCATTCAAAAGAAAAGTTCAAAGCTATATTCTCTGTATTTTTTCCCTTTGACACTGTTCCACAGATTCCCTCACTGGTCTTCTGAAAAAAAAAAAAAATTAAAAAAAGAAAAAAATTGTTATTTAATAAATTTATTTATTTATTTATCATTAGATGGCTTTTCTTACGACTTTAATTTCCTTACACTTTATAGTGTGTACACTTTATTGAGATTTCCTATCTTTTTTTTTCAAATACAGCAGAATTAAGGGGTTCGAGAAGGGAAGATTGTTGCAGCTGGAGGAGAGTGTGAGAAGGAGAGAGAAAAAGGGAGAGAGAAAGGCATGACCAGACCCACTGACCCTTTGCAGCCCCTTGCCCCTTGACTGACCCAGGCTGGCTCTCGTCCTCCTTTTGCCTCCTCCAGAAACCACTCAGCTGCCATGAGATAATCAAATTTTGCTGACCTAAGAATGAGAATAAAGTCATTCTGCCTTTATCCATGAGGGATGGGGGGAGGGAAGGTTGGGTTTTGCTTTCACTGCTGAGAAGTCTGGAGCTGGCTCTGGAAATAGTCATAAAATTTATAAAACACCAGTACAATGCACGCATTCCTGCATATTTGAAAGAGAGGGAAAAACATGTGAAAAGCAAGGGGTTTGACTCTCCAGGCCCTCCATATGTGGAATTTCCATCCACATCAGTTGGAGCTCAGTATATGAAAGGCTTGCAGAAGCAAATCCAAAAGGATATGTAAAACCAGTAAAGTTTTTTTTTCATGTGAAACCTAAAGCATTTAGCTTACTTCACAGAACAGAGAGAGCTACCCTGAAGGCTTCTGTAAGTGTGATTCAATTTTAATCAAAATAGTGGCTAGAGGACTAGGAAAGCAGAAATGTCATTTAATTTAAATACAGCACCCCCTCATCCAACATTTATTTTTCCTACCCCCATCACATAAAAATTCCTCCCAAGGAAGAATGTAAAGTGCTTTTTTGAAGATGGTAGAGATTTCCACTATACCACAATGCAGTCATTTATTAAGCAAGGAAAACGAAGTTTTTGCAAAAAAGTAATACAATATGTGGTGGAAGCTGCAAAAGACATTAAGTCAAATTTAGAAAGTCTAAACTTGTGAATTCCAAGCACAGTTGTGTAATATTGCCCAAAATAGTTCCGGCACTCTAGCAGGAATGGACACAAAATTTATTTACTTATATGCATATGGAAAATTTATTTCAGTAAACTTCTATGCAATTTTATGAGATCAGAACTCGATGTGTAACATATACCAGGGAAAAAATATTTGCAAACCACTGAAATCAGTACATTGCTTATGATTTATTGTGACAGAGTTTTAAGACTCAAAGAAATGCATATTACAGAGCTAGCAGAGAAAAGCAGTAGCTGAACCATGAATTCTTAGAGCTAGTGTAGCTATGTTTTCAGTTGTATTTGAGGACTAACAGCAGCCACAGTGAGATTTCACATATTATATGCAACTACTAAGTCCAAGAAAACAGATCTAAATATAATTCAGCATAACATAATCTAAAATAGCATGCTATTATAAAGGACCCTACAATGTTGGGTTGGGGAGAAATGCATATGCTGATATATGGAAATATATCAGTAAGAAAACATAGGAATATATTGATGAAATGTATCTTCATCAGCAATGTTGTGCATACTCATTCCAATAATGGTCAGCTGAAACTCTGGTTCTGCCAGCTTGTTTCATGGAATGGTCAGGAGCTTGGACTCCTAAAATTTTGCCTTAGAGAGAGTCCTGCCATCCAGACCTGAGCACGGAATTTCGGAGGTTTCTTAAAACCTGATGTCCCACAGCAGCCCTACCATGCATGCTGCCCCCCAGATGGGAACTTCTCACTTGCCCCAGAGTGGCCTGCAGGCTTCTGCCTGTGTGCCAGCAGCCCCAGCAGCCCAGGGTAACAACACAGTTAGGTAAAAAAGTTAGAATTTCCTGAGGATGTTCTAATTGCCTCATCATGTAATTCGGAACAGCAGTGAACTCAGACACATGGTGCTGAGGGAAAAGACTATTGCGTAGTAATTTGGGCAAATTATTCTCCCTTGATGTGCAATTTTGTGCATGCCACTTACTTCTTTGTGACATATCATCTCTAATATGGAGGTTATATGCAAGACATGCCGTAACACTTGGGAAATTCATCTTCTACTTCAATAAATAAATCCCTTCCTACATTTTTTTGCCCACACATGGTGCTGTAAAATCATAAATAGAAAACAGCACCCATTCTGCTCTCCTTGAAAGACTATGACAGATTAAGTGTCATGAATATGTCTTAGTTTATGTCTGCTTTGAAGTGCCTTTAACACTTGAGATACAGAAGTGCTTGTCTTTTGAGGAAAATGAGTATGGTTTTCTTTGACAAAATAGGACCACGTTACATCTGTCACAGAGGAAAACGCTATATTCATGTCTCCAGGTAATCCATCCACATTCATATGTCTAAAGTCCTCCAAGGAGTGTCACAAATCCAAATAATGCCTCTGCGTACTGTGTTTTATGTTTGGTTCCCATGATTCAGGTCACAGATGTGAAAAGACAAACAACTGTTTCTTGTACGGACATACACAGATTAATTCAGGTTATTTTTTTCACATTTATACTAGTTCAACTATTAATTTGAGATCATGTTTTCTCTTGCAAATACTGTAATGGAGTTTGATGTGCTTTCATCCATCCTAGTCCCATCTACTTTAGTAATCCTTGTCTATCCTGACCTGAAACTCCACTGATATGAAAGTCAAAGAACATTGAGATGCAGGATAGTGGGAAACCACATAAAAGTGTGATATTGTGTATCAAACCATCTACCCACAGGGAGAAAATGAAGCAAATATTGTCCTGACAGAAGACTGTTACCCACTTCTTTTTGAAGAAATTAAATTCATTTATCTTCTCTACATTCAAATGTTAGTGTTCCTTTTGTTCCTGAAGTCATAAATGCCTACCCAATTCTGTAACAGTTAAAATGTTTACTTTAAAATGTCAGTCTTATGTATTCAAACATTTTTTTAAGATATGTACATTCACTGCATATTTAAAAATAACTCAGCTACATAGGCAAAACAATTTTAAAATGAGCATACTGTACTTGAAAAGAACAGTAGGTTTGTGCTCACGTATTACAGATGCATACCATTTCCACAGTCCCAAATGTTAAAATACAACTCACAGAGAAGTATTGTGTGATTCTGAACTTCACTTGTCATCAGTTAAACATGATCCTACTGAAAACTTCTGAACTGTGCCCAAAATTTCTGAAACAGCTAGGCTGATGTAGATTTCTTGTTATTCTCTATTTCTCATGAATTCTAGAAGAAAAAGTTAGAAAAAACCAGTTATGTACTCAGAGGAGACTCAAATCCTACATGCAGTGTAAGGGAGACTTAACAATGCAGGGAAACAAGGATTAGTCCTTGACAGCCAGGGGATACACAGTTTTTAGTAAAATTACAAGATTTTAAATAAACCTCTGTCTGTAAGAGAAGAGAATCATAGAATCATTTAGGTTAGGAAAGACTTTTAAGATCATCACGTCCAACCATTAACCTAACACTGCCAAGTTCATCACTAAACCATGTCCTGAAGCACCATATCACCATCTTTCAAATACCTCCAGGGATGGTGCCTCAACCTCTTCCCTGGGCAGCCTGTTCCAATGCTTAACAACCCTTTCAGTGAAGAACTTTTTCCTAATATCCATCCTAAACCTACCCTGGTGTAACTTGAGGCCATTCCCTTGTCCTATCACTTACCTGGCAAAAAGAAGTTGATCCCCACCTCTCTATCAGGTAGTAGAGAGCAATAAGGTGTCCCTTCAGTCTCCTTTTCTCCAGGCTAAACCACTCCAGTTCCCTCAGCTGCTCCTCGTAAGACTTGTTCTCCAGACCCCCCACCAGCTTCATTGCCCTGTTTGGATACACTCCAGCACCTCAATGTCTTTCTTGTAGTGAGGGGCCCAAAACTGAACACAGTGGGCCTGAACATGAGGTGGGGCCTTACCAGTGTTGACTACAGTGGGACAATCACTTCTGTAGTCCTGCTGGCCACACTTTTCCTGATACAGGCCAGGATGTCATTGGCCTTCTTGGCCACCTGGGCACACTGCTGGCTCAAATTCAGCTGGCTGTCAACCAGCACCCCCAGGTCCTTCTCTGCTGAGCAGCTTTCCAGCCACTCTTCCCCAAGCCTGTAGCATTGCATGGGGATTTTGTGACCCAAGTGCAGGACCTGGTACTTGGCCTTGGCAAAGCTCATACCATTGGCCTCAGCCCGTCAATCCAGCCTGTCCAGATCCTTCTGTAGGGCCATCCTACCCTTAAGCAGGATGACACTCCTGCCCAACTTGGTGTTGCCTGAAAACTTACTGAGGGTGCACTCAATCCCCTCATCCAGGTCATTGATAAAGATATTAAAGAGAACCAGCCCAGCACCGAGTCCTGGGGAGCACCACTTGTGACTGGCGACCATTTGGATTTAACTCCATTCACCACCACTCTCAGGGCACGGCCATCCAGCCAGTTTTTTAGCCAGTGGAGTACACCCATCCAAGCCATGCGCAACCAGTTTCTTCAGGAGAAAAGCTGTGGGAAACAGTTTCAAAGGCTTAACTGAAGTCCTTGTAAACAACATCCACAGCTTTTCCCTCATCCACTAAAAGCATCACCTTGTAATGGAAGGAGATCAGGTTAGTCAGCCAGGACCTGCCTTTCCTAAATCCATGCTGACTGGCTGGGCCTGACCACCTGGGTGTCCTGCATGTGCTGCGTAATGGCTCTCAGGATGATCTGGTCCACAACCCTCCCAGGCACATAAGTCAGACTGACAAGCATGTAGTTCCCTGAGTCCTCCTTCCAGCCCTGCTTGTGGATGGGTGTCACAGTTTTCTCCTGGAAGTCAGAAATGCACACGCAGTACTATCTTTTTATGTCCTTTTTTTTTTTTTTTTTTTGACTGTGACTTCTTTTGAAGCTGCTTTCTGCTTTTAATAAATTTTATTTTAAGGAAGCTCTTCAGTTGTAGATTATGACTGTCATTAAGGTCATTAAGCTGGAGGCAGAAGAAACACAGGGCTCTTGACACCAACACAGACCAGCAAAAATGATACTGGTTATACAGGGAGACTACAATCCATACTTTACTGGGAAAATCACTGTTCCATTCAGAGAGGCAGCTAAAAGCAGGACACTTAATAGGGGAGCACAGAGAGAGAGTGACCAAGAGAGAGCTGGAAGAAGGAAGCAAAGCCCCATATTCTTCTGACATCACACCAACATGCCTCATCAAATGACAGATCAGCATGTGAAGAAAAGTGAATCAAAATTACCCGAAAAGGGTCAAGATGGTCCAATTTCAAAACGTTTGTCTTTTTGCCTTGCCTGTAATCTTGCCTTGACATCCTGATTGTCTCCTTCTCCAATGTGGAGAAGAAGCATCCCCAGGACTGGGGGCTGCTGAAGAAAAGGATCAGACTAAAAGGGAGGATAAGACCAGAGAAGCATGTCACTGACTCCACTTCAGTTGTCATTTAAAAGCTTTTCTTTCTTTGTTATTCATCTTTCTTCTCGGGAACCAAAGCAGAAATCTGAATTACTGTTGAAATTGAGCAGAAAGTAATTTCTCTCTGTGAAGCAATAAAAACACCATGAGAATTGGGCATGCAGCCAGATTTGTTCCACAATGTGACATCTCTGTGGGCCTTCAGGACACCGGTGAAAGACCCTGGAAAAATTGGTAAAAGTGGCTTCCAGGAAGAACTTAGTAGCTGATACAGTTAGCCACCACTAAATATGAGAGAGAGTTCACGTATAAGGATCTTACAAGTATGACATGCTAGAATCTGGCACGAAAGCTGGAAAGTTCATTAACCCTTATACCATGCAAGCAGTAGTGTAACCAGATGACAGCAAGCGTAACTTTGACCTATCCTTCAGCACAGCTTTCTTCCCCTAAAATGCTTCCTGTCTTTTCTCAAAGGAAACGTTAAAATTACTTTACCGACAATAAAAAAATGAAGCCACTCATTTTTACAAATCACTGTATTTTCTGTGAGTCAGATTGTAATAAGAAAATGTTCAATACTATTGAATTCTGCTAGGCCTTCTTTCCCCTTCTGTATGGGCAAGATTTCAAAATTATTTAGGGTTCAAAATATCTCCAATACAAAGGGTACTTATTTCAAACTGGTTTTATATGTACATTTTATCTATAAAAATATTATATAATTATATTACTTATTTTCTGTAAGTGTTTATTTTATGTAAAGAGTAGTCTTACTCTAGTTACTGAAATGTGAGTAGCAGTGGGTAAGGAGATAAAATGCTATAGTTGAGCAGGCAACTATAACAATAACTGTTTAATAATAACACATATGTTACAGGGACATTGCCTTTCAGTAGAGAAGGACAGAAATTTACAAAATATTTATTTGTCTGCCAGTAGTATTTTCCCTTTCTGGCAAGTGTTATTAATAGAAAACTAACCCCGAGTACATGTTATGTATATCACAGTTGACGTTCCCTTTCAGTTTACACAGAATAATATCTGGGATAACACTTTTTTTTCCTTTTTAATATCAGGAAATTATTGTTCTCTTCCAGTTACTCACTAGTAACTGTGAGAACTATGACTAATCTAAGATACTTTACAAATTAAAAGTCAAAACAAACTGTTGCCTTGAATAAAAAAAAGAAGTGCATGAATGCATAGAAACTTTGAGAGGTTGTGCTTTAGTTAGGTTATAATAACAAAACATAATTTACTGTATGTTAGAGTTGAACCTAGCAGAGTTACAAACTATTAGCTGCAATTCACTGTTTGTCTTCTAAAACAGTCCAGAGCTCTTGAGGGTATTTTTACTGAAAGTACATTTAATCATGCAGAATAGCAAGTCATCTGTCCATTTGCAATATGATAATACACACGCATGTGCATGTGCATTTGTTAGCCTGTCTTTACCTTCAAAATATGATTGTCAAATTTAAAAAAATAAAAAAGGTCTGCTCATATATACAGTATTTTCTCAGCAGATTTAATCCTGTAGGAACATATTAAGATATCTTCTGGGTCAGAACAAAGGTCTTCTTCACTATCCTGCCTCCAAAATTGCCCAATAGCCGATGTCTACAAAGGAAGATAAAAACAGGAACAAATGTATGGATTCTTTACCCAACCATGATATAAGTATAAGCAGTACTCATCAGTATTTCAATTTTTCATCAATAATTTAATTTCCATTGTTGTCCTGAGCAGTGCAAAATCAAAACACACTAAAAATGTGTTTAAGCAATCACTTTTCCAGACCAGATTTGATCTAGAGAACAGACACAGAGCTTGGTGGAAGACTCAAATTTGGGACTTTTTGAAGAGACAGCAAAAACTAGAATATTTTCCACTTTGAATACATGTACTATAGACCACCTCATTTAGTTTGATTCTGAATCAGAATTTCCTGACGTTTTGCATCTGATATTCTGCTCTCTGTTTCTCTACATTTTTAATTTATTCCTTCAGATGTTACAACCCAGGAGACTCCTCAAAGTGCCTATGCAAATGCTGGTAATCATTTACAAATGCAAAAGCTGAAATAAACACCAAAAAGAAGTGGCACATTTTAAATTAGAAATTTGACAGTGGCATCCCATTTTAATATAGTTCCTATGAATGTGGTTTGTGAAAGGAATTTTATTTCTCAGCATAAAGCAAAGACTTGAAAGTTTCTAATCACCATATATCTTTACTCATAAGAGGAAGCAACTCCTAAATGGCAGCTGCAAGCTTGTCTATGTTAGGGCTGAGCTACAGCTTATTTTTAAAGGAAAATTAGTAGACTGTGTTTTAAGCGGCCTGGGGCTTAAACAGTGTACATATAAAAGAAAACCTTAAGGTCTGACTCTCAGCGGATGTAAATAACTCTAGTTGCTCTGCAGATGGATGCAGGATTACACTGGCTGAACATTGGCTCTCGTTCATGATCTTTAATTACTGTCTGCTTCAAAAGACAAAGTTACATGTGAAGCAGGCTTGTTAGAAGACAAAGTACAGCATTTCCATTAACCACAAGAGTACATAAATCAACTGGTCTTTGCTTACAATGACATGAACACATCATTATAGGGTGCAAGCAAAAGGTTTAACATTTAGCCAAGTCACACCATACTAATAGTAAATCCACGTTACTCCAACTTATAAATCTTCCTTTCAAAACATGGGTGACTGAAGTCCATCAGCTCTGAGTGGGATATGCTGTTAAGCGCCAAACTTGAGACTTTTGAGTAGCCCAGGGTATGCAGCAGCATTGTTCATTTTACAGTGGCAGCAATTTTGTGCTTCCTTTTCTGAAGTTCTTTTCTGCTTTTGTATGACATATGAATCACAGTGGTTAGCAAATGAGTATCAGCCAGTTTCAAAGAGAGATAAAAGTTAGGAGGGTTTCTGTTAGTTCTTTCAATTAAAAATTTAACAATTAGAAACATACTTCTCAATAATCAGAAGATTTGCTATTTATTGAAGTATCCCTGCTTGTCTCTGAAAATCTGCATATTACAGAGTTTCTGTCTCCATTTTTAAAGATAATTTAGTATTACTGAACAGTAACACATTCGTAACCCAAGGCACCAAAGTTCTCAGAATATAAAACAAATGTGGCACAAGTGTGAAGATATTCTTCTTTGCCATATAGCTTTCACCTGAAAAGAGGATGGGTCAAGTCTTGCTGTCTTAATCCCAAACAAAAAGTGCCACTGTCTTTATTGTCTGTAGGATTTCATTGCATGTTGGGCTGCAGTCAAATTTGATGGTTGTTGGCCTCTGTAGGTAGAATACCTTCAAAGATGCTGATTGATTTCAAATCTTATTTTATCTTCACTAAGAACTACTTGCATGTGCGAAAAAAATCCATAACATGTCATGGAAAATGTTTTTTTTTTTTTTCCCTATCTTTTAAAAAAAAATTCTGTTCTATATTTGTGGAAGAATCCTATATATTATTCCTGAATTCATTCCTTATGGAATAATTTAGATACTTAATAAGAATTCTGTTGAAACCCGCTAGTGTAATGCCTTTCATTTTATATTTTTCATTTTCTTTTTAATGTTTTGTAGTGGAAGGCCATCATCAAATTGTTTCACATGACCCACTGAACTACTACAGATTATAATTACTTTAAACCATTATCAGTCAATAATTGCTTGTGTAAACCTTTAATCTTCTTCTGTAAATTATTGCATTTAATTAAACAAGATCATTGTACTATGCACAGCCTAGTGAGTTCAAGGTTCTATGATCATTTTTCACCCTGTGTCTGAGATGTAAAGTACTCCACTCAATAAAACAGGAATAATCCTCACATTTCCTTACTAATTCAATATTTAAAATGAAGGGTGCACCAGGACTTTGGGGAACAAATGTAAGGCGCAGATAGCCAGCTGACCAAATGGATGCAAATCATAATGTCATTTTCAGTATTTTTCACTCATTTTCAGTCAGTTTTTAAGATGTCAGATGCCTTTTAAAGGCTCTAGCATGCATCACATCGAGTTTGTTGTATTAGTTAAGAGTGTGTAAATTTTGGAGTATATTCAAAGTGAATTCCATGTGTAGGGAGACTAACATAAGATTATCTGGTTTAATTTATATAGGATCTGAATCATTGTGGTCATTGTCTAAGTTTGGTGGAAATGAAGGAACCTGAGGTAAAAGTAACAGTAGCTTCTAAATGTTAACATGACCAAAAAAGGCCACCACTGAAAGAAATCAAGATGATTCCTACTTGTCAAAAAGTCTTCCTGTATTACATAAAATTTGCCAGCCAAATGAAATACAAACACATCCTTCAGCCTCGGGAACAGGGCATAAGAGCTCTTGCATAAAATGCAGGGAGTTTATGAGAAATAGAGATGTGCCAACAATAAGCTTTTAAAAAATTAAACAATAGAATCAAAATCAGTGGTAACTCCTCTACTGGAAAGTCAGGAGACTCATGCTCGCTGAATTTGATGATATATGATGTTGCTACTAATTAACCTGTAATGATACCTCCAACCATCAGCAAGACTAAGGACTGAACAATCTTGAACACACAATTATCCTCTTAAACCTCAGAAATGGAGTGCATGAGTGCTCTTGCTTGCCTTGTTATGTTCATTGACTTTTCTCCAAATATGAAAAGGTATTTTCCTGAAGGATCGTCAGAAGCATAGATCAAGTTTCATATTACATGAAAAACAACATGGAGACTAGTAAAAGCAGTGTGAAAGGCACTAAACCTCTAGTCTGAAGAAAAGGATAGCATTCCTGGCTTTTCAGCTGATATATTACATCAAACCATATGATCTCTCCATCAAATAATCTCTCTTCAGTTTCTGTTTTTATGAATAGTGATAAAGTTACCCATCTTCTTTTGTGAGAAGTTAAAATATTTGTCTATCAGTTCAAGTGTCCTGAGTAACAAATACGGATGAACTTGAATTCTCACACAGAATATAAAGAATGTATTAGAAGAATAACACAAGGCAAGATGAAATAGTAGACATATAAAAGAACTAGAGATCCAAGTTATTTAAGGTTGGGAGAAATAAGGGCAGAGGCAATGAGGCCAGCACTGTGTGCTGGAACAGTGCTTCTCCCTGATGTTTTCTAGCACATGGCTGTCCTGTGGATCTTTTTTCATTAGGTATCATCTGTTCGGTTGCCTACAATTACATAGGAAGAGGCTGACAACTCCGGTGATTATTCTAGACCCTGGTTCCAAATGTGCACTACATCTACTTTCTGAATATCCAAGATCAGAAAAAAAAAAGTATTAGCCAGCATTCATAGTGCCTGGCCTTAAGGAGAGCATTCAACCATAACATATATACTGTAAAAATTGGAAAGATTATTTCTGTTGAATCAGATAACGTTGAACAGCTACTGCCTTGCTTACGAGTTTTCAGTTATTCCTGATTTTCTTTTTTTAATTCACTTAACATTTATGAATGCTGGTAACTAGTTTTAGGAAAATGAATAATCAGGAAAGGAAAGAAAAGAACCACCTGTTGCAACAGCAATGCGGGAGTAGTTCTTTACATGTCCTTGAGTGTTTGATTTGAAGTGTGATTGCTTTTATTTGAAACGTGAACAAAGTCCTATTATGACTAGGATCCTTTAACAACTTTCCAAAATATAAAAAAAAATTGTGTGTGTGTGTGTGTTCTGCAAATATATCTATGGAGGAGATACATGAGTTTAGGCACTTTATAGCACCTTTACATGTACATCTATGCACACTATGCGAAGTTTTGAGCAATCAACTGCTGAAGAAGAATTTTCTGTTTTTTGGCAAATAACCTTTTCCTTCTACAGCAAGATATCTATCTTACCAGGCATAAATTGTAACTGCTGTTTTTAAAATGCAAGATGCTTACTTCCTCTGCTTGCTCTGTTACTTTCTCAACAGTCAAACGAAACCAGTCCTGTCATATGGTAAGCACCAAACTGTCATGAAGTCCCAGCAGGCAGAGACACTCATTCAATGTCACAAGGACCGAGCTCTGTACGAGTTCACCGGCTTACCACACCTTCTCTAAAATGACAAAAAAACTATACCTCCCAAATGTGACAGCAGCGTGATTGATTTTATGCTGGTAAAGGTGTGCCCACAGGGTACTCATAAACACACTAATAGCTTGCACATGCGAGGAAGAACATTGGTTTCTTTAATCCCTGTGGGAAAGGGAGGGGAAGATTGTATTTTACACACGGTGACTATTGCTGTACAATTTCCTTTGGTGTTTGATGCTAATATGTTGCGCTTACAGAATGTCTAAAAAGTAAAATCTGAAATTTTATAAACATTAAAAGCATACATTTATTTGAAAGGTTATACATTAATTCTACAGGTATACTTTTACCTATACTCAAATGATGTGATATGACAGCTTCAGCTAAACAATTTCTTTAGCTATTTCAAAGTTTGTATTTATGGTTCCTCTCACCTCTGTTACAGCATGCCACCCTAGGATGATCATATATGCTCTGATCTATGTAAAAGCATTGCTTATTTTAACAAATTCCCTCAAAATTCTTGTGCGTTTCTACTCCAAGGCTACAACAAACTTCACAGATGTGTTTTTAGGGAGACGGTTCTCCTCTTAAAAGATGATTTGCCAAATGGAGAGTATGCAAAGAAATATATGCCACAGAAGGCAGAAAGAGGTTGGTCTTCACGGCTTTAGCCGTTTGTTTTTGATGGTATCTTGGTCCAGACTTCTCATGGCCTGAATGTTTTCTCTTTAGTGCATAAGTCTGTAGCAAAGTGCAAAAGGTCAGATCCTCAACTGGGGTATATCAGTAGTAAGTTCCACTAACTTATCAAAATTATGCCAGTTAATACAGCTGTTTTATTATCATTTGATTTTTATAGAAAATCAAGCACACTTTTTGCTTGGCGTAAGTATATCAAAACAATACTACGGTAGAAGCAGTTTTAGGTAAATCAACAGATAACATGAAGTACTTCATTTTCTATGTGAATCTCTGAAGGCAAATGTTATTTTTCATACAATTTTCCCACTGATTCAGCCCCCATGGAGCAAATCAGACTTGGGAAGGTCCAAGCAAACTTATATGGTAAGATCTAGAATACATTTCTATTAATTCTATGTAAATTCATGCAGACTTAATGTGAACTATATTTTGAAACCAGCTTCACAGGACAGGACAGTATTTCTTATTTTCTATGATGTAATTTATTTTGGGTGAAATAATACTAAACCTGGAAAAAGCTCAGAAAACGAGTAAAGAAGAAAGCTGACTGACAAAACCATTCAGGGAATTCCTTGAGCTGTTTACAAAATCTGAAACTCAAACCTCCCAGAACACATAGCTCTAGCTAAACCTAGATTTTCTAATATTAACATTTGATCAGCTTTTTGTACCTTAGACTAGCATACACAACCATGGAGAGTATATTCAGCATTATAACACTTCTGTTTCCCTTTATGTTTTTCTTCTATTGTAGTTTTTATAAAAAGTATAATGGGAAGATTTCTTTTGGCAAAGAAGCTGATTAGGTGTTCCATTTAATAACATGATGCAAAGAATGCTTTCTTCAAACAAGGCCCTTGTTCCTTTCCTGACCAACTGGAGTTCTGTCAACTCTTTTGTTTGTACATGTACAACCTGTATTGAATCAAATTGAATAAGGTAATTACTCCATACTGAGGTCAGCCTTTTGGTCATTAATATTCTAAGAGCCAAACATCTTACCTGCTGTCTTCTTCCAGCTTTACCATCCCCTATTTCCCAGAAACCACTGCCACAGTAATCAGACTTTTTTAAATTAAATTTCTTTTGAAACCCATGTTTGCCTCCAGAGAAGCTGGCCAAGGAAACAAAGACCGAGGTGATCAAAAGCCTGAGATACCTGAATCAACATCCAGATACCATGCACATTTTCATCCTTGTATGATGCAGTGTGTGTACAGATAGTTTCAGAGCATGTAGGTCCATTTGAACACTGAAATTTATGTTGCAGAATCACAAAAAATGTGTAATCATAAAAATACAGAAGGATCTAATTCTAGATACAGGGTCCATCCACTGGTATTGAAACTGAAAATTATTAGCTTTATTCCAAATATGTAGTTGTCTGTCAGAGTGTTGTACCAGAGTTAGCCAGTTTTGTGGTGGTGCTGGAGGTGTTGTTAGAAGCAATGGTTTCATCTGACGGACAAATTTCACCTTCAGGAGCTAATGAGCTTTCTGTAACAGCTGAACTATAGGGTAGTTGAACAACTCTTGTCCTGTGCAGCTGAAGAAGGCTTGGTCCAAATGTGCTAACCTAGCACATCGAACACTGTACATAACTTGGAAAAGGCAACCAAAGTTATCTGGAAGTGCTGAGCAAATAGCTCCTGAGAAACTTGGGCCTTGAAACCAGCGCTATCATGTTAGGGGCAACTGAGTTTCCTTGTTCCCTAGATCTTGACACCAGCTGAATAAAAGGAAGTTACAGAGCCAGTAATCCTACAAAGAGAGGCTTGAGCATAGAAATCAAAGTGACATGCTGGAAATGCTGAGCCAGTAACACTGCAGAAGCCTGGGCTCTCACACAAAACCAGGCAGCTTGAGCAGACAAGCCAGTAATCCCACCCCAAACACACACACCCCCCAGAGAAAAAGAAAGAAAGAAAAAAAAGACAGAAGTGCTCTGATAGCATTTCATTAAGCTCATTTTTGAGACAGGAACCTGTATAGCAGTCTGGCCATTGACATCAAACCAGCATACCAGTGCAAAATTAGTTCCCATGCTTATACGACCTGTCCCTTGACATCAAATTACTAAAAATGATCCAATGAGTGAAAGGGGTTGTGACATCAGCCCAGTTAGGAATTACTTAGCCAAAACTTTGTAAAGAAGAGACTGTGCCTTGGTGTCAAACTGACAAGACAGAGACATTGACTCAGAAATATTCAAACTTGGACATTCACCTCAAACAAACAAGAGGGCATTTCTGAGCCAAGAATTTAAAAGGGGCTTATGCCTTTGCATTATCACAGCAAGGTAGCTGTATTTACAGAATAACCACACAAGAAGCCAGTACCTTGCCAGTACCTTGGCATCAGCCCAGCAATTGAGAACTGCTAAGTCAGTGAGCTCAGAGAGACCCGGTTTTGGTCTGTCCGGGAATGCTCAGCAGCAGCAATGTGAAGAAAATGGAGACACCAAAGGTCTCCATCTGCTTTCCAACACTGAGGAATGAATTTGTCTGTATTCTGTATTCATTTACAACAGTGTAGTAAATTGCTGACAGAAATGAGGGTGGCGAATGCGCAAGTAAATCAGAGATATTTCCAGACATCAGATCAGCCTTCTGCACATGCCACACAGCAAGCACGCACATGCACACGTGCACACATACATGTAGATTTTCTTGCCTCTCCTTCATCCTTGTACTTTGAATTCTGCCCTAACACACAATATGATGCTGTGCACTACAGCACCTTATACAAAGTAATATTTACTGACCGCTCCTTCTCTGCTTGATTTAACAAACTCCAGAAATTCTGCAACACACAGTTATTTTCTGAGTTTCATGTAATCTGTACATTCACTGAACCAGCTTTTACACAGAGGTTTTCTGGTTTTGGTGTCCAAGAAAAGAGGTAGCATGGCTAACCTCTGAGTGGCAGAAGTGAAGATCAGTTTGCCTAAAAAGTCAAAAAGTTATATAATTAGTACACAGGTGCTGTTATCCCTTAACTTATACCATGTCTACTTCAAAACAGGGTATGATGTATTCTCATTTGGAAAACATGGATTTGCGTGTAACTAAAGCTGTATTTCAGAGATCTTTTAATAAAATATTTTGTTTTATATTTCAACAATACTTAGTGTAAACAAAACAAGGAAAAAACCCAAAGTTTGAGAATCATTATTGTCACTGAGAACATAACTTTAAAAGTGTGTTGGTGCTCTTCATTCTCATGGTGCTACCTGGCTCAGTGTCTGGTTTTAAAAAATGGGTTAAGTAGGAATAATTGGTATATTATATATTTTGATCAGGACCAGATTGCACTTTCTTTGCCTCCAGCTTGTAGCACAAGGAACTAATATTTAGTAGCAACCCATCCTAGAGTAATTAAGTCCATGTCTGAGAAAACATGTAGCATCTTAATTAGAAAAGGTATTTTCATAGTCCAGACCCATAAGTAGGGAGACCTCTTCTGACTTAACTGATACCACATCAGATATCACTCAGTCAAGGTTCCTGGGAACAACTGCAGTTCAACACACCTCTATGAGGGAAACACAGTAGTACCCTTTAGAGGGTTTACTGCAAAAATGCTTTTTTGTAGACACTGAAAGACTGACACACTCCAGAAAAATATTTACTTTTTCAACTTGCAAAAGGGGTCTGAAGTACAGGAACTTAGTAAATGTCTTCTTTACCCAAAGTAATGCACAGTAATTCCACACTCATCTCCTGTCTAACATTTAGTCATCCCAAATTTGTGCATTGTCCCTCCAGCACAGCTAACAAAAATGATGTCTAAGAATAACTGTGTGGCATGGCAACTGAAAGGGCTGGAGAACCTCTCCTATGAGGAGAGGCTGAGAGAGTTGGGGCTGTTCAGCCTGAAGAAGAGAAGGCTCTGGGGAGACCTTATTGCGGCCTTCCAAGTACCTTAAGGGGGCCTACAGGAGAGTTGGGGAAGGACTTTTTACAAGGCCATGTAGTGATAGGACAGGGGGTAATGGCTTCAAACTGGAAGAGGATAGATTTAGATTAGATATTAGGAAGAAATTTTTCACTCTGATGGTGGTGAGGCACAGGAACAGGTTGCCCAGAGAGGTCTTGGAAGCTCCATCCCTGGAAGTGTTCAAGGCCAGGCTGGATGGGGCATTGAGCAACCTGGTCTAGTGGGAGGTGTCCCTGCCTGTGGCAGGGGGTTTGGAACTAGATGATCTTTAAGGTCCCTTTCAACTTAAACCATTCTACTATTCTATGGTATTTAGCATGGTGATGATAAATTCCAGTGTTTCCTGTCAAAACTACAGCAAGGAGGTGGCAGCTGTACTGAAATGATGGTAAAAAATACTTTTTTTCAAGCAAACGCACATCCAGAATATCTGAATCTGTAGGATTAGTGATAATTTCTTCAATCTGACCCTGCAGTCCTTCATTTTGAATTCATTCTCGTTTGTCCCAGCACTGCAATCAAATTGACTTAGATCTACCTTGTCCATATGAGGTGGTGCTTCATATGGATATCAGTTCTCCCCTGGACTAGGAAGCAGGTAGATTACCTCGTCAAGAATTGGGCACTATGTTAGTGCTCTGGTATTTTATGAAGTACACCGATTTGTAACTCATCAGAGAATACGAGTGCCTTTTTTTTCAGCATGGGAGTTTGCACATTTGTGGGAGAGAGGAAGATGTGGGAAGACTAACAGAAAATTTAAGGTCAAAGGTAAGTGAAGTGACAGGCATTCCCAAATCGTAAAAACAAAAGCCTTGCCACTGTTTTCTTAGGACTCCTCTCTCATGCCATGTGTTGCTAGTTAGCAGCTCTGAATGTGGCAAGCATCAGAAAAAGCGAAATGTCAGCCAAGTTCTGCTTAGTGGTAATGTCAAAACAAGAGCCAAAATGGCATTCTTAGAAGCTAGGAACCCCTTTTTGTTTGTTTGTTTGTTTGTTTTAAATGCAATTAATAGTTTTCTGCTTACTGCAAGAACTGCAGCTAGTGATTAAAGAAGTTATGCTTCTTTAAAAGAACTGGCAACCCTAGGTCTATTTTCATTGCAATTATTTGTTACCAGTCCATCTTTGCTTGTGAAATATCCTGACGTGCTCAGGTAAAGAAGCTGTTTTACATAGAGAATGGTATTTTGTCTTTCTTTTATTATACTAAAAATGGAAAAAAAGTCTATAAGGGCTAACATTCTGTCTTTTGCTCAGGCAAAATTGCTCCTCCCACCCACAAGAGACTTATTTTCTGGATATGGCTTATGCAACACCTATTAATTTCGTTAAGACAACGAGGAGTCTGATCTAGGGTTTAGAGGATTGAATGACATAATTCTGTTAAAATTTTAATAGAGGAAACATAATGTTCTTTACATAATACAAGATCAAACTCTCCAAATGAGCTTAAAGGCCTCTAAGAATTTCACCTACTATTTTCAGCAGTATTTAAAACCTGATAGAGTATTAATGAAATAATGTGAAACTAAAGTTGTAAAAAAACTTAGGTGGTAAAAATATTGTCTAAGTTGCAGACAAACTTGGACCTTGGCAAGCATGGGGTATAGCAATAATGATAATTGCAAACACATAGAATAAATACAGAAATGTACTGTGCTTTACAAATACAGGTCAGCGTGAAAGCTACTCAAAACACCACTTCAAAACACCACTTGAAATTGCCATCCAAACAAACAGAAATAAAAACAATTTTTAAAATTTCCCTATGTTTTTTATTAAAAAATCAGTTTAAATAATCCCATTCAATCAATGAAATTATGCTTTTGCCTAACATGACATGATACTGTTCTTGTGTAATCAAAACCACAAAACAAGATGTGCTCTGTTACACTGTAAGGTCTTTCCACCTGAGTATTAATTCAAATACTGCTTCCCATCATTGCTACCAAGATGACATCGGACACTGATTTTTTAAGAGATATGGTGTTATCCATGCCAAAACAAAAAGGTAAGTTAAAAAAAAAGCAGAAGAGCAAAAGGAACTCATACAAGGAGAACAAGAGATCAAAAAATTTTCAGTTTTATTAATTCTGTTTTGTTTTATTGGAATTGTTTATGTGGTTCATCTGTTAAAAATATATCATAAGTTTGAACTTGATACGTGAACACTTATTTGTTCTACGTTCAATTTTAAACTGTTTGTCTTGACCTTAACCCGATAATAGATACATATAGTACAAGGATGTTTGGACTCAAAACATTTTCATAAATATGAAGCAAAACTGTTCTTACTGAAATGATTCAGAAGTGCCATAAATTACTCTTTTGTTCCACAGGCTATATTGACCAAAGAAAATTACTGGTCCTCTGACGTAAAAGAAGGGTCATTTGCCCCAGAACTTCATTTTGCGTCCATTCAAATCAGTGAAAAAGTAGTCATTGATTACAGTATTGTAAAAGCTCCACATGTGCTCTAGATTGACTCTTATTTGTATACATATTCTGGTCTGTGTGAGTGGAAACAAAGAGTCAGGCTTGCATTTATAAATGAGCCTTCTCCTCCTGCAAAAAACCCCACAGAAACACGTGCCTCATATATTTGTGTTGACTTTAAAAAAAATAAATCAGAAGTCGAAATATGTTGAATCTGTTTAAGTCAAGGGACAGTGGAGCTGTAAGTGCCTAGGGGAAAGTAAAGAGAATAATTCGTGTCTGGTTTGAATTTTGGGTGCAGATCCCATTCCATCCCCACCCCTAAGCTGGAATTTAGATTTCCAAATTGATACTAGTCTTGAAAAGAATTGGGGGGAAAGGTAATGGAGGGAATGTGTGTTTGATGCACTGAGTAGCAAGGGGTTTGGCAAATAGAAATGTTAGTACTGCACAGTTCAGGGCAACCGTTTTCTTTATTCAGCCTTTAAGTGTTCAGGTGCCTCTAATCGCTGGCCCTTCTTTACATCCACGATAACCCAGAAAACATTCCCATAGCCACAACAGATCCCATGGCTTTTAAAAGTAGCCCTGATCAGCTCTTGAGTCTTGGCAGCAAACAGAGCTGCTAAATGTTGGACTTTTCAATAACCCCACTCACTCCTGGGGTGGAGAACTTACTCTGACACCTGTCAATGGTGAAGAAGGCTGGGAGCTCACTATCAGCAACATTAGGAGTACAGTGGAGAAAGGAGGTGCACATGCTACCAAAAAATAGTAAAATAAGCCACACTTCATCAGCATATATGGCATATAATAAATAGCTGAGGGGAGAGAGCCTACAATGACAGCATCATTCCAATTTGCAAAAGCATCATACAGTTCTCAGAAAGCCGAGAAACGGTCAGTTCCAAAGAGAACAAATGGGTTAAAATCAGCCAGAAATCTTATTCCTGTATTGATTTGAAAGGTGAAAATGCTTCAAAGAATGGGACAATGTATGGATGACATTCGAGCACTCCCATCTGTCAGAGTGAGGTGAAACCTTTGCTCTGTTTCAGTCACTACCAAATTTATAGAAGTAGAGTGAATAATAATTTCTCTTCTCTACCTGTACCCAGAGTCTTCTCTAGGGAAGTTAACGTATCAAGCTGGAGTTACTCAGACCACAACCGCAGGAAGCTGACATACGCTAAGGCTACATATACAATGCTCTTCCAGACCAATGTATTCCATAAAAGACCAGTGAACAATGATACTAAAGGCATCTAGACAGCAAAGTAGCAAAGTCAAAGTGGAGAGAGAGACTGAGCTATCATCTCTGAAGGATGTTCTGACTCATCCCCAAACTACAGGTGTTTAAAACATAAAGTGCTCTCTATAATGTGCTGCATACAGGTTCTTGCTCTATCTGGTTATAATACAGGATCTTCAGCAAACAGTAGGCTTTAAAATAAATGGAAAATACTAACTGTAGTAGGTGGTAATACAAAAGACAATATAAAAAATTGTACATGTTGAATTCTGTCTTCACTGCTGATTTCCATAAGATGCAATGTTCTACAGATCAATCCCTGTTCCTGTAAAAATAGGATCAGGCAGCTTCAGTTGATCCCAAAGGATGGCAGAGCAGGACTGTCAATGCATTAAAAACTGCTTGAAATTAAAAGGATGTCTTCCAACAGTGTGCAAAACATTGACTTTGACTACATACACACAAACCTTGGGGAAGAAACAATTTGTAATTCCCACTATGCCCCTGTGCCCCATACCTCTTATCATTCATTTGATGTTATATCTTTGGTTTCACTTGATTTTCCTTCTTTTATGGAGCAAAGAACAAAACAGGTAGAGACCCGAAATTTGTCTCTCAAACCTACACTGAAAAGCAGCAGTTGAACAATAAATACTGTAAGAAGTCTAATTTTGGCTGTGCAACCCCTGGTGCAACACAACTGTAGTGAGTGTGATTCCATGCATGGGATGTTGCACATGTTTTGACTAAAATAAACCTATGTTATACTTTGGGCTTTGGGAATTGCACGAGTAGTAAATTCTCATCTGATGTTTTCCCTACGCTTATTTCAGTCTAAATCTACATGAAAAATAGAACACTTTAGACACTTGGAATTTCCTGTACAAAATGAAATGGAAAGGCAATATTCTGAAATATATGATCCCTGTATAAACTCAGGCGTGGTAGCTCTCAGAAATCTTTGCATGTGAAGCCATCAGCAACCACTCAGCAAAAAGGAATATGTGCAGTGCACCTTGAGCTGATAGTAGAGTATCAGGAGAAAAGAAGACATAGGTATCACACTCCTGAAGTATCAGCAACGGTGAAATGCATGGTACTCAGAGATATCCCCTCATCTGTGCTGCTAGTTTTGTTGCCTCTCCCCTCATACCCTCCCAGAATCCCCACGCTCTGTTCCCTTGATCCCCTAGGCATACCACAACTCTAGTATACTGCTTTCAAACAAATAAAGGGTTCTACAGCTGGCTCAGTTCTAAGGATCCACCTCAGAAAACAGTGACAAGATAGCTTTCCTGAACTCAAGTCACAGCTGTATGACATGTTGAGCAAGCCTATAGGTTGACATATTTGCTACCCTAACCCCCTTTTTTTTTGCTACTGTCAAAAATTCTGAAAGCTAAACCATTCTTTTCTCTCCTGTAAACCACAGCTTTTCAAACTCAGGATAAAACTGAGACTACTCCATTAGCTCCTCAGGAGAAAGTTACTTTTGGCACAGAGTGTTTTAACCTACAAATGGTAATACTTTTAAGGGTAATATACACTTTTTTTAATGCAAAAAGGTATTTGGGCTCTAACAGAGACTGGACTGATCTGTAGCATTTCAGTAGACCTTGGAGCAGTTTCTGAAGCTCAGTCTGTGCGGACTGAAGTTTCTCTTGGTTAACCAGGACATTAGGAGACAATCCTTACTGAGACAAATTTGATGCAAAATGTAAGTGAAGTTTTAAAGAAATTGGTTTAATTTTTTTTTTTTTTTTGCATTACAGATCTTTACAGAGAAATTCCTACATATTTAGGATTGATTTCTGTGTCTGCAGATCACGCTGAAAGCTAATGAACATTCAGTCTTCCTAATTAGCCCAACAAAAATGAAGAGAGTTTCAACTTTCAAACTCAGGTACGTTTAATATGCTGTCATCCAAATGCCTAGAAATTATCTCCATGTCCAATTTATTTTAAAAAGCAGTGGTGCCTTCACAGCTGTTTTGAAACAGAAGCAGGATTGTAGGTAAAAAACTAACTCCACTTAAACATGTCAGAACCAATTTTGGCTTTAAACATTGAAGTGTGTTTTGTCAGGTCCTTGTGGAAATAAGCCACTACAAATACTCAGGTAACTCCCTTTCAAGTGCAGCAGTGATTTGATTGCTGTTCTGGGTCTTTAGATTTATCCATGTATTCGAACACTAATCAATCAATGAACATTTATCTGAAGCTGATCATATACATAACTTTTGTCCTGCAAATTCAATCTTGATGCTAAGCAAATCTGTTTCAAGAAATATATCTCAAACACAAAAGGATGTTTTCTTCACCTGTGAAAAGCAAATTTTCATCACAAATTAGCATGTACTTCTGTAATCTTGAATCTAACATAAGGTAAAGAATAAAAAATTTCAGATTGTGGATCTTAACCATGATGTGTAAAAACTTATATGTATTCTGTTCTTATTTATTGTTTTGTATCCAAGCACAGATTTAATTTGCAGATTTGTTGAAACACATCAAGAATGCTTTAACAAGTATATACTAAAAAAACAAAAATACAAACCAAACCTAAGACCACATGAACAACTAAAATACTCATTTCTGTTACAAAATAAATTGTCTAGAAGCTGTAGTTTGCATTTAACATTTGGTGTAATAAGTTCTTTGCAACATGATATAAATTAAAGATACACTCCACCCTTGTTAAAACACCAGCTTCAGGAAACATGCAGATTAACTCTGGCTCCAAAATTTAAAGAGGAGAAAATAAAGCTCTAGAAGATTATTTTCTTCATCCCTAAAATACATCAGTTTCAAAGCAAGTGGGAAAACATCACAGCTCAAATTGGGCGTGGTCATGGATCAAAGAAGCAACAATACTCGCCCCCAAAATGCAAGTATCTCTTAAAATGTGCTGAAGTCAACAACAAACCATACTACGTAAATGAAGAACTTATTTTTATACATTAATATGTTTTTATTAAGGTAAGAACCAAGTGTATCAGTCAAATCAAAACCTATGTGAATTTAAACAAGAAATAGCTTTCTTTTTGTGTACAAAAACCATACTAAAGCAGAAACTCTACATATTTTACTGTATATACCATGAAAGCATGGGATGAGATGGCAAAGTAATACTAAACCACAGCTCCATGAAATATGCAAGAAGCACAGGGCCAGTGTTACTATGGAAGACAGCACAGGATACTAGTTGCAACTCCCAAAAAGGAAATAATGAGGTTCAGAATGCTGATTACAATACAGTTTTCCAACACAATATGTTATGTGTACTTATTAAGTCTTCTCCCTTTTTACCATTTTTTCACATATGACAAAGCCAGATAAAAAGAATTTAAAAGCTCTGGATTTTGTCAGGAAAGATTACCCCCATTTTAAACATCAAGAATAGCCTAAAAGTTTTTCATTAACTTTTACGCAAGGGGTGTGCCACATAAATTGGAGGAGATCATTCTGGGAAGGAGAATGCAGGACACACATAGCTAACAGAGTTTCATCACTCCACACATGATCCAGAATCAGGAGGCACAAAATCATTAAATTCATCCTTACCTTCCCTGACACTGGGCTATGAGTCCCATGTTTCAGCAGTTCAGGAGACACTTTCCCCTCCCTTCAATGGAAGGGCATCAGCTTAAATAATAGTGGCCGCTCAAGCAACTGATACCAAAATTATATGGGGGAACAGCCAATGGCTGTAGTACTTCAACACCAAATCTTGCATCTTTCCTTACCCTCTTACTTATCCAATCCTATAAGCCTGAGCCATGAAGATAAATACAATGTAAATGTCAAAGTCAAAAATAAAACAGAGCCTAAGGATCTGACTCATTATTTTAAAAGTGTAACTGGGTGTGGGATCCTCGTAAAGGCTTTTGAGTCTTGCCTTGTTATTCAGTAGAAGGCAAGACTGAACATAAAAGGTGTGCATGGCATACTGCACATAACTGCACACTCAAAAATAGGAGAAGAAAAGAAAAATCAGGAAAAAAAAATCTGAAAATGGAATTTCTTTTAATAGGATGCTGGTGTGTTGTGCTGCATCCCAAAAACCTGGATACTTGGCCAAACCATGTCGTTATAGCTCAGCCAATGGAATAACAGGCAGCAAATAAACTGTTCACAAAATCTTTGCTCACATTCATCTTGCTGATCATTGCACAACTTTCTGCTATTCCATGGTTATTCGAACTTCCTGGCTTTAACCAACCCAAAGTGAAGAAAAATTTGGTCAATTTCGTCTACCTCTTTGTACCTCTTGAGCTGACAAAAGTTTTTGGTTTGGGGGTTTTTTTGTTTTTTTTTTTTTTTTTTTTTGACAGCTCAGGTTTCCTGCTCATGCATAGCCTGTCAATTTTCATCTACCTTTTAATGTTCTTTCTGTACTTAAAAACAGATACTTCATCTCATTGTATGTAGACCACATTACTCAGAGATTTTACCAGAAGCCTTGTCAGAGACACCTGCTGTGCAAAGCTAGACTTGGATTTTGCAACGTTGTGTTGATTTCCTTCATAAAGGATAGGATTTAACAGGCAGTGCATGTTTAACGAAGCTCAATTGATAAGTTTAGAATTTCAAGCACATCCTCTAAATATAATAAAGAATATTAAACCCTCAGGGTAAGAAAAGGCTCTAAAGTGATTGAATGGGCACATCTGAAGTTTTCGCTTGATAAAATATTAACTGTATGTTGTTCAGCTTTCTGCCTTACTTCACCATCTTTTATTAAATAATTACCACTGTGATTTAAAATAAAACACAAACAGTAGCCACAAAATAAGAGATAATTGTTTGCAATGATCTTCAGTGTTAGTTACACGAAAACAAAGGACAGAAGCTTAGTTTTCCTCTCTCTTATGTCTGATGTTGCCAAACAGTTCTGAATTGAACGTCTAGTTTTGGTTCATAGTAGAAAAATGTAGAGGCATAATTAGTCTGCAGTTATTGGCTTTTACTTCACATAACTGGTCAGATTCATTGTTGGAATACATTTCTTCTCCTACTGGGAAATTTATTTGTAATGCCAATGGCAAATTAACATTAATCATGAGCAAAGCATATCATCACCACTTTTTATATATGTGCAGATGTCAGTCACAGTCTGGAAAGCTGTGTCAATGTTTCATGGCAATGGACCTGGCAGAAGCAGGATGCTCCCGAACCCTTGCACTGACCTGCTGGTTCCCAACCCACCAACAGTAATTTTGTACTGCGCTGCAAGCCGCTGGAGTGCTTTGCAAGCCCTTGGAGTGCTCTGCAAGCCACTGGAGTGCTTGCAGACCAGAGCCTTACCCACCAGAGTCCTCCTTCCTTCTGCCATACCTTACATTGATTCTTCCAGCTATACTTGAGGTAACCTCACATTGCTCATTTGATCTTATTGCACCATAAGGTGGTGCACAGGGCCTCTCGCCTTTTGTTGTCTTGATGTCTGAAGCCTCTGCAGCCTGTCTTCTCCTAAATAGGGCACATTATGGACTGTCCTGTTCCAACAACAATTTTCTCAAATTCCCTCCGAATGAATTCTTGTGGTGGCTGAACTTTTACAGTTGACTTGACAAGAAGTTTTAGGGAGCTTGAGTGGAGCAATGAAATGAATTCACTTGTGCTTCTCAAACTACAAAATGGCAATTCAGAAGCGACTACAGCACAGATGTGCCACGTGTCTTTATAAGACTCACAAATATTCACATGATAAATCCCTCATCTGTTGATGCTTGTAAGCCTATCACAAGCTATTGCAAGGTCTCCCACTAGCTGCTAGGGGTTGAACTTAGCAGTATAGCAGCATCAAAGTTGCTATTTAAGACTCAAGCTGTGCTACAGTGAGGAGCCTCTGGTTGTACCCTGGCCTTGATTCATCCCCTTGCCATGCCTGGGGTGTTGAGGGACCCTGTTATCACCACCCAGCTGCCCACTGGGGTCAGACCATGTAGGACTGTGCCTGTCAGTGTAAGCATGACCTGTGCTGGAGTCACCATCAGCTCCGAGCTCAGATTCCCTTATGGGAGCATCATTTGCTGCTTTCTGACAGTGTCTATTCATATTTATGCCTTATTGCAACACACTTCTGTTGTTAATTACATGCCATGGAAAAGAAGTATTTATTAGAGCCTTGAAACACATTTACAACTGATAGAGTTTTATTTGAAAGTCTAATAAGAAATAATAAATTAACCTAATCTACTTTCTTCAGCATATTTTTATGGCAGCCACTTTATAGCTTTTTCCACTCCCTCTTTAATTTTTCTGCTACAACATTAAACAGTTCAAATTTCTTTGTTCTCATTATATGTCTTGCTATTCTTCTATGATTTGTAATTATGTGTTTCTGATGCTTTTATATTTTCCTGTTTCAGACCTCCTAATCCTATTGGGTACAGCAGTGTGCTTTCTAAATACCAAGCAATCCTAACGCGTTCAGGAGAGAAGAATGCAATGGACAACATACACAGAAGGTAGACAAGTACAGGTCATGCGAGATACAGCACAGAGTGAAAACAAAGAAATTACACAAGCATGCCATTTCAAAAAGCCTATTCAAGCACAGAAAAACATAAACTTCTGAGGCACCTTAATGTTTTGTGACAAAGGTTTGGTGACCACATCTCCTCGGGCACTACAACCATATACATACTTCTAAGCAACAGAGAGGCAGCCAATAACTTAAAGCTGCAGAAGAGAGGTAAGATAGAAAGGAAATACTAGTACAGTGATCTGGCATGTTATTTCATAATATGGAGACAGTTTTTACTAGTGCAGTGAAAGATGCCATGGAGAGCTATGCTGGTTTTGGCCGGGATAGAGTTAATTTTCTTCATAGTAGCTAGTATGGGCCTGTGCTGTGGTTTTGTGCTGAAAACAGTGCTGATAATACTGGGATGTTTTTGTTCTTGCTGAGCAGGGCTTACACAGAGTCAAGCCTTTCTCTGCTTCTCACCCTGTCCTACCAGGGCATCAGCTGGGGGTGCACAAGAAGCTGGGAGGGGTCACAGCCAGGACAGTGGATCCCAACTGACTAGAGGGGTGTTCCATACCATATGACATCGTGCTCAGCAATATAAAGCTGGGGGAAGAAGGAAGGGGTGCGTGTTCAGAGTTACGGCGTTTGTGTGCTCAAGTAACTGTTAGGCATGATAGAGCCCTGCTTTCCTGGAGATGGTTGAACACCAGCCTGCCAGTGGGAAGCAGTGAATGAATTCCTTGTTTTGCTTTGCTTCTGCGTGCAGCTTTTTCTTTACCTATTAAACTGTTTTTATCTCAACCCACAAGTTTTATCATTTTTACTCTTCCAATTCTCTCCCTCATCTAACTGGGATGGAGTGAGCAAGTGGCTGTGTGGTGCTTAGTTGCTGGCTGGGGTTAAACCATGACAGAAGCCTGCAGAAACATTTTACCAGCCTGGATGAGATAGCATGATTGGGTTGACAACATGGTCAGCCCAGGGAACCATAAAGATGCATTTTGTCTTTCTCAGTACAAATCCTTCTCGTCCTTAGAAGTGTTGCTATAAAAAAACAAAGTAGAAACAGGAGGAATGAGGCAGTCTGGCTCCCAAAGCATGCAGATTTTTTTTGTGCTTTTATAAGTTAATAAATGCATTCATGGTTAATAATACATTTCAACTTATTTTTCTCATATCTGCATGTGTCATAAATTCTAAAGAGGATCTTGTCAATATTTATATTCACATTTTTCGTATCAACATCAGACTGGTACTTCTTGAAACATGCATTATCTTGAAGATCTGATTGCAGGTTTACCACCTTCTCACTTCTTTGTGGGCTTAGCTGTAAATGTGCAAACAGGCTATAGTTTTCCAAGCCCGCTGCTACCTGCAGCTCTGCAGATAACCAGGGAGGCATACCCTGGATTTCAAGGAAAAACAATGTAAAGACTGAACGAAATACAATGAATCTGCATGGAACAGCAATCCAACTAAAAAGGCATAGAAAATGACGTAGCAAGAACCAGCCTACACATAAGCCTCAAATTTGTGGCCTTATCATCTCTAAAAGGATTATTTAAAATTCAGTGGACTTATTTCACTCAGGAACTTAGACTATTGTCTCGTCTCTTAAAACTTATTAGATTTACGTAGTGCTAAAGAACCTCAGAGGACAGACTTCACAAGACACCCTCTGTTCGTAAAATAAGAACTTAATGTTCAAAGAAGTAAAGTTGAAATTCTGCTTCACCTGAGTACACCCAGCTTCCTGAGATAATATCACTTTTATGTTGAAGAAAGAATTATATACTTACATCTTTCCAAAGCCTTAAAGTTCCCTGAGTCCTGGTCTTCCCAGAGAATGCCAACTAATGCTAGCTTTAACCTCACTTTATCGCTGCTGCTGCACAGGTAGTTTTAAACACTAAGGTTAAGAGCCTAATGGATTTTCATCGACATTTAGACACTTAATTGCCCTTTACTCCTCTGAAAACTCCAACGTAGAAGTTTCAAAGATTTGAAGGACCGTGTACATATATGCATACATCATAAACATAAGCTTTTAGATATCTGGGCATTACAGCCAGCCATCCAAGCCAATAAAATGTGCCTGCTGTGAGGAATCTACTCTGATTCTTGAACATTAGCACAGACTTTCTGCCTATGGTCCAGCATGAGGGTTGGTATTTGCTCAGTGAGGATTTGACAGCAGTGCCTCTATTCATGATACGCCCTTAAGCAAGGAGTAATGCTCCCATTAGGTATGGGAAGTAATTCGGTCTTTTCTGTAGCTCAGTATAAAGGGCCTCTAAGCAGGAGCTGGCAATTGTACCAAATTACATATAATTGTTCATGATGAATTTGTAGTGCAGGCTAGAGTTTGCTAGGAACTCAGCTGAGACCACCATACTTATTTAAGTTTGGTTTGGCTTGTGTCCAGTACTTTACTCACTAAACTAGAAACTCTTTGGAGACTTTTTTTTTTTTTTTCCCCTCCAAAAATATCTGAATCCCAAACCAGAACCTTCCACACAATGAATGGAATCAGTTTTATGTTTCTTGCTTTGTCCGTCCCATTTGGGGCATTCATTGGGACAATGCTTTGAGATATGCTGCGAAATCACCCCATCACCTGTCTGGTTAACATGAATCGCTATATGCCTCTAAAATTTTTTTTTTAAGAAAAAAAACCAACACAACTTATTACTTAATTCAACAATAATTACAGACCTGTGTTTCTTTATCCCTTTATCTTCGTGGCACAGCAGCAATTATTAAATAATTGATAATTTTTTATTTAAGAAAGAATCCTGGAGAAAAAAAATAGACTTTATTTTACTTTTGCTTCATAGAATCATAGAATCATAGAATGGTTTAGATTGGAAGGGACCTTGAAGATCACCGAGTTCCAACCCCCCTGCCACAGGCAGGGACACCTCTCACTAGACCAGGTTGCCCAAGGCCACATCCAGCCTGGCCTTGAACACCTCCAGGGATGGGGCCTCAACAACTTCTCTGGGCAGCCTGTTCCAATGCCTTACCACCCTTAAAGTGAAAATATTCATCCTAATGATTAATCTAAACCTGCCCTCTTCCAGTTTAAAGCCATTCCCCCTCATCCTGTCACTACATGCCCTAGTAAAAAGTCCTTCCCTAGCTCTCCTGTAGGCCCTCTTTAGGTACTGGAAGCCTGCTATAAGGTCTCCCTGGAGCCTTCTCTTCTCCAGGCTGAACAGCCCCAACTCTCTCAGCCTCTCTTCATAAGAGAGGTGCTCCAGCCCTTGGATCAATCCCATGGCCCTTGTCTGGGCCCGCTCCAACAGGTTAATGTCCTTCTTCTGTTGGGGACGCCAGAGCTGGATGCAGTACTCCAGGTGGGGTCTCACGAGAGTGGAGTGGAGGAGCAAAATCACCTCCCTTCATTTTATTTTTGCTTCATTTATACTGAAAACACCATCATAGAAAATAGAACAACAGAATGATTCAGCTTGGTTGTTGTCAGAAAAGAAGAAACAAGACTTTAAAGACGAAGGCTTCAGGTTGAAGGCTGTTCAAATGTAAAATATTATTATTTGCCAATACCCATTTGGCCTCCTTATGTTATGTTTCTCTTTTTCTACTTGTTTTGTAGAATAACTGCCCAAGCCTGGAAGGTTAGCTATTGCCTTTGATTCTTTGATACCACTGCCACATTCGCATTCTAGAACACTAGCAGTCTCAGTAAGTTTCTCTGAAGCTATTAGATCCAACAACCACATTGCCTAGGGTGCATAGCTCTTTCTGCGATAATACAATAGGAATGACCAAGTATCACAAAAACAGTGAGGCCGTGAAAATGGCAGCAAGGAGTATGAGGGTGGGTGTGGAAATGTTAGTCAGATGTTTAATGGAAATATTAATCTGTTAAGAAGGGACTAACACATCCTTCACTCTGAGGGACTGATTGATGATGAGGAGGTAGGAGAAGGGTTACCACTGGTGTAGAGATGTAAAACATCTAGATTAACACATAGAATTTGCCCAGACCTCCTGGGAGTTACTATAGTTGCTGAAAGCCTTTACACTGCTTTGCCATGGACTCGTGTTACAGTGCGAGAGTCCGATGCTTGTCGTGGTCTGATGGCAAAGCTGGGTAAAAAGGCTCCCTCTCTGCCCTGGTGCCAGCTGTTTCCTTCTCCTTCCATCTGGCCCAGTAAATAATGCAGGCCATACCACTTCAGAGGGCACAAGCATGGGAAAAAGCAGCTCATATCCACCAAGACTGAGAGACATGACCTCAGCTTGCCCAAGGCTCTGTGAAACATAGGCAAAAACCTCATACTGCCCTCAGCGCCTGTACCTCAGTCCTGCGAGAAAAGTCGCTGTGCCTTTTAAATCTTACTGAGAGAGCACTCTATCCACTTCTTGCACAAGTCCCAGGCTTTTCTTCACTCTGCAAGGGCACAAAGCCCCCAGTCATACATTCTCCTAGTATAATGCTTAAACCAAACTCTAAAACTGGACCCTTAAAGTGCATAAACTCTGGAGCATGTACCTTCCTCTGTGACCACTTCAGTGCTAGGAATAGCACTGATACTAAATCAGAAGCAACTCTGTTAAGCTTTCTCCTAACGTACTGTTTTCTCAGGCAAATTTGAAAAATGAAAAGTGGAACTTCAAACATTACAAGTCTCCTTATTCTAATTCTTATTTTTAAACAAAACAAAAAGGTAGCTGATACGTCTCAGTGCAGAAAAGGCTAAATCTACTATGCTATGTTATTTTCCCTTTTCTGTTATTGTTTCTACTAAACAGTCTTTATCTCAGCCCATGAGGGTTTTTTTCTCCCTTTCCCCTCCTTTTTTTCCCCCCACTTCCCCCCACCTTTCAAGGGCGGGGAGAGAAGGTGGGGGTGCATATAAAATACTGGAAATACTCTGTGACAACAGAATAGTATAGTACAATTTCAAGCACACATTCCCCTAAAAGTATGTTTTCAATAATAACAAAAATAATTTTCTTATTTGAACTGCAATTCACAGTCAGAAGTAAAAAGTACAGCTTTTGAGATTTTTATGTATATTTTATTTCCCCCCTCAAATAAAACTACTTAACTAACTACAGCAAATCAAATGGCCAAAATGTCCCAATTAAAGATATCAGAAAGCATCAATATGTCAAGTGTTTTGTTTATGTTTAGTCATAACAGCTAAATAAGAGGCAAAAATAAAGAAAATAAGTACTGTTTTTACCTTTTTTTCCCGTTTTAAATACATGTAGTACTATAAGAGATTTGTAAAGAATGGTTAATTTACTGGTCAGCCATGGGGTTTTTTTTTGGTAGAGCTTACAAAGTACCTGAATGATTAAGTCTTATATGACGTCAAATGCTTCCCTGTTGAGAAGAACTGTGGAGGGCTTCTGAGTGATATCATTAGCCTCAGGGTAGGAAGATGATGGTCACCTGATGGTCACAATTGTAAAAAAGTGACTCTGATTTTAAAGAAACGGTATTCTGGAGTACTTCTGTACTCTTTTCTCCCTTCTCACATAAATCAACAGTATTTATAAATATTTCTAGCTTTTTGCTCCCTTTTTTTTTTGTCATTTATTAACTATATTCTTTTTTTTTTTTTTTTTTGTAGTATTTAATTTGTTTTTCTGAAGCATTTTACCCTAGAACTGTGTAAAAGAACATAGAAAAATATAAGAAAGAATCATTTCATACTTAGGAAAATATCTGGATCTGGGCAGATTTCTTCAAGTCCTGTACTGGGAAAGCAGGTAGGAAAGATTTTGTGGAAAAGAATACAAAGGTAACAGTACTTCCAGAGTCATGCGTTAGCCTTCCTCTGAATAATTTCACCAACTTCATTAATATTCATCCATATTTGGAAAAACATAAGCACAGGGGTTTCTTAATTTCATGAAGAAACACAGACCGATTCTGCTTATCATCATGCTCTTGGTTTTCTAATTTTTAATTGGGGGATCGGCACAAATGCTGGTGAGTGCCACTTTAAAATTGCACAGGGATTGCCTTAACCTGAACTTTGCAGCACAGTCCTCAGCTTTGAGGAAGATCGTACTCAAATCCAGCCCTTGTGTTTAGCTCTTGCTCTAGCTGAAGTATTGTAAAAGGACTCCTTTAACATGGCTTTTTACCTAAATACCAGACGTCAGCAGCAGTGTGTCAAATAGAAGGGATGAAGTCTGGTACTGCTGCGGGCTCCACTGCTGCTTGTGAGGCACTTGTGCTGTTGCAGGCTCCCCAGGCTGCCGAGCAGTCAGTCTGGCCTTTTGGGTAGAACTATCATAATTAATAGCTATTAATAGCTAGAACATACTAATTATAGCTATTATGTTATGTTATATTATATTAATTATATTTATTATTATGTTGTGTTGTTTTATTAGCTACGTAGGCTTATACTAACATACGGGATTATATAGAATATAATATTAATATAATTACTATATAGGACTATATTAATAGAATTTTTATAAAAAAGGAACGTTTTTCAGAATGAAAATTCTTTCTGGCTGCGAGAACAGGGACCCTGATGAATGCTGGTTTTGCCAGTACCTGAAGCATTTTCTCGTTGGTTATTTAGTAAACAGCGTCTTTGTCCCAGAGAGCAATACAACCGGTGCATAAAAAGCATAAATGCTTTGAGCCAAGTTGCAACGTGACATCCATCACAGCTTATTACTCCATATAAAATAAAATCTAGGCTCGGCTCCATCCACAGCCTGGATGGTGTTGTTTTCCTACTGCTGCACATGACTACAATCATCTCTACCTCTTTTTCCCTCCCTTTTGTAATGTTAAGGGTGAAAACCCTGGGGGAAAATGAACAGCTGAAATTCAAACACATACACTGAAAATGACAAAAATATTCTTTGGGAGTAATCAGTCAGGATTATAGATTTCCCTGGTTTGCCAAGGCAGGTTGACTTGAAGCCAAACTGGCTCCTGTTGGGCTACAACTCACAATTAATGCTCACTTCATTTATCACTGATCAGGCAGGGATCTAGGAAAAGGAAATATCATTTCAAGTAATGTAATTGGGGGCAGGGGAGAGAGTGAATTAAGGATAGTAAGAGAAGAATGGTTCTAAGTCTGACAAAATAACTTAGGGAAAGGGGATTGGAGTGGAATAAGACTCCAAAAGATGCATTCATGCCGGATATTAAACTAAGTGTTAAGCCCTCTAAAGCAGTTTGTAGTCCCAACCTGTTGCTTGCTCAGTATGCCAAATTGAAAGACTTTGAGAAATTTCAAACTACAATCTTGTTTCTGTATCCTCTAATTTGAATATTATTTTTGTCTCTGTGCTTATTTCTGTCTTATACCTCTTATGATTTATTCCCTGATTAAATTAACAAGCCTAGCTTGTATGCTTTTCTCCTTTTTTCATCAACAGCAAGGCCACTATATAATATGGGGAAAACAAGCAGTGGGTTACTTGTGGCTATTACTTACTTTTCCGTAAAACAAACTTATAATTCCAGCATCAGATTAACCCTTCTAGTGTTAATATGAACTATTGGAAACAATGAAGGCTAATAACTACTCAAATTCAAAGTATAATGTTAATGTATTCACTTCTGTATTTGGCTTAATGTTTGGCTTCATCTTTCTGTAACTAATAGATCTTTAGACCATATCAAGTTTTTTCATGGCTTCTTCACCAAGACCTTTTTGTTCACCCATTCTCTGCAATTCCTTGAAGGCTTCACTTTGGGCTTTTTTACTATGTTAGGATTTGATTTCCTGAAATATTGCCTTCAAGAACTTTTAATCCAACAGTACCTGATAGCGTCTCAGTTGGTATCCATGCAGATCACTTGACAGCTGGACTCTAAGGTTGTCATTGATTCATGAAAACCTGAATTCCTTTTATAATAATATTTCCTCAGTTGCTTCTTTTTATAACAGAACTAGCTTCATATTTATGTGCTAAATATTTGTGTTCCTATATGTCTCTCTTTCCACTTCCTAATTAACTTCAGGACAACAAAAACGTCTTTCACTTTTTAATTTCTAGGATATGATAGGTGTTTTCTTCCATGTCAACGAACCAGCTCATTAAACTTCCAAGGTGAGTGCAACTTCTTGCAGATATTCAACACAGCAACAGTTTTTTCATGGCTTTTTTTTTTTTTTTTTTTTAAAAAGGATCATGTTCAACTTGGCTTTTATTTCACTCCTTCACTTGTGTTTAAAAATTTTGAAAATTAAGAATAAGCATATTTATTAAAAATATCAGGTTCTCTTTCATATTTCTAGGTGTTTTTCTTCAACTCTCAGACACAGTGAGAGATTTGATGACAGAAGAAATCCAGTGAAGTACTTCAAAACAATCAGAACTGGATGTAAAATGGAAAAACAGTTTGAAAGATCTTACTATGGCCATGTACTAGACAAAGATACCTGAATACAGGTATTAGTGAAAGTAATATTCATGTAATTGCAGTCAATAAAGCAATTTTGTATGAAACTGAATGAGTATAACAATTTTTATCAAGTACAGTGCAGATTTTATCTGAATATTCAAAAAGCAAAGTAAATATACATGGGTAGATTGAGATATAAATGTGTATTCATGAATCACTGACACATTTACTCATTGGTAGCACTAATTTCTTTGCACACTTCCTGTAAACGTGGTATATGAAACTAATTAAAATTCTTGATAAGTAACAAGGGCAATCAGAAGAGAGAACAGGGAAAATCCTGCACCATTTGATTGAAAAGGAAAACAAAACTCAGATTTACATTCTGTGAGTAACTGAACTGCCTTTACACGGGCTTGCCCATGGAACAGTGAACAAAGGACAGTTTCTATAGTCTAATTGCTTATCCCTATCAAATAACAATTGACCCTGTCATTTGGTGCAGTAGGATATATTACCTTATGTGCTAAAAGCCATAAACTCATCTACAGGATGTGAATGTAGGTAAGAAAAGGATGCACTTGAAGTAAGGGATGTATGGAAATCGTTAGCTCACTCCTGATTCAAGATAAGAGCTACATAACATTTAAACAATCATCCCTATTGGTTTTGGTCATGGTGCATGAAATTGTGAAGTCGTGCTATAAGATGCTTAACTTGAAGAAACTACAGATCAGTCAAATGGATATTCATATATAGCTAGCTATGTTAACCATACAGAAAGCTTTGGCAATTTCCTATAATACGTGCTTAAGCACCCACAAACCATCTTGGGTAAAAGGGAAATAACACCCACAATTTTTGTTTAAAGATCAAGCCAAACAAAGCTCTTCAAACATCCTAAAAACTTTGTTAATCTTCCATTACTTTGGCACACTTCTGCAGTTCCTAGTTTTGGTTAGAGTAAGAGGCAAAAAGTTTTAATATTACAGAACATCTATGGAATAAGCGGCACCCTGTTGCCACAGCAAAATATGCTGACATATGCACGAGACAGAACTTGGAGTATTGTTTTGTAGGCAGCCCCAGACAAATACTAGAAATGTGTTGAAACTCTAATAGATTCCTGAAAATGCTCCGTTGCTACATGCCACGCCAGCTAAGAGTCTGAGGTGAAAAGCGTAGTTGCTATTCTCTACTTGTTTAATCAAAAATCTGTTGGTTGTCTGGATGACAGTTTGGAGACAGGCACCTGAGCATTTGGTTGCTTATCCAAGCTAAACCAATGGCAAAACATTTATAGTCTGTTCATCACAAGGCAATCTTAGTGAGTGCAAGCAACTTTTCAAGCACTCTGCTTTGGCAAACAAAATCCACATTTAGCTGCCCAGCACTATGTACATACTTAGATTCTTCAAATGATTTTAAACACAGGAGTGCTGTTAAACCTACAGTTATGAGATTTTTTTTGAGCAATTGTACCAGTCCAATCTCCACCATGGCCACGTCTCTGCAGGTTTGCATGTCTTATACCACGTGGTATATGTGGGGATATATACTGTGGGAATATAGCACATGCATACCAGCATACCTTCATTTATATAAAGATAATGAACTAGATTACACATCTGATTGAATCTGAATGTTAAAGCAGGACAAGCTGCATCAAGAAAGTTTTAATAGATAGCCTAAATGTCAGAAGTGCTGAAAATCTTAATTTTCATCAAACTTTCTTACGTTACTTAGATGAAGTTTTAGGTGCATAGCTTCAGTCATCAATTTGCAAATGTGTTGTAATAAGGATTTAGTCTGTAGAATTAGCATGGGAAGATCACAGAATCGTAGAATAATAGAATGGTTGAGGTTGGAAGGGACCTCCAGAGATTATGTAGTGTAGCCTTGCAGCCCCTGCACAAGCAGGGTCAGCTAGAGCAGATTCACCAGGATTGTGTCCAGTTGAGTTTGCGAATCTCCATGCATGGAGACTCCCCAGACTCTCTGGGCAGCCTGCATCAGTGTTCAACCACCCTCATTGGAAAAAAAAAAAGTGTTTTCCTATGCTCAGATGGAATTTTATGTGTTTCAATTTTTGCCTGTGTGCTATCATCTCACCCTTTGCTGTACTTGCTCCAGTGTATTCCTGTCTGTATATCCTGCACTGAGGATCCTAGAAACAGATCCCAGAACACTGATGCGTCTCACCAGGGCTGAGTACAGGGGAAGGATCTTCTCCACTGCCCTGCTGGCAACACTCCACTACTGATACCCAGGAGGCTGTTGGCCTTTCTTGCTGTAAGAGTGCATTGATGATTAAAAATCTAGAAAAAAGCACAACCTTTTTACACATAGCATTAAGTGATTTCTTAAAATAAAAGTGTTTAAATTTATTCCTTAGTCTTCCTGCTAAAACCAAAATACCATTGAAAAGCTTTTCTTCCCTGATTTGAAATCAGTCAAAAAGATAAGAGACTGCAGTTATTGGGTTTTGTGATGTGCTTAGCTGCCAAATTGGAGCCTGTTGAGACATTTTTATTTGACTTTTAAGGTTCTGGATGTTTTTCTTAAAAAAAAATCTCGATGAAGTTTAACATATGACCATATTCTGAAAAATCCAATTTCAATTCCAAGAAACTGTCAATCAGTCCCAACAGTGCAACAAAAATAAACAGAACTGTTGACAAATTCAGAACCTTATTACCTTCCTTTTAGCAACAAATTAAGAATTCTTATCTACAGATATTGTTCTTATAGAACAATCAACATAATTTGTAAGAGGTTGTCCCATCTCAGATTGAATTTTTAGGGTTGGCAGAGCCACCTCTCTGTTGTAGACTCAGGTTTCATCCTGAAAAATACCCTTCTAGACTTCAGTCATTTGTAGTCAGTTTTCTGGGGAGTCCACACAGTTTTTATAATAACCATTGTGGGACCAAGCTGTGGCAGATGACACTAAATAAGAAACCCAGTTTTGTACAAAATAAAAAACCTAAGCAAACAAGGAAGAGAATATACTACTGATAATTCAGGCAGGTAGGCCAGAGACGTACTGTAAGATCCGTGCTTTCAGAGGCCACCTTTAACTGGTGATACAATGGATACAGTATACACACTGCTTTCTGTTAATGGAGAGAGGAATCCTTTTGCTTTTTGTCTGCAAATATGTCTAGTTTAGTGATGGTTTCACTGATTGTAAGCATACAATACGACTAAGCAGGCGGTGATTAAACATTATCAGTTTCCTCATATATTACTAAAATTGAAATTTTAATTGATGCTTCTTTAGAAGTCAAAGCAGAGTCTTACCGCAAACTCCATCTACATAAAGGGCCTGCTGATAAACACTTTAAGAAACATATGATTTTTCCTGAACACTGGACCTGAAAACTGCTTGGACTGAATCAAGTTTATAGCAGCTAGCATTAGACAAGTTTCTAGAGAGGTAAATATTCATCCAGGTAGCATCACAAAACAAGGCTTTTTAGGTGACTGGAGGAATACATGATAGTTGGTATCTTGTTGGTGCCTAGATAAAAATCTCATGTCCCTTTCCAGGAAAGCAATATTTCTGTTTTCCATAAGGAAGTGATTGCTAAGCTTTTACTCTGAGCATGAATAGTATTGCCATGTGTTGCCCCACCTCAAAACTCCCTCTCCACTAGAAAAGGCTGTAGGGCAGTTGTGCTGGACTTCATGCAGGTCTACGAGGTTCTGGTGTCTAGTATGCTCTGCAGACAATGATTAATGCCATTAGGTTGTACAGATGCTACCTGCTGTCAGGCAGTATGGACTGGATTTACTGGAATCAGGTGAGTTTTAATTTTGGGGAAGTCTTATCAAGTGCTAAAGGATGACTGAACATTTCTGTATGCGATCTTTTATTTAGGGTCCTTTTAAATAAATGCAGTGTTCAGTGCTCTTGCAATTTGTGTTTTATGGCGTCGCTCTTGCAGTCAACATGCTATACGCTTCTGAAGGCTAAGCACTGCCTCAAGCAAGCAAGGATACATGCTTTACTGCTTCAGAAGTTGTACATTTTGAGAACTCTTTACTTCAGAAGTCATTCTTCCACATGACAACACAATGTTTGAGATCAGATGAAGCACATCAGCTAACTGTCCCTCTTGCTGAAAAGGAAGCTATTGGCAGAATACTGCAGAGATGCATCCCATGCTTCGTAAGTTATGTATTCCAGTGATTTGCTGGAAACTGAAGGTGTTAATGACTACAACATATGGTAAACCTCTCTGTGGTCCTGCACTTGTTTGGGAGAAGTGGGGAAAGATTGGATTGAACAGTACAATTTTGTTCCTTACTGGACAATTTTGTTTTGGGATATTAAATGTCATCACTGCAAAGTCTCATTAAAAATTACCAGAAGAAAGGTGAATTTTATTGACTTAAGGTAGTAAAATGAAATGAATGTGTCTGAATCAGTGAGGAAAATATAGTAGTCATACACGCATCCATATGCAGAAGATAGCACAGTTTGTAAAGTCATATAATATATTAACTTCTGGTTTGCTCTAGAGAAATTGTTCCTTGCCTCCAGCTCCTGAATTTACAACAGCTGCCAAACACTTTCAAACCTCCCATCTCAATTCCAACACAGAAGAAATTCCACAGTGCTGGCAGATCAGATTTCACCTCAATATTTTGTTGGGCTGTTTGCCAGTGTCTTATAAAAAATATAATTACAGGCGAGACTATTGCAAGTTGAAGCTACTATACACTCCCCTTCTGTCTAGGCAACTAATATAATAAAAGTGTTATGAGATATGAAATCTTTAATCTTATTTTCATTTCAGTTCAACTGGTGAATTGCTGAAGGCTCCAGGTGATGCTGGGCTACTGACACTCAACTGCTTTAGCACAAAGACATCTGATCTAGTACTATTAAACTGCATACTTTGTACAGCTAATGAACTAAAATGTCCTGTAAAGGAAGCTGGGCTTTGTCGCAAACCTGTTATGTAGGACAGCTGCAGAGGTTCTGTAGTTAATTTTGCCTTTGTGTTTCCTTCTTCTTCCACCTATTTGTGTTGCAATGCCCTGCAATGATGAATTCAAAATATGTCTATAAAAAGATTTTTATTTTATTTCCCGTGAAAGCCTTAACTGATCATAAACAATTTCACAGTATGGTTAATGTTGCAGGGGACCTCTGGAGGTCATCTTGTCCAAGTCTCCTGCTCAAGCAGGGTCACCTAGGGCTGGTTGCTCCAAGGATGGAGACTCCACAACCTCCCTGGGCAACCTGTGCCAGTGCTCAGTCACCCTCACAGTGAAAAACTGTTTCCTGAGGTTCAGACAGAGCCTCCTGTGTTGCAGCTTGTGCCCATTGCCTCTCGTCCTGTCACTGGGCACCACTGAAAAGAGCCTGGCTCCATCCTCTCTGCACCATCACTTCAGGTGTTTATATACATTGATAAGATCCCTGCTTTTCTCCAGGCTGAACAGGCCCAGCTCTCTCAGCCTGTCCTCAGAGGAGTGACAGATTGTTCTCCTCGTGCTTTGTGTTATCTGTATTATGCACATTAAAAGGCACATTAGCACTTGACATATTTTGGTAGCTGGAGTCTATTGTCTTTTACTACAGGACACGTATATACAGCCCAATACTCTCATTAAATACCCCTATTAATAGCTGTAATGTAAAAAAACACCCAGCAGCTACTGTGATTTAACTATGCTTTTTGTCCTGCTACAGCACTGGTAAAATTTTTTCAGGTGCAACCATCTGTTAAGGTCCAATTCTAACAGCTGAAGGTGTATGGGGTTTGAACTGTGAGATATCGTGTAGAGAAGTACAACTGAAAGCAGGTCCCATGGCTACTTCAAGGCTAGCTGAAAGATACTGATCTTGTTCTAAGGTAAAAGAAAACATAACTTTCTTCTACGTGCCAGGTTCTATAAAGAATTATAATAATAGTAGTCAAAAAAGTCTACAGCATTTTTTGTAGCCTTTCTTTGGGGGTATGAACCAGATGGTCAAGCAAAAATATTTCCCTATTCCCCTTCCTGATTTCACGGTTCATCATTTGCAGATATGCACATGTCTGTATGTTTCTTAAAACTTTAATAAGTCATTCTTATGTGAAGCGCCCACCCAGAGATATGTGATTTCTAAAAAGGTGATGACTGGGCACATTTCTTGTAAATAATGGCAGAATTGAAAGTGTCTGTGAGTACTTGCATGTAGCTCATTAAGCTGGCATTGTCACTTACCAAGGGCTTTCCAAGGAGTGTAGGAGTATTACAGCCTTTTGATATCACAGCTCCTGCCTTCTATCCCAGTGTTTCTAGTGGTAAGGAGAGGCCTTTGTAATTTCATATTCAAATATGAAAACTAAATATTTAATCTCTATTAAAAGATATGCAGTCATAGAATCGTAGAATCATAGAATGGTTTAGGTTTGAAAGGGCCTTAAAGATCATCGAGTTCCAACTGCCCTGCCATAGGCAGGGACACCTCCCACTAGACCAGGTTGCTTAAGACCACATCCAGCCTGGCCTTAAACACATGCAGGGATGGGGCCTCAACAACCTCTCTGGGCAACCTGTTCCAGTGCCTTACTACCCTCAAAGTGAAAAATTTTTTCCTAATGTTTAATCTGAACCTGCCCTCTCCTAGTTTAAAGCCATTCCCTCTCATCCTATCACTACATGCCCTAGTAAAAAGTCTTCCCTAGCTCTTCTGTAGGCCCCATTTAGGTACTGGAAGGCTGCAATAAGATCTCCAAGGAGCCTTCTCTTCTCCAGGCTGAACAGCCCCAACTCTCAGCCTCTCCTCAGAGAAGAGGTGCTCCAGCCCTTGGATCATCCTCGTGGCTCTCCTCTGGAGGTGCTCCAACAGGTCCATGTCCTTCTTCTGTTGGGAACTCCAGAGCTGGGTGCAGTACTCCAGGCGGAGTCTCACGAGAGTGGAGTAGAGGGGCAGAATCACCTCCTTTGACCTACTGGCCACACTTCTTCTGATGCAGCCCAGGATACGGTTGGCCTTCTGGGCTGCGATCGCACACTGCTGGCTCATGTTGAGCTTCTCATCAATCAGCACACCCAGGTCCTTCTCTTCAGGGCTGCTCTCCAGCCATTCCCCGCCAAGCCTGTATTTGTGCTTGGGATTGCCCCGACCCAGACGTAGGACCTTGCACTTGGCCTTGTTGAAATTCATGAAGTTGGCTTGGGCCCACCTCTCCAGCCTGTCCAGTTCCCTCTGGGTGGCATCCCTCCCCTCCAGCATGTCTACCTCACCAAATAGCTTGGAATCATCGGCAAACTTGCTGAGGGTGCACTCAACCCCACTGTCCATGTCATCGACATGGTGTGTCTGTGTTCCAATGGCAGTGTTCCCGTAAACACATTGGTATGTTCCTGAAATCTATAAGCAAATATGCAAAGGAAATAATAAAATTACCAAAATTTCTGAGGAACTTGCAGAAATAATTGTTCTGCCATAGGTATTGGCACCCCATCCCTCCAACAACAAATGCATCTCCCATTATTTGCAGTGGGAATTGTAAGCACATCTTAATGAGGGAATGGTCCTCAATAGTACTATTTCCATTAATATTGCTGAGTTGTCTCACTGGTTTACTGCAAGAACTGGATATCTGACATCAGTTCACTGTTGCACTACAGTTACTGTGTTATCTATTATTTCACCAATATTAGAACTCATCTGTGTTGAAGTTAAGTATACACACAACTTTTCTTGCTTCACATCCAGAGCTGATGATAGTCATGCTTGCATTAGAAGATTTACAAGTGGTTTTCATTTGCACTCATTCAATGTCCAATGCAGTAGAAGAAATCACATGGCCAAATGATTTCTATGTTTACTTTACATTTTAGAGGACAGTTTAAGTAAAAGAAATAAATTATATAACTCTATGTGCACAGAAAATGAACAAAAGGCAGATATGAATTACAGTGCTATAATACCATTTCAGGATTCTGCTGCGTCCATAACCCACAAGAACCATGCTCAAACAGTTTCTGCAGGCACCAGGACATTGACATGAAATTGCTGACTCACAGCTGAATGACTTCTATTTTATTCAGAGCATGAAATGTATGGTTCAGGATTTCTTACGCTCAATTTAAGCCAAAACTCTCTTGCTCCTGCCTCTCCCTCAATTATTTAACTTTTCCAAACAATTCAATGTATAAAAATTATGTTTATATCTCACCTATTAGTAGATAAATTTGAGTAATGCCCAAAAGCTTCTCAGGTATTTTCCTTTCCAGCAGCATGTGTGTACAAATACAATGGGTGAAAAAGACACTTTTTCAGTTTCACAATTACAAAGCCCTCCTGAGTTCCAGAAGGCAAATTATTTAACTGTGTAATAAACTTGGCAATGGGGAGTAGACTGTGGTTTGTAGTGTGAGCATGACCAGAAATTGCTTTTATTGAGCAGGTTTTTTACCTAACGTTGCCACTACTCTGGCAGCCCTGTGCTGTTGCTGTCAGCTGAGAATGAACAGTCCATTCTGAATTTCTCTGGAGGCTTACCAAGACCATTCTTTAAACCAAGCCTCCTGGACAATGCTGTTCTATTCTATTCTCTCATACTTAATCTATTTATGGGCTTTTAATGATAATTCAAGCCCACACTATTCAGATGTAAGATCTTAAAAGACATTAATCTGCATTGTATGTGCATGATCTGTTTTTTGACCTGGCTTTCCTGTATGGTAGCAGAAGCGGCAGTAAGGAGGAAACATATGAGGAAGAAAATTTTCTTCCACCTCTCCTTTTCTGTTGTGCTTCTATTGTTTTCTCCAGTGGCAGGAAATGTGAGGAATCTCACATTTCCTTCTAGTCAACAGTTCTTCCTTCAGGGATGATTTCAGACTAGCAATGCCATGCCATATATTCAGCATAGTGACAATTGCTCAACAGAGAAGAAAATCACAATATTTAATAAAAGACAAAAAAACAAGGTCATATTTTGTTTACAGAGTGACAGGCAGCACCTTTTTGTTAGGCACTAAGTGAAAATTCATGATTTGGAAGATGAAGAAGGGAAAGACTTGAAATAATTTGAAAGAGAAAAAGACATATTTTTACTATAGAAACTGCAGTGTTCTGTACAGTGGACCACAACCACTGATAGTCATTCAGATTTCACATGAAAAGATGGAAATAAATAAATAAAATGGCAGAAATAAACTGTTTTGCAAAGTTTTCTTTCTAAATTACTGTGTATTCAATGCTACTTGACTGCTTAAAAATTTATTGAAAGTTCTCGGGGCCTGCTCAGCCATCCAGAACAGCTGAGGGGCTGTTGGAAAGCAAGCCTTTCCCCTGAGTGTGCACTCTACAAGATGAGGAAACACTGAACAGACGAAGTGTGGAAAGGAAACTATTTTGATGATGGCAATTATTAATGGTGCTTGTGACTCTGTCAGGCATTCAAATACCACTACGATGGGCAATAAGTGGTTTAGAACAGAAGTGTGAGGAGAGCACATTGGGCTGCTCTTGGGATTTCTCAGGAAGAGTTCATGGGTTAGAAATTAAGAACAATCGGAAGAGAAGAGAAAACAAAACTTAGGAGGCTTAGGAAAAGGGGACTTTCTTCAAAGACAGCAATATTTTCCAAAGAGCTAGCCCAGATTATATTTCCCTTCTAAATTTTCATAATAACTGTCATCTCTACATTTACTCCATCCCTACAGGAGCAAGAATTTCCCAATCTTTCTTCTGCTTCTTGCTCTCAGTATTACAACCTGCCCTTTTCTCAGTTACCCAAGGGACAATAAAACACAAAATAAGGGAAAGAAGGGAAGGAAAATCAAGAGCTCGGACAAAGGGTACCACATTCAATCCATTTGTCTTACCCTATAACCTACAATATAAGAGAAAAATACACAAAAGGAAAAACTGAGTTAAGACATCCTGGATTTCTTCCTCCACTGATGTTGTGAAACATTTCTAGCACCTTATACAGTACGCTTGGGTTGAACTTGGCTATTAAAATACAGGGTTAGGAAATTTAAAGTTGCTATGAAATTTAATAGTAAAATGAGTCCTGTGAATAAAATGCACAGGCTACACCATTGTGAATAAGCATAAAACTAAACACGTACTCTATTCATCTCACCTCTTCTGTGATAGTAGGGGGTACATTAACAAAAAGTGCCTCACAGCATGAACAAGCAATTACGTCTTATGCAGTAAATGCCCTCACATTGCAAACGTGACATAGCTCTCTAGCCAGAGGTTACTGCTTGAGGCCTAGAGATAACAAAGAAAAGATTTTTTTTAAAAAAGAAGTTACATTAATTTGTAGATGATCCCTTTAATCATTAACTCCCCAGTAACTCCTAGTTGCTAGTTTACTACAGATGTCTTGGTTGGAATAAACCTTATAATTTCTTCTTGATTCCTAAATTGATACGGGTGTCAGTTCCATTATACAAAACACCTAGCTGAGTACAAACCCATTGTTTTCAGCCTTAAGGCTATAGTACTATAGCCTCAGTCTAGGCTTCTAGGTCTCATAAACAAATTAGCATAGTAATCGAGATATATGCTAATTTGGGCTGAATGGTGTTTTATAATGCTCTTTAGAATAGCTTACTCCCAAATCAAATTCCTAAATAACAAAGATGCACAGGCTAGTAGACTTCTTAGTACACACTGTCACATCTCTTAATTCTTACCCTGCTTGAGATTTAAAGCCATATTGATACTATTTTTAAGTCTATTTATAAGAAATTCAACATAGACTGCTTCATGGAAGGAATGTACCACAGAATGATAGTTTGTTATACTTCACCTAGCTCTTACTTGATTCCCCAGTCTTCAAAAGGACACTTTTTTATACTATTCTGTGGTAAATTGTCAAGACAATCTTTGAGGCTGTTAACTTCTGAAAAAGTTATTCTAAGCCTTTTAGTTTCTTATTTAAGATGACAAAGAGCAGAATAAAAAGTGTATGAAAATTAGGGTGTGGAAGACTATTGGTAACCGATTGCACATTAAACTTTGAAGAACATATAAAAATTATTTTTTCAAAACCTGGTTAATCAAGAAAATTGCATACGCAGAATGGATATCTTTTCCACATTTGATCTGTTCTTACTCAGAAAAGAGCTGATCATTACTTATGACCCTAATCAAAAAGAACTGCATTTTTCAAATTCTTGACAACACCAGCTTCCATCTTCCAGCAATCTCTCTTATTTTCTCTTCCAGCTAAACTGAAGCACAAAGGATTCCTTGTTATTACGTTAGGTATAGATCATTTATAGGAGTAATATGGGTGTCCACCTAAAGCACAGGGCTGAGAATCCTGACATCGGAGTTCTCTTCCCTCTTGCTGTCTGTGCAACCTTTGGTAAATCACTTATTTCACTTTATCTCATTATTCACCTTTACGTAAAGTCAAAAGTAGTGCAGCACTCTCACTGAACAGGGCACTACAAAGCATCAAATCCTTTGTCCGTGAATACCACAGAAATGTCAGGAAAAAAACCTCTCATGAATCATTTGGCCAAACTTGCTACACCAGGAATATGCAGAGGTAGTTTTAAAAAACAGTTTTTTAAAACCAGAAAGACTGTATCTAATTGGACATTACAATTATTTGAGTCAAAACATATAAAAGGACTTCATACTGGAGTTAACAACTGAAACATGATAAAACAAAACCAAAATAAAAACAAAAGAAACAAAACAAAAACCAAAAGCCCCAAATGCAGCTTATTTTGACTTATGGTTTGTATTTTTCAAATGAGAACACTCCATTCACATTTGAAAGGACTTAGAGCTGACTTGCAGGAGCTTCAAATGGAAAATCCAAATCCCTTATACAACCTGATTTAGTACAGACATGAACAGTATTAACAAATATAGGGTTTTTTATTGATAGAAGAAGGGCTCATAGAGAGCAGCTGACAGAGACAGATGGCTCTGCGTGCATGATTATAAATGAATAGGACTGTAAAAACAAATGAGAATATTTTTTTTGATGCGTGCATTTATTTAATTTATGATCACAGATTTGCAGCAATGTTGAGTCATATCACTACCCACTGTTACTGATTAATGTCTGAGTTATTACAGTTTTCAGTAAAGCACCTTGAAAAGAAAAATAATTGTTTGCTGAGAGTGTGTTTGTGAATAAGCACGAAGTGACGGATGTTGTATGTGTATATACACAGTAGCATGGCATTCTATAGGCAGAATGTTGTGCCAAATTTTATTAAAATTATTTTTAAAAGTTGCTTTTAAAAGTTGCTTTCTTTACATCCTGTTTCGCCACTGAGTAATGATCAGGAAATAAATATTTTTAAATCAAATGATACAAGCATGCACAACCTTGCATAACAACTGACAGCATGCAGCTCTTGAAACAACAACACTTTCCCTAAATACCCGAGGTATTTTAAGTAGCATTTTACATAGCTAACAAACAACAAATCCTCTATTCTAAAATTTTTAAATGTTTCTATCCTTTCTGTGTTTCAAACAATTCAGCAGGAACTGAGTTTGTACCTTACAGAGTAAGTGCACAGGTAATGTAGATCTAGATAATTTAAGTTACTGGAAAGAAAAGCTTCAGATGCCTTTTAACTTATCTCATAATATTTAATGCATAATTTTGTAACTATCAAAGTAGAAAAGTCACGCTCCTTCGGATTGTTTCTGGTAATAAGTATTTTGTGATTCACTGAAACAGTCCTTGGGCAAATACAGAAGAGCATACAGCATTGCTGAAGGACTATAAGGATTCTGCCCAATGTCTGTGCTATAGATATCATGAGATTCAGTGAGTTTTGCAGCTACTGTTGTCCCAATAAAAAAGTCACAGCAAGCAATTTAAACTAGGTTGGTTTATCAAGCACACGTAGCTATTATGAAGCATTATTGACATCTCAGTACAGAGAGAATTGTGAATCCACAGGAATTCTGAAACCATGAAATCTTTAGAATGCCCTTTTCTCTCACATTCCTTTAACTCACTTGGACAAAACTCATCACCAGTGGGCAAATACACGTGCTTCGTGTGTTTCTGAAGTGCAGATTATCCCACAAACTCTAAATACAATTACGGAATTGCTATTTTCATGCAGCACATCACATTACATAAGGAATGGTTCATTGAATTAACCTCTTTTTTAGAAATTTTTAAAAATTTACTCCAAAATTTATCTCCTTAGTTAAAGTAATTTTGGGTTTTCATACACTTACAGTCTCAGGATAGCAGTATTACGGAGTTTCATTTCTTTAGCATTGTAAAAGTCTGTTTAAGTTTCTTCAAAGAAGAACATCTTTCACTAAGATAAAACTTCAATTTTTCTTCCTGTGTGACAGATAATGTCTTATTTACTCCCAGTGAAATAAGCAAAACCAGTCCCTGTGCACATCAGTAGAATTGGGGATTACATTTCATTATAAAATAAAATTTTATCTATTTAGTTAATTATTCAGTACATAAAACATCACTGATTATAAAATAAAAGGACAAAGAATAAACACAGTGAGAAATTACACTCTTTGCAATAAACAAATACAGTTCCATATTTATCTGCAATGCAAGCAAAGGCAATCTTTCTTTTATCAGTAAAGCCTTTGGCCAACCATTTTACTCGTATGTAGCATAGAATTTACACTAATGTGTTTCTAAAATGTTTAACAAGTTTTCAGGACCACAGAGAGATACAATACAGAGACATTTATTTATTCTCTATAGTTAGAGTAATTTAACTTTCTAGTCCAAACAGAGTATTTCTTGCCTGCATCTAAAAATATATCTGTATAATATCCAAACATTATTCTTCCTTGTTGTTATAATATGCTAAAATGGAAAAAAAGTTATTATTTCCCTGTGATGCTGTATTAGTATAGCATATACAATTGTCCAGGCCTAAAAGACAGCCAGTATGTTTGAGAGGCATCATTATAGTTCTTCAAACACTGCTCTCAGAATGGGTAACATTTATTGTCTTTGTTAATAAACTTCATATAAGAAGTCACATTGTGCCAAAAAAAATTACTTGCTGCACATGAAATTTAAAAATTATTTAGGACGGTAGAAAACATGAGTTTGGTTTAGGTTTCAATAACTCTACCTGATGATGGAATGCTTCTCTTTGAAAATCTTCCTCCAATATTTTGTGGGGTTTGCACAGCTCATTTACAGAAACTTTCCTGGTTGACAGAAAAGATCTGCAAAGAACTAGAAATCCCTTTTAATCCTTCTTCATTATTTTAAGAATATTCCACTAACTAAACATTTAGTCTCCATTTCTAAGATAACTTTTCCAGAGTTTCTCAGGATTAACACAAAAGAAATAGGAAGGCAGATAAACAGTCAAAATCCCTATCTTTGCTATATCAAACTAGTTACTTTACTTCTCTCAGTATTGGGCAAAACCTGACCCTGGTTTCTCTTGCACTAATTTTATACCACTTTTTTGATGTTTTACTTCACAGTTCATCCCACAGGAGCAAAATCACACTTGGGCCTTATGTCTGTACAGTGCTGCTTACTCCAGAACATATTTTGAATAGGACATGCATATTATTTTTTGTTCATTATAAGGATGAGCTTACTAACATAATTCAAATAAAATATTTTTATTATCACCACTTATTTGCTCCAGGAGTTAAATACCCTTAAGTATTCCATGATAGTATTTAACAGAAAAGTCCTGTTAGAGGGAGGGAAAATGTCCCAGGTTTTAATTTTTATATGTACTTCACTGACTCTCCTACTGTGGAAATGAGTTCATCAAACAGGACTGAAAATGAAATCTTGACACACAGATCAGGTAACTGGCAAATTTAACTGAATTTCATCTCTTCAAGCACAGGCACTCAACCTCTTGGTGTTTTTTAAAAAGAAATGCCTTATGGGAATGGTGCTACATTTTTCTTCTTACCCTTGGAGTAAAATTGCTCTGTGATCCCAGATGAACTGCTGTCTCCTCTGTTTCCCGTTCCTTACTTCTTCATTTCTCCCTCTTGCAACACCTACATCTCTGCAGGCCAGCATCACTAACCATATTGCTCAAACAACAGGAAAAAAAGAAACATCAAGAAGGGCAAAATACCTTACTTTGGAGAATCAGTGTGTGTTCATTGAAAAGAAACAGGCAAAACCAAGGGTTCAGTATGAACATCATCAAATTCACTGCAAAGGGAGAGATGAAAATTACCTCCCTGTGCTCAGTGTCTTCTCCTCCTTTAAAATGAAAACTGCCAGTGGAGTCATGAGAAGAGAAGGTTCTCTGAAGTCAAGTATGATTACCTCTGCTGCATTGTGGAATAATTACTAAAATGATCAATAATACAGCATTGGTCACACATTAAGGAAAGGTATAAAATCAAAAGGTTTCTAGGGTAGAATACAGCTGCAGCTGGTATGCAAAGAATCCGCTACATCTGCAATTCCCTGTACAATGTTGCTTGCAAAGCAACCCGGGGGGTGGAGTGGGGTGGAAACTCCAAGACCAAACCCTGTGGTAATCAGGCAAAAATAGGAATGAGATGGCACCATGGAACTGATGTGTGCTAATTCTACAAGAAAAACAGTGTGGAAGATGGAGCGGAGTGGAGACACTGTGGCCAAACTTTGTGATAAAATGGGAACCTGAGGTCCAAATGGAGCCCTCAAAGGTCTTATGGAACTGATAAACTGCCTACTTGTTACCCTGAGCCAATGATCTGTCATTTTTTGATGGAATGCTGTCCTTTGTGTGAACTTTGCTCATTATCATGTCATTATAATACCAAAACACACCTCCATCCCAAAGGCTACCTGCCTCCAAGGTGCGACCACTCCTCCTTGAGTCTGCACCCTGAATATTTCGTAAACTATACCTTTAAGTGAGAGGTGAGAAAATTTTACACCAATCATAATGAAAGTATTTACAACTAGAGTCACTCAAACTCCACCTAAAAGATAAAAAATAGTATAAAAATAGCCCAAGAAAGGGGGGATGTTAGGGAAGACACCATCGTAAACAAATCAAGGAGGACTCCATCAAAAACTGCCTTGACTTCTGGGATCAGTCGATGGGCTGAGCCTCTCTTCCCCCCCATAAGGAGGCTTGTGGGTAAGATTCGAACACTTGGCTATACCAAGTGCTTCCCCGGGAAACTGAGAAATGTCTATAGAGTTGTTTTATAACTTAGCGCATTTGTAACCGAGCTATATTACTAACATCTTTAGTACTCGCACATGCTTTGCAGACAGTCACTATCACTGGCAATCCAAAAGAACTTGTGTATATCTGTTGCTTAAATAAACTGTACTGTGTAGGCAGCTAGTCATCTGGGTTTTTCATTGAACGCGACCTAAGAGTGGCTGTGCTAGTTCGTAAGCACAACTGGGCTGAAGGTGCAGCCCGCTCTTAGTGTATCCAGAACCATAACAGTTTAATGTATACTAAACGCGCCTGGACTGATAGAGGTGAATTGGGCATCATTCAGAATTTAAACCTAGCAGCACCTAGCCTTCCACCTCAGTGAGGAGTGTTAGAGAGCAAGGGGGTTTATTTTCTGTCAAAACTACTTTGCCCCTTAACGCAACATGTTGGATCATATTAGTATCAGCAAGACATTCCCACATCGGACAGAAGGAATGAGTATGAAACCAACTGTATGTGCAGAAATTGCTGTTGGAAAGACAGGCATTGAGCATACCACCACATACAGCCTTGCGATCCAGGAGCTCAGTGACTCCTCTTAAACTATCCAGACTTTTAGCTTCTAAAGTCATTATAGAAAAAAATTGGAGTGTTCCTTGGAGGAAGACTTCAGCCTACCTCTGTGGTTAAATTAGTGCTAAGGAGTCCTATCCCCATTTTCTGCACTGAAGCACAATAGAAGCTGAAAGTGTCTCCACTCTGAATAGGGCAAAACTTCAATATTTTCTATGTTCATTCAGGTGGTAGGCAACAGGAGCTCAAATTCCTTTGAATTCCCCAGTTATAAAACAAAAAAACCCAAACCTGGGCTTCCCTCAGCTCCTTAAAATGATGACATAGGCACTAGTCTTTAGGAATGTGATATACAAACTGTCTTGAATGGATGGGAGTTTCTCATAGCAGCCTGTCATAGAATCATAGAATCATAGAATCATAGAATCAATCATAGAATGGTTTAGGTTGAAAAGGACCTGAAGATCATTGAGTTACAAGCCCCGTGACATAGGCAGGGACACTTCACACTAGACCAGGCTGACCAAGGCCACATCCAGCCTGGCCTTGAACACCTCCAGGGATGGGGCCTCAACAACCTCTCTGGGCAGTCTGTTCCAGTGCCCTACCACCCTCAAAGTGAAAACCTTCTTCTGGTTTAATCTAAATCTGCCCTCTTCCAGTTTAAAGCCATTCCCCCTCGTCCTATCGCTACATGCCCCAGTAAAAAGTCCTTCCCCAGCTCTCCTGTAGGCCCCCTTTAGGTACTGGAAGGCTGCAATAAGATCTCCAAGGAGCCTTCTCTTCTCCAGGCTGAACAGCCCCAACTCTTTCAACCTCTCCTCATAGGATAGGTTCCCCAGCCCTCGGATCATCCTCGTGGCTCTCCTCTGGAGGTGCTCCAGCAGGTCCATGTCCTTCTTCTGTTAGAGACTCCAGAGCTGGATGCAGTACTGCAGGTGGGGTCTCACGAGAGTGGAGTAGAAGGGCAGAATCACCTCCTTTGACCTGCTGGCCACACTTCTTCTGATGCAGCCCAGGATACGGTTGGCCTTCTGGGCTGCGATAGCACATTGCTGGCTCATGTTGAGCTTCTCATGAATCAGCATCCCCAGGCCCTTCTCCTCAGGGCTGCTCTCCAGCCATTCCCCGCCAAGCCTGTATTTGTGCTTTGGATTGCCCCGACCCAGATGTAAGACCTTGCATCTGGGAGGTAAGATTGAAGACACAGCCTTTTGTCATTGTATGTGGTTAGTAACAGATATTCCAAACACGTTAATTTTAAGCCTTTAGCCTAGGGGTATGCCAATCCCCTTGGTTGGTAAACTCATAATTTTGGATCCCAGATGGATCTTTCATGTAGAGGGTACACAGTGCAGCTCTGTAATTTAAGACTCTGTTTAAGTCAAGAGAGTCACATGTCCTTTGTTGGATCTTGTTTACAGTCTCTCTGTCCCTTTTGGGTATCTGCAGAATGTGATGTCTCACACAGGCTAAGGTGAGAATGCTTTAAATAAATAGTAGCAAATACTTCAGGTAGTGCAATTTAAATGTTAACATTCAGGGTCCTATACAATACCCAAATAGTTAGAGACATACTCTAGGAAAGAACTGAGTCAATGTGTAGTGCTGGAAAACATGCTTATATGCTTCACACCTCAGAAAGCACAGTTCAGTAAACAAGCACCGTCTTCAATATTTTTCAGTAAGAAAGCAAGAAAGTAATGATATGCATGAAAAAATTCAAGAATCTGTCAAAGATTAATCTCTTTTCGTTATAACAGCAAAGTGAATATTGCTTCAGATCCTAAATAAATACCAAACATAAAAGACGACTTAAAAAAAAACACCACATGAAATTGCACATAAGACTATCAACAGGATTACTCTGGGTACCATTCATTACAGAAATCTACTGGATTCTACTTCTGAAATAATTCTGAATGAGAATTTAAATGCACATTTACTACTTCCTTACACACAGACTTTCACACTTGGCTGTTTTAAATTCCAAAGTCCCATTACAGAAAGTGAGCAAGATGAATTATATAAAAATTATTATTCACAAAAATGCCCTTTGAAACTGCAATTGGCCTATTCCTCTAAAATTTTGTTGTTATAAAAAACCTTTACCGTATTTTTCAGCTCTGGGGTTAGAACTGGAAGTTGGTTCTGTCAGATCTCATTCTGCTGTAACTTCCATCACCACAGCACCATGTAGACACCTTGAAATCGCAGAAACAAAGCCACTAAAGCATGTGCTCTGCTCTGTACCAAGTGTTGTAATGGGTGAGTAAACAGCTCTGCAAATCTAATGCAGTACATGCAGATCCTGCCGGTATGGAATTTTGGTTTGTAAAAATCATGTAATGTTTTAATGCTTGCTCTACTATGATTTCTATGCAGTAATAATACCTAATGTTGCATATGCAGAAGCATAAGATTCATTACTGCAGAATTAAATGACTGAAGGCTTTCAGATTTCATTTTGCAATACAACAGCAGTCCAACTTAAAGGCCACCAAAGGTGTTTTACATCCCACAGGTTTTTGGTGTACTGACTGGAATATATCAGTATTATTACCAAATCATGGAATCACAGAACGGCAGGGTGGCTGAGGCTGGTCAGCGTCTCTGGAGATTGGCTTGTCCAACCTCTGCTCAAGCAGGGTCAGCTGCTACAGGTTGCTACAGGCCATGACCAGGCTGGTTTCAGTATCCTCGAGGAGGGAGACTCCACAGCCTACATGGGCAAACTGTGCCAGTGTTTGATTACACTCACAGTAGATATGTTTGGGTTTTTTTCCTTGTGTTTAAATGGAATTTCCAGTGTTTCAATGTGTGTCCATTGCCCGCTGTCCTGCAGCTGGGCACCACCAAGAAGAGTCTGCCCCTGTCTTCTTTCCACACACCCCATATGATATTAATAAACACTGGTAAAGTCCCTCTGAGCCTTTTCTTCTTTAGGTTAAAAACTCTGCCTAATGCAACCCAGGGGGCTGTTGGTATTCTTTGCCACAAGGCCACATCAGTGGCTTGTCATCAACATGGTGTCTACTGGGATCCACAGGGCATATTCTGACATGCTGCTTTCTAGCCCATCAGCCCCAGGCTGTGCTGGTAGATGGGCTTATTCCTCCCCAGGAGAGCAGCATGCCACTTCCTTTTTGTTGAACTTAAGTTCCTGTTGGCCCATTTGTCCAGCCTGCCCAGGTCCCTTTGGATGGCAGCAAACCTATCTGATGTATCAACCGCGTCTCCCAGTTTTGTATCACCTGCGAACTGAGAGCACACTCTGTCCCACTATCTAGGTCATTCAGGAAGATATTAAATACTGTTGGCCCCAGTATCCATTCCTGGTGTTCTGCACTGCATACTGGCCTCCAGCTGGACTTTGTGGTGCTGATTACAATCCTTTGAGCTCCGTAGTTCAACCAGTTCTCATTCCACCTCACAGACTAATTATCTAGGACGTACTTCATCTGCTTGTAAATGAGAGACAGTGTGCAAAGCCTTACTAAATTTGACCTAACAAGATCCATTGCTCTCTACTCATTCACTTTGTCAGTTGTTTCACCGTAGAAGGCTATCATGGTTAGGCGTGACTTCCCCCTTTGTAAATCCATGTCTACTCACATATTACTTCTTATCCTTCTGGATATCCTTCTTAGGAAATGGCTTCCAGGACAATTTGCTCCATCACCTTCTCAGGCACTGAGGTGAGACTGGCCTGCCTCTAGTTTTCCATATCCTCCTTCTTGCAGTTCTTCAAGACAGGAATGACATTTGTAATCTCAATTGCTATGACCACTCAAAGATAACCAAAAGTAGCTTCGCAATGATATGAGCCAGCTGCCTCAGTGCTTATAGGTGCATCCCATAAGGCCCAATGGACCTGGTTGTGTCCAGTTTGTTTAAATATTTCCTAACCTGATCCTTCTCCAGTGAGTGTAAATATTCCTTGCACCGGACTTTCACTGTGGTATTAGGGGCTGGGGGTTCCTGGAAGCTGGTGTAAAGTAAAGACTGATGTGAAGAAAGCATGGAGTACCTCGCCCTTCTCGGGGGCTCACCAGGACCCCTGCGTATTCAACACCAGGTCCAATATTTCTTAGTCTTCCTTCTGCAGCTGATGTACTTGTAGAAACTTTTCTTACTGTCTTTCACTTCCCTTACTAGATCCAACTCCATGTGGGATTTGGCTTTCCTAGCCAAAAAAAAATCCAATCCCTGCTTGCCCAGAAGGTGTCTCTATAGTCCTCCTGGATCACCTGTCCCCACTTCTTCTATTTTCTTTCTTTTTTACTCAGAACATGTTTGTGCAAGCAAACCACATCTTTGCTAGCATGTATCACAAAAGTCACACTCATGCTTCATTTCTCTAAGGAAACACATTCAGGTTCACACTAAGTAAGATTTATGTGTTGTTCCTGCCGTGATTGCTGTGTCAGTAGAAAAAGATTCTACTCTTCATACAATTCATTAAAACTCACTGAGTTATTTGGTCTCCAGAAATATAATTTTAGTTATTTGTAGCTGCTGATTTAAAACTGTTTAGAGAATACGTGTATTTTAATAGGCTTTCTTATTAGCACTTATTTTCTCAAGCAAGTTTTCCATGTCCAGGAGAAGATTGAGCTCAATAAGGGGCATATTTTTTAATCCACACTTACTAAAGCATTTGAACACTTATTTTTGGTGATAACTGCTTAAATAATTTGTCGAATCACTTTGATGAAATTCTGGGGAGGAGAGCTATAGCTTTTAATAACTCCATTAACTTCCTTGGATTGCAAAGCTGGGAAGTAGCATCCACAAGAGACATAACTCTAAGCAATAAAGAATACTCTGCAGTGTCTCTGCCACTTGCAAAAGAGTTTCCCAAGTCACAAGATAGGGATGTAACACAGAGCATGTGAAAATAGAATGAGGTAAATATATAGTTGGGTTGCATAATAAAAGACTAAGAAAAAGAGGAAATTATCTCTCAGTGGAGTTTCCTAGTTTGGTTTGTGGTAACAATTCAGCTTATTTCATGTTCTGGGAAAGGTTTAGAAGGCCCGGGCTTTGAAAGAAGCCCAACCCAAATTTTCAGAGCCTTGACTACACTCTAATAAATAGAAATGGTGTTTATACATCTTATTACTCTTTGAAGCGGATTGGTTGTAAAATAAAATAGGTTTGTACATGGTTGAAGATGAAAATTGGACTCCCATTGTTCAATAATCATATACACTGAAACAAAGTATTGTAACACTCCCAGCATTTTTTATCGGCGAGTCACAACTCCTGATTTTGAAACTGGCTGCAGTCCTAATTAATTAATGCCAATCTACTCACAGTTCTATTTATCATGCCACATTCCATCACGCGATGATTGCTTTTACCTATACCCATTAGAGTTGAACAAGCTAACAGCGCTGGGAAAACAGCCAACCCTTATCCCCATAGCATGCTATGATATTATTTAGCTTGTATCATTTGACTGCCATTTCCTTCATAGAATGGGCGGCTAGATGATCCTGTTTTATGCACACTTTCCCAATAAATCAGATATTATACAGTCCTCATAAACTTACTGCCCTACATATGAAAATGTAGGTATCGCAAGAAAGCAAGCTGTCAGATTTGCCCGATTCTTGTGTGCAGGCAAGGAAGATTTCCAGAGGAAAGACTGCATGCAGAATGCTTTGTAAAGGTAACGCATCCTTGGGCTTTCTCTCCTAATACAGACAATGAATATTGCAGTCATTCACTCTGATAGTTGCAGAAATCATGGCTTAGGGAAGAGCACGTTGCTTCTCTCCCTTTTTGTTTCTGGTCAGGCCACTCTCTCGAACGAAGGAAAAACTAATTCCCAACAGTGCCAAGGCATGAATAGAGGTATTGTTCTCACAGGGGCCATAATATCTCTGAAATATATCAGAGAATTAGCTTGTCATTTTTTTCTGCTTCCTCCTTAAAGTGTTTTGAAATGACTAATACATTACCAAGAAGCGGCTTCTTACATCTCATGCAGACTAATTCCCCAGGGCTCCCATTATGTCGGCAACCTAAAATGATCAGTTAACAGAGCGCGTTAGCAGCAGTGTGGGGTGAATGAAGCACTGAGGGAAGGGAAAGTAGTGTTCTATGCCTTGCCTCCCTCCTCTTTTAGTAGCATGTCAAACATAATTATACTCCTGTCATCTGCACCTACAAGACAGGATTTTAGTTATGATATCTTGCCTGGCATGTAGCTGCTGTTGACAGGCCCCTGTGACCCTGTTCCAAGCAGTCTGACTCTACAGATGACAGGACCCTGGCCTAGATGCAAGAATTAACCTTCCTAGCCAGAAAAGACTTTACCAAAAGAAGAGGAAAAAATGTTAGAGAAAGGCAGGTCACCTTGTGGCCTGGTTGGTTCTTGATAAGCAGTTGCAAGAGACTTGACTTTGCACGTTGCACGTGAACTGCCTAGAAAATGGCTGCCACCCATGGAACAGGGCATGCCTTGAGGCACAAGGCTAGACAGCTTTGTGCTACCCACACCCTCCTACCCAGGCAAGCTGTTCCATGAAACACACAGAAGATGCCAGGCAACTGATAGGCCTTCCAAGGAGCATGAGCAGATCACTGTGGTAAAGCTGCAAACATGAATTATGTTGCTCAGGCAGGGTGAAAGAAAGACAGTAGGTTAACAGATGTCATTATTCAAAGAAAATTGTACATCTCCCTCCCAGTCTTCCACAGCTTTTAGGCAGAAAAAGGACTGGAAAATTCACCAAAATTGTAAAATGTTTTTGTGACTTCTGGAGAAGGAAAGAAATAATTACTATATCTACACAGAAACAATTCTGTCTACGTACTACTATTTCCCCAGTGCCCTGCTACAGTTACCATTGTTTTACTAATTAAGCAAAACATTAATTCAGATAGGATAGAGACCTCCAATGCCTTCAGAAAAGTATTTTCAGCCTTGAACGTTTGGTTTTGGGGTTGGAGAGCAAATTTGGCTCCTAAGCAGGAGCCCCTCTGGGTTTAAAAAGACTCAGATTTTGCAAGTTATGCACTTAAGCATGGAAAAATCTTGCTTTTAAAATTTCCTGATGTTTGCCTTGCTTTCACTGATGGCATGTGCATTTCTAATAAGAAGCTGGTAATACAGCAATACGAATTTTATTCACTCACTTTACAAACCTGCCTTCTGAGCATTTAAGGCCCCTAAGGATCAATGACAATGAAGAGCTGCCTTCCAGAAGACACGCTTGAAATTGTGCTCAGTGATCTGCCAGCTTACAGCCCATCATAAACCGAGGAAAAGCAAAGTCCTGTGGGAATGCCTCAGACTTAGAATTACCCACAGTGTCATGAAAACACACCTGATGGAAGGCTTGCATGAGAACTACACTTGAAATTCTTACAGCTCGGCTCAGGTCAGCATGCAAGAAACTGAGGAGCAGCTGGGACATCAGATAAGAGAAAGTTTATACTGGATGATATCAGAAGCACGTTCTGAGTTAGCGTTTCAAGTTCATCAGAATTAGATAGCTCTCCCTGGAGAAGCTATTGACACTAATCCCTGGAAGTTAGGCAACCACATAAAGCAGTGGGTCAGATTTTCTTTGGTCGGTTCATTATGCAAGAGTATAAAATACCAAAAATAAATATTACAGAGAGGCACATGATGGCACAGCACGAGTTGGAAAAGCCCACAAGAACTCCCAAGAGTTAAGTCATGAGCTGACTGTGCAGGTGATCCCAAAGAAGCAACAATAAAATCTTTATGCACTGCTACCATTTGTTCTTTACAAGGCATGTTATACAGGAAAATCAGTCACATTTGAATTTGTCAAATAAGAATGAATGAGACTAACTTGCATATTGCTCTGTTTCTAAGATCAAACAATATTTTACTCAAAAGACTTAAAATGTAAGAACTCCAACTCTTCTTTAACAGACTTTTAAATATCATTTTAATATGCAAATGTTGCAATTCAAAAGGTAATTTAGATTAACTCAATTCACATATTAATGTAATTGAAGTGTAAATCTCACATTGCAATTTCAAGGAAGAAAATATTTCTGTAGTCATTATGAAATATTAGAGGGCCTTTAACAATGGGATCCTGATACCCTTGGCATTCTCATAAGAAAAAATAATAAATATTAATACAATTAGAGCACTCAGGGAGACTGATTAACGTGCTTATTATAGATTAAGTAGCCAAACACACGCAATTGAATTACAAACCCTATGTGGAGGGCAAATACTCATTAGAAGTCTCATTATCCTGTGTCTTTGAAATTACCCTGTATAGAAAAAAACACATGAGCTGAGTCTTGGAAGGCTGAGGACAGAGCTTCCAGTTGCTTAAAGGAAACTGGAAACTACAGAATTAAACTCAAAGGAGGGCAGGGTTAGTAGGATGTCTAAAATTACAGACCTTCTAAAAATTGGAAAAGATGGAGGGTTCTGCATCCATCATACAGAGGAGACCAAGGTGGTCCAGTATGGTCACCGTGAAAAATTATAGTAGTTTGGAAAACATTGATGACTGACATCACAAAGTCTCTGTTTACAGACAAAACTAGCCTTCATTACGGACAGGTGTGTTTGCCTTCTTTCTCCCTGGCTACATGAATGAGCAAATACACGTTTTTTGAGGAATAAGCCACCTGGCAATCCATAGAAACCTCTGCCTAATACAACTGTCCATAAAGTAAGTTCTTATCAGGCACTGAAGGCTGGTGGACTGCAAACATGGAGGAACTATTTGATAAAGAAAGCACATATGTGTTCATGCATCTCATTTGCCTTTACAGACTGGAACACTTAAACTGGTTTTAACACAGTCTTGACTATAATCCACACATTGGCCTCAGAGAGGCATCAGTATCCTCTGGTAATTTTCCATCTGCTTTTCACACCCTGGAGGATCCAAGAGGCTTAAATAAACCTGATGACTACTGAAACATCACCCCCTAGTGCCAGACCCCTATTTCTTAGAATCTTACCTATGTTACCCAAACTGCATATGAAAGACTATACAGAAGATCCCGAAATGAGTTATGCAGATGGTCTGACCTCTCAGATCTGTGGTTGCCCTTTGATGTGAATGTAATAAAGAATGCATTTGGCATTGATGTTCTTGCAAGTCATGTATCTAACAAGGGCATCACAAGTTCAAATGGACAGTAAATAGCCCCAGGAAGGAAAGTCCTAGCCACAAGGATGCTAACCACTTTACTAGGGTGTTTTGCCATGGAGTTTAATATACCATATATTATTTTTATTATTGAAGTCTTTTCCTAACCTTCGTAAGTTCTTTCATTGACCATCACAATGTAAACACTTAACATCCAGCTGGGTTTGATAGATGTACAGTTGCCTTATAATAAGTATATAAAGTAATGTAAATTTCCATGTGTAGGCAGTGTCCTCAAGCTGAGCGCTCTGTGCTTAGAATACAGAGTCTAAGGCAGCAAACAGGACTCCTTAAAGTTGGAATTGGCACAAATACTCCACTGGTTACACAGCTACACTGAGTTTCAAAATAAGTCCTTGTCTTTTCAGAGGTACACCAGATCACCTAAGCACAGTGACATACCTTAGCTTTCACTTATTTCCCATACACACATTAAAAGTTTAATACAAACTAATAGAGACTAACAATTTAATTTTAACACCGCAGATGTTTGATAATCAGGGACAAAGAGTACCCATTATTTTAAAAAAATGCTCTTGAAGTAGTGTAATACAGCTCTGCAGCTATCTTCTCTTTTTTCCTCGTGTACAACAAGAGTATAAAACAGTGCTGATACTAAGAGAGAAGAAAGAGAAAATGGGAGGACAGTGTAAAGATTTGCTGAATATAAGGCCTTCAAACCAGATATCAGGCAGAGAAAAATTAATAAAGCTGAAAATCCTTGTTAGCTTTGTTCCAGACCGTAAAGTTGAAAATATTTTTTTCTTTTAAAATATCAATTCAACCACATGAAAACTAGGGAAAATTAAGAGTAAATAAATGAAATAATATGATTTATCAAATAGTGTAGGAGACTGACAAGAGAAGTGTTATACACATCCTCCAAAAAGAATGTAACCGATAAAACTAAGAGCTTTAGCTCTTGAAATAGAATTTCCTTAATAAAAGTAAATATAACGGTAAATCCGTTATCTTATTGTCTGTCAGTTCAAGTTTTCTTTTCTTCTTTGAGAATAAGCAAATGTTATGTGACACCACTAATCAAAGTAAGATCTCTATGTTCAAAGCAAACTTTCTCCTATAGTTTTAACTGTTCACTATAAAATAACACTATGCCAAAATAGCACCGTTATTTTTTTCTGATCTCAGCATTCTTAACTTATTATCTTAATGATTTTGAAGTGCTGTTAGCATTAACAGCAGTATGTATCCTAAACCAAGTCATTTACAAGCTTCATAGCTTAGGTCATAGGTACAGAAAAAGCATTTAGCTTAGAATAAACCAGCCAGTCCCTTGCTCTAAAGGAAATGTAGGATGAATAATGACTTTTTTATACATACATGTAAAATTAATTTGATGATAACTTCCAGCTCAGTTAGACAATTCGTAATGGTTGTTCTCTAGAGATTAACTGGGCTAAAGTTACTAAGGAGTAGGGCTATACATTACCACATTTCTTTGCTATGTTTTAAGGAGTTATTAGTAGGCAAACTGCATCCCAGAAGTTTGATACTCCCAGCAGAGGAGTATCTCTCTCTCCTAAAAGCAGTAGAAAGTAACTTGTTAGAGGAACAAATCTTCACTGATTTGAATGTGTAGCTGTAGAAAGAACAAATTTGAGGAAACGTGAGCTGATAAGAAAGTTGTACTTCATACATCAGCTGTTTTCACTTGATTTCCTTCATTGGTTCAAACTCACATCTGCTTGCTGGAACTCTCTTGCTTTTATTTTCCTTCTTGTAATACCTATATCTATAAGTCTGTAAAATGGGAATGTCCGGAGGCACCTTTTTCCAGAATATTAATTTTTTAATTGTCTAATGAACACTTCTTAACCTGTGTTGCTCTTAAAGTTCCTACCACCTATTTGTTGCTGCCATCTTTCAAAATTGTGGCTATCACTGATGCATTTGGCATACCACTTATCCAGCATTCAGTTCACAGTGGATGCCATTATCACACTAAATGTAGTAAAATTTTCCAACACAGCAAATTTTATCACAAACCTAACAGCTTATTACTTTTCCTATGTTAAAAAAACATATATTTTTAGTTTACAGCTAATTACTGTCTTGCTTTCCCTTTTTATCTATGTAATTCTGGCATCATTGAAGGGCCAGTCTCTCACAAACTCATTGAATTATAGAGATTTCATGATATAAAAAAATAGCTTATAAGTCTTATATAATGTCTAGATCTCTCAAATTTATGAATTGGAGACAGGTGAGGGCCAAGAACCTAGTGAGGAAGCTAAAAAGGACAGAAACTACACACTTGAGGTTGCAATGTCTCAGCTTCCTACCAAAATCTTTGCTGAATTATAACAAAATGTGTTTCATAACAAATAGTTTACTATTTTTATTTGGCTATGAAAGAGACAAATATAATAAATTTCCAATATAAATCAAACCTCCAAGTGAAAATACACCCCTTATAACATAGTACTATTCTGGAGTTTTCAAAAGTCATGTAATTCTAGTAATTAGGAAAATATCCATCTTTGAAAATGTCCATGATTTTTGTCTTTGTCCACATTTGAAAACAAGAAAAGAAATTCTGGAAGGATTTAAGAATCTAGCTTCCTTTTAAGCGGAAATTTATTGATCAATAAACGTAAGATGAAATGAGTAGATGACATCTAAGTCTTGAATTAAAATGTACTGATGACATCCTGTGCACCAGATTTGTCCACCATTATTTTTTCAATAACAATTATTTGAGGTGAATTTAGTATTTTCTTTTATCCTTTCCTGTTCACCGCTAGTTTAACAGCAGTCTTAGTCACAGACTAATATTCATCTATTTCTCTTATTTTAAATTATTCAATGCTGATAAAAGTGCAGGACTTGTGACCTTGCTATCTTGACACCAGACCATGTCACACTTAGTATAGCATCAGAAAAGCATGTTCCCTTTTATTCAACATGTGAATATGTGAGAATACACCTCTGTGTATTCTCCAACAGTGAAAAATAAATCACATACAATAGATTTTACCAACACACTATGCTAACTTTTTCTTGACCCCTTCAATAGCCTTTGTTTCTGTGTCTGTTGAGTGTCTCAATAAGTTTTCATCTATTATGGGAGTTTACTATAAGAGTACATGGTAAATATGGGACTATCTAGACAAACTAGGTGAATATTTTTTATTTGTTTGAATAAGAAAGACACAGGTAATTAAAAAAAAAATTAATTAGACCCAAATATTATGAAATATCTGAGTGCTGCTGGTATACAGATTTTTCTGCCACAACTCTTTATGACCAACAACATCAGATAACGAATCGTGATACTCTTTGGTATTAGTCAACCATGTCACACTTAGTATAGCATCAGAAAAGCATGTTCCCTTTTATTCAACATGTGAATATGTGAGAAAAAAAAACAACAACCAAATAAAAACATCCAATCATGTGCATTCAAAAGACAAACATAAATAAATTATTCTGATTAACCTATTACATAAATGTGATAAATTATTTGCTCATCTCAGATTTCCTTGTTAACATAATCGGAAGATTTGAGAAGACTTTTCATTTCTTGTCCTACAACCAGATTTCACAGTATTACAAGAAACAATGTTGATTCATTGTAATTGAAAGCATTACTTCTGCTACAGCTGATTCAATACTTCAGTCTTGAAAATCAAGATTACTTTAATATCCATATTTTGAGTTAAACTAAAGTATTCTGTTTGTGCTGCATATCTAGTGTGCTATGTGAGACCAGTATAAATCTATCTTTGTGTGGATTGCTGCCAATTAACAGAAACATCTCACTGCAGTCTGACTGACAATTTATTGCAAGCTGAGAAGAAAGACTGAAGAGAAAAAGGAGACAGAGTCTGAGTTGTCCTCGCCTGACCATGAGTATTTTGTTCCTGTCGTGTGAGAAGCTTTTTATGACTGTGAACCTTGAATGGCAAGAACAAGACCTTTAATTGACTATGTATTTAACAATGAGTCTGAGTATCTCGTGATAGAGCAATCCATGTAAATGAGAATTTAGCACTTCTGGGGGATTTAGAGATGGGTGTCGAGACTCAGGAGTCCGGTCTCACATGACCAGTTTTAATGTTGGGAAAGCCATGCCTTCCCCGATCACCCATTGTTGAGAAGTGTACCTTACTAGGGAGGTGCTATATGCAAATTAGCATCAAAATCTTGAAAGGAACATTAATTTAACATATGAAGAAATATCTTAACCAGCACTGTGTAGCTTTCTTTGTCCACTATGATGTATAGTTACTTGCTAGAGATAGAATGTCAAAAATAAGTTTAAGTAGCCTGGCTTTGGTTGATTTAAGACAGCTCCTAAATATTATTTAAACAGCATTTTGCATTTAATAAGAAACACATTCTACTTCCTTAGGACACAGAGAGAATAAAAAATAAAAAGTCTTAAGTAGAACAGCAGAATCTCTCCATTTTACCTACGCAAAGCTTGCTAAACAGAGAGTTGAAAATAGCTAGAGCTGAGAGGGAAAAAACTGAAGAGTATTTTAACAGTGAAGTAAAACCACAACTAATGACTTTAGGAGACAGGAGCTAGGTGGACAAGCAAAGCATTACAGTTTTAAATATATGATATTTGGCTTCACCTCCCAAGTAAGAGGGCTGGCACTGATTCAAAAAGGCTGGTCTGGCATGCTTGTGCCTCTGAGAGGGACCACACTGCCTGATGGAAACAACCACAAAAGCCACAGAGAGAGCACAGCCTTCCAAAGGCAACAAGAAAGCAACCAGACTGGCAATTAGACCATGCCAGCGCTTGGCCTTGGCGAAGAGGAGGCAGGCATCTGAAACGGCTCATCTACCCACAGGAGAGGCGGGTCCAGCGACCAGCAGATGGGACAGAGCAAAGTAGCCATCAGATAACAGAAGGAAGCATTTTGAACATGGATGACCTCCTTCCCTAGCACCAACATAACAAACATGATGGGAGGTTACACGTACTTCCCCATCTTGAAAATAATATTTTTACAGTGTTCATTGAAACCTAAGACAGCTGTGCGAAACATCTTTGCATGTGAAATGTAAGGCAGGGTATGGCTTTTTATGTCTATTCAGTCTGTATCCTGGAAGCTATTTTGCTATACGTGGAATCCTCTTTTCATCTCAGTGATTGCCAAACAACTCATATTTTAAGCATTTTCCCTTGTGCCATGTGATAAACTGTGCTGTAGGGCAGATTTCTTTGTTGCAGATATCTCTGGAGCCTAGAGGAAGTGTGCCTTCCATAAACATCTGTTTTAAAATACTGCTTTTCCCATTTCAGTGTGAGTTTTCTTACTCTTCTGTTGGCTTGGTTTTTTAGTCCAATAACTTAAGAAAAGAAAATGAACGACTGTTGATAAAACAAGTGGTTAAGAAAGACCAAGAGCTTTTATATCTTAACTCCGTTGGAAACTGAAAATTTAGCCAAACTTAACTGGTCATCTTTTACGTATTTTCTATGTCAAAGAATATGGGAATGTCAATTTCTTGGATAGTACAGAAATCGGATAGCTGTATTAGAAGATTCAGAGTTTAAATGACAAAGTAATTGTTTCTAGCCTCCATGTTTCGGAAGATGGTGCTAAAATAGGTGATATAAAGCACATTCTTATCAAGCCTAAAGCAAAACACATTACTACCAGCAGCGTGAAGCCTCTCTTTAATTCAGTCACATTCTTCTCCTGGAACATGGTCATAGAAAAAAAAAAGATGAACTATGGGCTAGATAAGTGGACAGTGAGGTGAACTGAAAACTACTAAATTGCTGGAATCAAAGGGTTGTGATCAATACCACAAAGTCTAGCTGGAGGCCAGTATGCAGTGCAGAACACCAGGGGTGAATACTGGGGCCAACAGTATTCAATATCTTCCTGAACGACCTAGATGGTGGGACAGAGTGTGCTCTCAGCAACTTTATGGGTAATACAAAATTGGGAGAAGTGGTTGACATATCAGACAGATTTGCTGCCATCCAGAGGGACCTGGGCCGGCTGGAGTGATGAGCCAACAGGAACTTCAAGAAGTTCAACAAAAGGGAACTGGCAAGCCCTTCTCCTGGGGAAGAATAAGCCCATGCACCAGCACAGGCTGGAGTCTGACTGGCTGGGGGGCGCCTTAACAGAAAAATGTTCTGGGGATACAAGCTGACCATGAACCAGCAAAGTGTCCCTGTGGCAAAGAATACCAACAGCCTCCTGGTCTGCATTAGGCAGAGCATTGCCAGCAGGATGAGAGAAGTGATCCTTCCCCTCCACTTAGCACTGGTGAGACTCATCTGGCTTCTGCGTCGAGTACTGGGCTCCCCAGTACAGAAGAGGCATGGGCATACAGAACAGCACCACTGGACAAAGGGCAATGGGCCATGAAGGTGATGAAGGGCTTGGAGCATCTGTCATAAAACAAGGGGGTGAAAGTGCTAGGAGTGTTTGGCATCAAGAAGAGAAGGCTCACAGAGACTTTACCAGTGTTTATTAATATTGTATGGGGTGTGTGGAAAGACAGAGGCAGACTCTTCTTGGTGGTGCCCAGCTGCAGGACAATGGGTACAAATTGAAATACTGGAAATTCCATTTAAATATAAGGAAAAAACCCCAAACATTTCTACTGTGAGTGTGATCAAACAGTTTGCCCATATGGGCTGTGGAGTCTCCCTCCTTGAGGATACTGAAACCAGCCCAGTCATGGCCCGGAGCAACTTGCTTAGCAGCCTTCTGCAGGTGACCTTGCCTGAGCAGAGGTGGGATGAGGAGATGCCCAGAGGTGCCTGCCAGCTTCAGCCACTGGGTGATTCTGTGACTCTGTGAACATGGTGGAGACCCACCAATAAACGTACTGCTGTCATTTTTTTTGACTGATGCTGAATAAAAGAATTGTTCAATGCTTATTTGCTACTACATCTGGCTCTTCTAGATACCTCCTTGTTCCACCAGGACACGTGTCCTTTAGGTGCATTCAGGCACAGAGCTGTTAACACAGGTTAAATATAGTTTTCATCTCTCATTAAATGAGCATGGATATAAGATATTTTGTCCCACGATGACTCCTACAGAATAAGATATTCTTAACCTTTTCTAAAAGAAAGCTTAAATATCAGTGTGAAGAGGGTTTCAAGAGAAAGTTGCAGGAGTATATACCATAGGTAGGCAAATAAATTCGAGGAAGACTGCAAGCTGTACAGTTTATTTGTTTCTACCCTACAAAGAGTATGCATTTATATATGTATTTCCAGTCTGTACTTTACTGGGCAAATTTTTATTCACGTGATATCTTAGTGAATAAGCCCTCATCCTAAAGTATATGCCTACTGTTTTTTCCACTTTATCTTTCACAGTGTCATCTTTGTCATTGCAATATCCCATTCTGTTCTTAAAAGATGGACCTTCAGTTGCCTTTAAAAGATGAACAGCAACTAGAATACACATTTTTCTGCCAAAGTTTTTCTAACTTCACTAATGTTTTTGAGGGCAGAACTTAAGATGCCTCAAAGAAACTTGATTTTCAGATAGTAAATCCAGACTCCTTAAGGAGAAAACTAAACATAAGCCCAAACACAAAAACCATTGTCTTAAAGTTGAGCAACAAAAACCTGACTATCTAGTCAGGCACTAGTTATCTTTGAAACTGCCAATGAAATCACTCTTCTCTCCGGTAAAATTTATTGGCTGGTAAGACCTACTTTCTTCTTTGCTATCCAGCTTGTCATATGTGGCGATTTGACAAGCATACCTGCAGTACAGAATGTCTTCAGAAGCTTTGTTTCCTTTGGCTGGAAGTCCCATGCTCATCGCTGAAAAACTTTGTGGGAGAGATAAAATACAAGACCAGAAGCAGACTGGAGCTGTGAAGTCATCAGACTGGGCCTCAGTATCTTGTTAAATCATTCCTTGGTATAAAAGCACATTTTTTCCTTTTTAAAACTGGCATAGAAGTGGATGTCAGTTTGAAATTCTGAGTTAATCACATGAATGGCTATTTAAGTTCAAAGGAGTGGCAAGACATATTTATTTCAGTTAGAGAATTCTGAGTCAGATGCAAGCTGGAAAAGCTATATGTAATTTGTGATTCACCGTCAGTTTTAGAATCAGGGCCAGGATTTCCTGAAGGGGTAGAAAAGGAGGCTGTAAGAATGCTCTGATGATCAATTACTACATGTGTGTACAGCAGCATTCCCTTTTCAGAGAGGGGGTAAATTCAAAACCAAGAATGGTTCTGCAGAACAAAACCTGGCTCGCTTTAGGTGAAGCCAAAACCCCATGATGTATTGTAAGCTAGGGAATGTGATTAATGTAAAGAACATCAAAATAGGGAAAACATGTGCCTTTTTGAGCTTTAGCACATAAATAGGAAACACAAAATATGTGCTGCTTCTACTAGAATGTGTCCAATACCTAACTTTCATAACAAATTCCTGTACTGTAGTTTATCTCGCCTGACTAATCCTGTTAGTCATAGGTTTGTGCATTTACCTTAACAACAGTTGGAGCTGTGTAAAACACAAAAACAATTTGGCCAAGTTATATTTCAGGAAAAAAGTTGTATTATTTATGACAGAATTTCTCAATATGTTTTCCTCCCATAATATAACAGAAGTGCTTAATGTACGTGAGGGATAATCTTTTTTAGTTAGCTGAAGTTTTTTTAAGTCTATTTAAGTTAGCTACGACCACTCTAATCACACGCTCCACCAGAAGCTGACATATATATTCACAGACCTGATTCTACATTCTTAGGTATTGATGATCAAAGCTTTCCTCCACAGCCTATTTAGTTGGTTGTCTTTAAAGTTAATTTAGATTGGCAATCCCCATTTCGAATACTTTTTCCCTGTCATTATATACAGACAGTTTTGGATTTCGAGTGTAAGCACATCCCCTTCATCATGTTGTACCGTAGCTCTACTCAGCCTTTTTTGTTTGCTGAGTATCCTCATCATTACTATGACTGTTGCACAGCTGCAAGCAATGATGATTTTCCTCACTCTGTGTCAATCAGGTTTTAAATAACAGATCCAAAAAGTGTACCTGATTGTAGTTGATGTTGTCTTTTTTAACTTGGAGACAAACTTGTAGAGACAGTTAAGTGCAGCAGCATGTGTGTGCAGGCGAGAGCCAGCTTGCATACAAAGAATATGAAACAGCACCCCTTAGTGTCCAGTTGGATCAGTTGCACCAAAACCATTAAAAAAAAGAGAAACACTAAAAAATGAGCAGATATGAATTTATCAAAGCCTCTGAAAACAGACTTCCTTTAAAACCAATTCTATCGTAGAAAAAATAGTAGGAAAGCACAAACTTTTCAACTAGACCTACTAGACCTACATAACACACAAAGAATACTGTTGTCTGTAAAATATTAAGAAAAAAATAATTGGTCTATATAAAGGGCGATAGTACCAAAGGAAAATGTAAAAGATTCTTAAAGGAGATGTATGGTGGTGAAGGTTTTTTTTCTTACAATTTAGGCTAACATCAAAGAAAACTTCTCCAGGAGAAGCTCCACCTATTTGTGGACTACTTCCCAAAGAGTGATGGTGGAAAGACAAACCTTGGCATCATAAGCATCAGTTTTAAGTATGTTCCTAACTGCAATGCTCAGTTAGCAGATGACTTTATTTTCTATGAACTGGGTTCTCAAAGTGGTGAATAAAATCAGTTTCTCCTGCCCTCAGCAAGAATATCAGATTGGCATATGATACCTATCTTTTGAACATCAAGATTTAGATCTTTTCAGACTAATTCGTGTTCAGAAAAAATAATTAAATGAATAGTTAGTGAGCACAAGAGGCAATAAAGTATTAAAAATAAGTTTACAAATATGAAAAAGAGTATTTTCAAGTACCTTTAATGGATTCTGGTTATTTTGGGCTGCCAAGCAAGGTCAATATTTTAAACAGGATCTTTTCATAAATGTAGGCTGCAAACCTAAAGCATAGAAAATTCCAGTCAAACGCTTTTTCCTGAGATTAAGAGAAGCGTGTCAGAATTAGTGTAGTGACACTAGACCAAAGGGACATATAAATGTGGGAACAACTTGCACAAAACAGAGTTTGTGAGCACAATTGCTATCTGATTTTTCTAATGGCCGAAAATGAGAACCATCCAACGTAGAAATTTGTTGCCTAACTATTGGCAAATGTTCCCTTCCCAGGGGCTCCTCCACAACATAACTTTGAGGCCACTGGACCTCCGACCCTTCTAGCATATACGTTTTGAACAGAGCACTTCAGATGATACACAAAGCACATGCTAACATTAACTGCTAATCTAGATCTTAGAAATACAACACTTAAAACTTCTTCATCATCTTCTTTAGGCCACTGAAGGTAAAATTTATGCAGTAGGGAATGGAAACAGAACTAGGAGGAAATGAAGGGACAAGGGTAGGTATTTTGTAGCCTAAAAGAGAAGTTCTGATTTTTCTACCATGTCACTCAGATTGGTCCCAGCCTGAAGAGCAGCAAGAGGTTGCAGCCTAAGCATGACAATAGCCCACAGATGCACATGAAAGCGTCTGTCTCTTTGTGTGAACTGACCAAAACACATCAGCTAGGAAGAGCAACAGAGGGACTAGAAGAACACATCAGTGTGAGAATATATCATCTCAATCAACACTTTCCCAGAATCCATACAATTATGTTGAGAAGGAGGCATGCTGGGCTCCTTGTTAAGTAGGAAATGATTTAATGAACTTCCAATTCTAAGAGTTAGCCGTTGTTCTACCATAACTTTCAGCTAAAATGCATACAGAAACCCACCAGATAATAATAGCCAAGCTCAGAAACTTGTCCATCTTGGCTGGTATTTCTGTGGGGGGTTTTCTTTGTTTTTGGGTTTGTTTTTGTCTTTTATTTTCATACAAAAGACCATATAAAATGTTCTCAGAAGTAGCAAATTGAGACCAGGGATAAATTACATTCTTTTACTACACTTAGCAACTCCCTCCCACTGTTTGACTCCATCACCTGTAAATTTTGAACTAACCCTTTGCAACAAATTCTCTAAGTCTTTATTCATCAAAAAGGTCAAATTATTTCTTGAAAAAATTATAATGAATAGGCTTTTCCCCTAAGAATTCTGATGTGATTCAGGATGCAAACACAAATCCACAGACGAATCTGCATAAAAGCTTTTCAGTTCTAAGAAAAGAGGTCAAGTTTAATCTCTCATGTTTCTGGAATCTATGTGGTACGTGTGACCCTTCATTCCCATCTCTATTCTGTATGTCTTGAAAGGTAAGCTCTAACAAATATATCAACTATATTGCACTGATATAGAAATCAACTTTTGTTTATTTCTTTTAGAATTTATTCACAACAAATAAAAATATTAAATGAAGGAAGTAACTGCCTACATTACAAAAACTAATTAAGGTAACTTAATGAACTGCACTGATTTTTTTTCCCGGCCTAGAAAAAAAAAACAGATTGTTTACTCTTAAACTCAAAATGAGATACTGCAAAACAAGAGACATACTCAAGCCGGGAGCACATAGTAGCTCTGCTTTAAAAGCAATGCAATACTCTACTTAGTTTTTTGGGTTGGTTTTTTTTTTTTTCATCCTAAACAGTGCTAATGTGGTAACTGGTCTCTAGACAGGTTAAAGAACTCTCATTGAAAACATATCATAAAGTTATTATTCAGTCTCAGACAGGGATATATTATGATCAGCTCTGAACCTAATTGATGTGACATGGACTGCAAGTTCAGAAAATTATCTCAATGTTTCAATCAGACATGCAAACATGTTTTGTACACCCAGAACCTTCAACTCAGAGTGGTACACTTATGCCTCTCATGTAGAGACATTGTGTTGTGCCTCCAGCTATTACAAAGAAAGTAGTTCCTGCAGAAAATCTCTTGGTTAGAAGCTGAAGCTCAGAGATAAAGATTGCAATCTGAAAACCATGCAGAATTATCTTTCGTATGTCAAGGCAGCAGAATGTTCTTCTCCCAGATTTAAAAATCCATTAAATGAGAATCAAGGACAGCATTTGTTTGCAACATAGTTCACAAACTTTACTAATGCTAGACTTTGCCAAATATGTTTTGACATGTTGATCTTCCCCCCCTTACTTGACAAACTGTTAGATAAACAGGAAATGTCCTAACCTTTACATTAAACCTTTTCAATTTTATTTACTTAGTTCCTTAAAAATTAAGTCATTTTGAATTGATGTAAAAAAAATAGAGAAAATATGATGAAAGCTGTGATACCAAATCACTGAAAGCACATGCCTGGTTTTCCCATGAACACTAATGGGGAGCCCAGGTTACAGCTGACAGCTAAAGGTCCTCAAGCAACAATCATAACTTGTACCTGTACACTAAGGCTTTCAAAGATGGATACCTTGGATCATGGACCTTCTAGAATTGTGATCGAATTTTTAGAAGTGACGGCTTCCTGTTATCCTCCACTGTCTTCATTTTGCTCGCGTGGGTTTTTTTAATCTTTCACAGACCAAGCTTCCAGGCCATTTGCTATATTTCCATTTGCAATTTGAAACTGTAAATAATTCTGGACGTGCTTTCCTACCTTGCAATTCAGGCAGTTAAAATTGCTAAAAAGAGGCAATTCATTGATACTTCAGTAGTTAAATGACTTGTATGATAGATGTAGAGATTTATAAATGCAGTATACTTTCTTTTTTGCACCTGAAAATATACAGGGCAGGAAATCTGGCAAGCTGGAACCCTTAGAGTGCCCTATAATCCTATTTAATTCATCTTTTAAAAATTTTTTTTTAAATACAGTGTAATAATAATTTTAAAAGATTAATTTCCCAGTATTTCCAGAGATCAACATCTGGTCTGTACTGTGATAATGAGCAACAGATGCTATAGAAGTTTCAAGGAAGCAAAACAGTTTATTTCCAATGTTTACTTCTCAAAGTTAGGGGATAATAGGAAAAGAGTATTGTATACATAGCCTGAAATTGGAAGTACAATTGAAGACAAAGAATGGTGATGAAAGAATGCTGAAAATTGATCTACATAATACTAGTCTGTCCTTATCATATGTAGACTGCAGATTGTCTATTAGTATGCTTATACTCTTGAGCAGACAAAATTTCCAGAGTTTACCTTAAGAGAGAGAAATTACACCCTCAAATTCAATGTTTCGAGGCTTTGAGGTTCTGCTGCTAAGATTTTGCCATGTGAAACTTAGATTTACTGTAAAACATTAGGGTTCTTATTTTTTTTGAAACAGCTTTCTCATTTTTCAGCCAGTTCTGCTGAAAAACCTTCAGTGAAAAATCCTTACTAAGTCTTCCAGTAGGAACATTGTATCCTGACTAATGGAATTGCAAGTTATAGATAATAATCTCCCATTTTCTTCCTTTCAAGAAATTCAGTTTCTAAATCTTGAAGACTTTACAGTAGCCTCTCTCCACTCCAGTGCCTGAAAGTTTTGGCAGCTAAATGATAAATGCTTATTTTGTAAGAACTAAATTCACAAGCAAACCAAAAAATTTCCTTTCTTCATATAATCAATATTTCAATAAAAGATATGGACAATTGAGTCAGTGTAAGTCCTGGAGCTACATTATACACCATAAAAAGTAATTGAAGTGAAATTTTGCCTTTCCACAGGAAAAGTGATGTAATGCTCTCATTACCTTAAGAATTACAGAGCTTGAACAAAAGCTTATTGCAGTTAGCTTGTAGAATCCTTTTCATAGCAGTCTTCACATCAAGCTAAAAGAAAATATAATCTTCTAAACCTCAGATTATTTCCAAGGCACCTCCCAGGTGAAAGTTTTCACTGAAGTAGTTTTATGGATAAAATATTTATCCTACTGAAATTCTCCCTGCTGAAACATAGATACTACAGTCGTTAGAGCCTAATTGTTAGAAAAGGGTTTTGTTTTACTAATAATATGTAAAATCATTATCTAGTTACAATACAAGTTATAAGAACAACTGTTTCTTATTGAACCTCTCTTAAGTACGATAATTCTTCTAAACACAGAGAAGATAAGAACTAATTTGAATACTACAAATTGTTTGACAGTGGTCTACTTTTTAGTGAAACCGTGGCACATTACCTTGCATTATGCAAATTCTGCTGTCATTTGATTGCATAAATGCAATTAATTTTTAAGTTACTGCAGAAACATTTTATAATACCATATTAACATTCCCAAAGGAAAAAAAAAATGTTGTAAAGAATAAGAGATCAGTAGGTGTGTAAAAAGTGCTGTTTTCCAAAAACTCCAGATTATATTACATAATGGGGAGGAGGGCATTCCAGGTCCTGAAATAAATGTTGAAATACAGATAATAAGACTCAAAGAAAGAACCACAAAGATATGACATTAATATGGAGATGTTATATGAAGTTTATGGTCTCAAAGACATGCTGAACAATAACTTGTGCTAGCAGGAAGTAAACAACTACACTAAAACAATGGAAAAATTTAATAATTTGTGATTACCTGTGACTACTTTGAATTTAGATCCGTTTGTGTCACTTCACTACATTGCTTTCTAATGTGCATATTTTTCTTCACACCTGCTCTTAAATATTACAACCAGAATAGTAATGCTCATCCAAGATGCTTAACCTGCATTTTAATGGTATTTCACAATTTTACCAATGGTACTGTATTCTGCTTAAACTGGTGTTATGAGACCCTCTAACGGAGGACCTTGTGATCTGCAGCAGTATAGCTAAGAATTTGTGAGAGTACAAATTCTTCTGGCATAATTTCTTGGTGCACAAATTCATGGAAAAAGATCACAAATAGCTGAATTTAAAAGAAATCATTAGGTTTACAAAACAACTATAAATTTAGCAATGTGTGTGTTGGTTTTGCTATCTTATATGAAATGAATGAAATCTGGAAAATACTTGAGGAAGCAGCCTAAGCACCTACAGCAAACCACCGTCTGACTTTCATCTTCCTGTCAGCAAGTTCACAGAACTTCTAGCAGGAATAAACACCTTAAGTTGAACGCAAGCGCTTAATAATTCAATGATACAAGGTCCACTGCCTAGGTCTTTCCATAATGAGATCTGTTTAGATATAGGATGATGGTGTCAAATTTGTGTCTGGAGTCAAGCTTCTGTTAAGCCTGGGGGATCAATGCTATGTATTGTGTGCCTCAGCTTATTGGATCTCTCAACATTTTGGAGTAGTGGTGTAAATGGGTTTAAGAGAGCTAGCATGAGCAAGACTAGAGATGCTAAGAGGTGACTGGTATGTTCCTTTCACAATTCTTGCAAAAACACATCAGTTGTGTAGAAAATTATTGCAACTGAATGTGTGAGTTGGATCACATTCCTGCTTTTACAAGAAATAACTTCACAATTACATTGAGTCTTCTCCAGATCCTATCAAAAGGCATTGTTTGCTAATAGGTCCCATTAAGGAAATCAGAATAGATTGAAAGATGCTGGAGTTGTCAAAAAGGTGGCAGTGGCATCTGATGGATAGGGAAGATGTGAAATATTGCCTTTTTGTGCCTGAACGTTTTCACAGCCTTGCATAATCACTGCTGTTAGAAAGCATATATCTCTATGCATAGAGAAAGCCTGCAGCAGTTTTTTCTCTGTATGTCCTGGAAATTTTTTCTTCAGAAATTGTTCCATTTTATAGTTGGAGAACAACACAGGGCATTCTCCAGTTTGCAGAATATATACATTTGGATGGTATACCTGCAACAAAAATGAAGCTTCTCTCTAATTCTGCACTTATAAACCCCTCAATAACTTAAAAAGATCAGGCAGCACATATCTTCTCCAAGTTCTCCTTCTCCTTCCCTTCTTTTTCTACCAGGTCTTTACTATTCCAGATGCTTTTTGACAAAAACCTGTTCAAATCTCTGAAATTAATGATTTGAGTAATATTTTCTAGCAACATGAATCTTCACTAAGAACAATGAAGAATGAAAATGTGAAGAATTTGTCATTTGTCTGATTGCTAAGGAGAGGTCACGATAAATAAACTTTCATGCTCGTTTAGCCAGTGCTTCCCACTACCTACCACATTAGGTTGGTTTTTTTTTTTTTTACTGAAAGAAGATGGTGCTTTGTCCTTTAGTAATAATGTGGCACAAAGTATGGTTTCTCATTTCCCAGCTGAAAGCATGTAGGTTGGTAGTTCATCTGCTGTGTTACCAATCCATCTAGAGAAATCTTGTTTAATTGATTAAAATCGATTTCCAAAGAGTAGTGAATTATGGAAAGGGTGAAGTAGAGAAAAAAAGATACAATGCAGAATGCATCTGATGATTTTCAGTCACAAACTGAGTAAGTCACCTAATCCAAACTCAAAAAGGAGAAGAAAAAAAAAAAAGAACCAAACCTATCCTAAGATCAATTTGGATAAGGATGGGCAAGTACAAGAGTAAAATTCAATACTTTTTTTACACAAGGTGTGGAGTAATTTTTCAACTTCTTGGTTGCTCAGCATCAGATTTCATTTCTTAAACTTTCCTTCTGCACTTGTGCTCCCTCTCCCAGAGGGATTAATCCTACAGAAAGCTACAGCACACCTCTAGTTTGCCTTTCTTCGTGCACAAAGACAATGAGAACAAGAAATCCAATCATTCTGTTAACTTTCAAGTTGCTCCTTTAAAAGAGGGGGAAAAAAAGAAAGTCCATTCTGCAGTGTACATGAATACTCCCTATACTGGAATACTCCTTAAGATTAGCTAGCATTTCATCTGGAGGTTGACAGCTAAAATCTAGTCCAGCATGGCAGTGATCAAAATTATTTCTTCCTCAGAATTTCCAGTGCTTAATATCAAAAGGATTTATTGATTTTGCTCTGGTCTTCCTGTCCTTCATGAAGAGTGGATAAGGCCTTTGCAGAATTTATGCCCGTGTGAAGTTGGGCAGGTCTCCTAACTATGCTTCACCGGTGAGTTTCCTCTACTCAGCTGCTTGCTCCTTTTCAGAAAGAGAAACTAAAGAGACTCAAAGAGAACTAGATATGAGGAACAGCGTTCCACAACTGCCACACGTTACTTAGCCAGTAAGAAGGCACTACCAACAGGGGATATTACACCCACATCCAAGGCCCATATCATAAATGATCATAAATGAATTGGCCACCTGTCCTCCCCTCCTGGAGGGAGGCCCAGTTCAGAACTGAGAAGCATGGGCAGGCAACTGTGAAGACACTTGCCCTGCTGCTGTTCATACTGCATTGGTTTCATGCACAATAGGACTACTTCTCATCTTATGTTTGTTAATCTGGCACAAATATTAAGCTTACTTAAAAAATATATGCCAACATAAATCATGCTGAACCTTACCAATGTGTTGCTACGATCATATCTGCAGTCTATTACAAGCTCTCCAATGTCTTAATTAACGAGTTTTTAATCTATATGGAAATTTTCAAAAGGGAAAAATACTAAAAAAAAAAAGAAAACAACAACAACAACAATAATAATTATATTAATGTTTATCGTGCTTAAGTAGACAAATAATTGAAGCTGAAAGAACAAGAAGACCACTTTTCTAGTCATATAAACCTCTCAGAAAAAAGTGACTTCGGGATGCAAGTCCCACATATGAAAAGCAATTTAGGAGCTATAGCCCCCCCAATCACACGTAGGCCTTTAGCCCCAGTAGTGAATCCTTCTCTCTAAAGTAACTTGACTAATTTTTAAATGAGAGTTAGATTACCAGGTTAATCAGAGCCTTCTGATCATTTCTAGCTTCTATGCTCCAACCTACATTTTATACAACCAGCTGGATTTTCAAAAAGCGATGATTGACTTTGAGTGTTCAACCTTAAATGCCAATTAAAAACACCTGACTGATAAAGATTTTTGGTCTTCCTATGAGAACTGGACATCTGAAAATTGTTATTGTAAGCATGTGAATATCCCTACTTACTTTCTTAAATTATTATTTTAGACTCCGAATGCTCTAAGATTGAGACTGTTGAAAGACCTGACAGGGAAATAGTTTGCATCAGTGGAAAATCCAGGAAATTTTATAGAGGTAAATGTGCTGGCTACTGTTTCAGATGCCAAATTGCTCATTCTTCATCTGACCCTGAGATGGTTATGAAATGTAAGGTTATCCTGAATTTAGTTTATATTCACCTTTGAAAGGCGAGAAATGTACAATATAAGTGGAAAAAGAACAAACTATTTGCTTTCCAGCCTTTGTTAAAAATCAAAGAAAAGGTGTCTGCAGTGATGTGACTTGCCATTCCGTGTTGTTCAAGTGCAGTGACATCACTTTTGCCACAGATAAGTCACATGCGTCCTTCCGCCAACATCAGAATAAATGCACAAAAAACTGAAACCCAGATATGGCATGTTAGCTGCTGCAGCCCTGCCAGTGAAGTAGCTTAGCACAAGGCGTTGCCCTACCGGCTGTTTCATCAGACAGTGCTCAAACAATGAGGGCTACATTATTTTGGTATACTCTTCCCATTCCCCCATCCTATTTTTTGCATAACACTCATTCCTTGGCACACGAGGAGCATCGGCCCATTTGCCTAACATGACCTATCCAAAAATAAACTGCAGGCAACTGATCTTCTCTCTTATTTTCAGCAGATGGCAAAAGAGGTTCATACTGAATGGCATGAACTTCCTAAAGCTGAGCACAGCAGCAGCCGATTCCAATTAGACTAAAGGGAAACATCCCTTCTTTTGTTACAGTGACAAAATTGTCCAGATCTGGTATCTGACAGGATTAAAAGAAACATACACTTTCCATAATTTTACACTGAAACCAGAGCCTTAAACAAAAAACATCGTTAATGACACAAAAATATTTCTTTCTCCTTTTCCCTGACAGCCCCTCTTCTCTAGCATTTTTCTCTGGTATTTTTTGCCAATCTTTTCTTATTTCCTTTTCTCTGTAGATTTAGGGAAACAGTACGAGCATGACTGTGTGGATCATCTGCACAACTGCTTGTATGATTTATATGTTTTCTGAATCTCTGAGCTTTGTAGTTTTGTTTCTGTGCGCTACTCTTTTCCTCAAGACAGTGACCTAATTTACAACAAATTACAATTCAAAAAATAAATAGGCAGTAAGAATTGCTGACACTGATGCCAGTACTTTGTATTAATCTCTGTGCTTACATTGTCTTTTCCTGCCTTCCCAACACATGAGCACTCCCACTCATGACCAGGTGCTCTATTTAAAAAAAAACAACAAACAAAGAAACAAACAAAAATAACTACCACCTGAATTACACATTTCCCTTGCCATAAATTCTCACAAATGGGTGGTGCTAGCTGAATTAGCTCCCAAACCCCTAAGAATAGCAATAACTGCAAAAGCTGAGAAACGTATGGGAAGAATCATAGATCAGAGCCTTTGGAGCAAGGATTCTTGATCTCTGTCTTTCTTAAAATCTAAAAGCCAGTAGATAATTTTGACCTTTTCTCTTTCACCATCTAACCCTAACAGCACAAAGTAGCTTTTTTCTATGTTATTCACTGCTGTGAAGAATTAGTCTTTTTTTTTTTTTTTTTTTTTTCTTGATTTTGTGCAGCATCAGTACTTTTTCAGTGGAGTTGCAAGAAAAATGCACCAGATGGCTCTATGGTGACATTTGTCTGGGATAGAGTGCCGATCAAGTGTTCAGAGTATATGTAATAGCTTCATTCCATGCAAACATAACTGGAATATTTCTTTTAAAACTCTGGATAAATACCTTTACCTTTCAATGTCTGAGGTTTGATACTGTGAGCAGGGCAGAGAGAGTGGCTGAGAAAAAGGCAGATAATACTATTTAAATTTAGAACTTTGACTATGAAGCAAAATCAAAATAAACCTGAGTCAAGATAGACCAGAATGGATACCCAGGACAGGTTGTAATCAGATTTTAAGATGTGGTTCTTGACTTATGCCTTGGGTACTGCAAAACTGTAAGGGAATTCAACCTGCGTTATGTACTATACTACATGAGAATGACTTGTCATCTGTGGTCAACCGAAAATGGCTAATCAATTTTCCTCACTATTACAGGCATTTTTGGGGGAATCTTCATGTCTCATTCTCAGCCTCTCATACAAAGTTTAACCTTTTAAGGTAGAAAGTGCTTAAGTCTCAAAAAAAAAGCTTTTGGGTTTGACAAGGGTTTTTGAATTAATTCAGCTTTTGATTTGGAAGTGAGTAACGAGATAACGTTTGGAGCTGTGTTTTTGGTGGGCTTGGCACTTTTTGCAATGCAAGAGGAGCAAATGCAACCTGACATGCAGAGGATATGGGAAGTCAGGGCTAGGAATGCATCCCACATTTTGCAGAGCTGCTGCAGGATGGGGGAGACAGGTCGTTAGCTGGTTTTGTAGGAACCAGGAGAGGTGTAGCTCTGAGCTGCAGCCAAGAGTAAGGAGTTGCTGATGGCAGAACAAGTGATTGAACAACGGGCCAAATGGAGGGCAAACAGCCCTCTTCAGCTTTCCCAGCTAGACCATAACTTATAAATTTCTATCGCACTGAATGTTTCAACTGAGTAAAAAGATTAATTAAAAAAAAAAAAAAGTTCTATGAAATCCTCAATGTTTTTAAGAAGATCAAAACAGTATTCAGAAAGCTGTTTAGTATTTTCCAAAAAACATTATCTAATCTGTTCATAATGTTTTTCAAGTTTTACAGAGAAACCTAGATATGTATGGGTCATCAGAGCAAACAGGGCAAATTGCAATACATAAATGTCAGTATTTTTCACTTAATCAGTATTCAACTAATGAAAGTACAGTAAAGAAATGAGAAAAACTGCTCATAATCAAGAGAATTAACAGCAACTTATAGGTCATCCAGAAACTGACTGTACTGATATTTTTGTAATAACTAGAGATGAACAAGTGTCATTTATTCTCCAGTTTTTTAAAGATCAGTTCCTTAAATCATTACTGAAAGAACCGGAAGCTTTTTCCTTTTAAGTCCTCTTTGTAAAAGCATTGCGCAAAGTAAAAAACAGCTAAACTAGAGTACTACAAAAATATTTCATAATATGTAAAACCACTATAGAAAGCACCTGGAATATTTAAGAAACTAAGGTACTTTAAAAATCAATGAAAAGCATCAGTAATAGCACAAAATTTACAAGATTTTATGGTACTTGTATTACAACCTAAACAAACATAATAGCAAAAATCTGATTCTTTAGTGTATATACATGAAAATTTATAGTTCTATACAGAAAAATTCTCCACGTATAATGGCATCAAAATGTATGCTGTCACTTGGCTTTATCAGCTATTTTTCAGTCAACGTTTAGATACTGCCACCCCAATGAAGCCTGGTTGCTCTCTCTGTCTTTCTACAGTATAAATCATCAATAGTTGACTAAGCCCTGTAAAACTGAACTCCGTTGACTGTAGCCAAAATGGTAGAATCCTAAAATTGGAAAAGACTGAAAGATGTCTTTCAGTCTTTTCACCTTTCTCACACGGAACAATTATAATTTTAACATTTTTGAACAGATCTTTGTCTAACATATTCATAAAGACGTTCTGTGATACAGAGTTCACAGACTTGCCAGACGTATCAACTACTTTTTTCCCTAATATGTAGTCTGGATCTTCCTTGCTATAATTTAAACACACTACTTCGTTTCTTATGTACAAACTATTTTCCTTGTTTCTACAGCAGTTGTTTACAAATTTGAAGATCACGTTCCTTTCCCTTTATCTTCTTACAAACACACAGTCTGAGACTTGTTTAAAGACACTGTAAGCATCAGTCAGACATAATTTCCAATGGTGGGCAGTAACAGATTTCTTTACCTGCCCTCTACCCTGCAGCCTGAGAGCCACTGTCTTCAGGATGGTGCTCTCTGCCAGTCACAGAGGGCACAGCAGAAATTTTCTATATGGTACCTGGTTATTTAATTCTAACTGTGCTGTCCTGCTCTAATTGCAACATATTCTGTTCTAACAAATCTGTGTCCCATCAGGAGTACTTTTTCTTCTTCTTTCTGGCAGTAAAAAAGCAAGAGGAGGTGATGGTGAAATAAGGAGAAAAAGGAAGCCAGTATAATGTACCTCTACTGAAAACAAACCTTTCATTAAACTCACTGAAGGATTTGTCTAAGCTGGAACTGAAGGGATGACACAGAAAAAGGGCTATTTAGCTCACTGACAATTGGATGGTGCTTCTCAGAGTCAATACGAGTACATTTAAATTTGTATGCTTCCCTTTATTCGGTCCAGCACTTGAGAAATAGGGAGGAAAGTGCAAGGGAATGTAATGACTTTATTTCTTTTGTTTCCCTCTTCCATTAATTTTAAGTCTTCTCAGATACACTTTGAAAGTCTTCTTAACAGAGACAATAGATCTCCCACTTGATTGCTGTAATTAAGCTTTTATTTTGAAATTAAATATAAGAAAAAAAGTTCAGCTTGCTTATTATATTTACTAATTCAGCTACTATATTTTATTTTTTAAACTGTTATGATTGAGTCATCCTGCCTAATACTGTTACAAGATACCCAGGGTAATATATGTGTCCCATTAATTTTACTGTCTTGGAGGAGGATGGATATCATTAAAATGCCAGTATTACACAAGAGAGATGACAAACAGCAGGCGCTGAATGGGAAAAGGATCTCTGTGGAAGTGTTGTTATTTTCCCACAGTCCTAGAAAACATCACGTTCAGCTCCTGCCATCATTACAACTAACAGGATCCCTTACTTTGACAAGATTTTACCAATTCTATGTAGAGCTGTCCAAATTCTCTACTCTCTCTCTCACAAGGAAAAAATGATGTTTCTAATGGCCCACTGAGTCAGACAAATGCGGGTGCATGTCTGAATCCCTCCACAATTTCATTTTATTTCATAATTACAGTGAGTGCAAACTACTCTGTGAAGTCATAGAGGGCAGTCAACTGACAGAGGCAAGCTGGAATTTTTGTCAAGAAAACTCTATTTCCATCTTTTTGACAGAAGAAAGTAGACAAGAAGGCAAGCCTAGGTAAGAAGATAAAAAAATAAGTATCTGGGGGGCAGAATGAGGATTCTTGGAGTGTTTTCTGTGCAGTATTTTGTAACCTTTCCACAGATCGTTCTTTCATATTTTGTCCACCAGCAAAGAACAGCTGTTTTAAGAAGTTCCTTTAAATATTTTTCCTGACTCTTTGTTTCACTGCTACTTGGGAATACAAGAATACTGAAACTAAGTTCTGCACTTGGTCACAACAAAAATACGAAACGGCTCTGTGGTGTCCGTAGCACTCAGGTAACACAAAAAAAACCATGCAATTGAGTGCCATGTGGAGAAACAGGCATCAGCTGAACAAAACTGTGGGAATTAATCACTCTTTGAACAGAGTTGTGGGCAGTTGGACCATGGAGGTCTGTCTCATACTGAGGGCTGCTTGGCAGTTGACCTATGCAGGTCTTGGAGAGGTCTGGACTACCCAATCCTGTCTAGACCAATTGCAAATGTGATCTACAAGTGTGATAGTAAGGCCCTGCTCCTATACCAGAAAGCCAGTCCAGATCATCCCATTTCGTCCGTCAGGGAACTCAGAAGGGATTTCAGGAAGACTCCTGCAGTATTTCTCAAGTGCTGAATTCCGCCCCCCCCCCCCCCCCACTTATCTTCAAGACTTTCTAAAAATATCAGATAGGTAAGGAAATAAAGGTCTTGTCTTACCTCTGTTCTTGCTACCACAAGCTCCAGAGTTTTCAAAATGACCAGCTGTTATTGAGCACCCTGAGAAGGACAGTAGTAACCCAGTAAATGGGAATCAAAACAAACAAAACCCAAATTCCCAAGTAGTTGTTTAGATGGAGAATGGTAAAAGCTGTGTGCTAGCAGAATGGAAAAACAAGCAGTGAGGTTTTAATTCTTTCTTGTTTGTGAAGCTGCTTAGTGAAAATATCTAAAAGATTGTGCAGGCACTCTGCTAATCATGTGTGGAAGGTACCAAGGCAGGAGGAGAGTCGTGCCATAACACCACCTCATTCTGCCAATTGCCTAACAGCAGCAAGAGAAGGATTCTGTTCTGAATCCCTTCACGGACCTAAGTTAAATCTAGGGTTATTACGATGACTAATGAAAACTTACACAAGCTCCATGGTGCATTTTGAGAGCAGTCCTGCTGCTAGCTGGGGGTCAAAAGCCTACTCACCTGCTGACCAGAAGACAAGACAACCGTACCCATTTCAATACACATTTCTCATTGAAACACTGCATAGAATGAGAACAGCAAATAAATGTAGCCGACAAATCTCCTCTCCTTTTACATCTGCAGATAGAGAGATAGCAGCATATGGTGTAAATGTTATGAAAGAAGGAAAAATCAAGGCAGGCAAGCATTAATAGGGCTACCTAGAGAGAACTGGCACTAAAATTTGGTGGATGCCCTCAGATCTCCATGGATTTAACAGAACTGCACATGCTGAAGAGCAGAGTCAGATCTCACGCTGAGTACACTTCAGTTCCCATCACTTGTCAACAGTCATAGTGTATGTTGCTGCACTGAAATAAAATCATCATGCTTTGTGAAAATGTTACTTCTTGGGTAACAGTAATCCATGCTGCTCTCAGCAGAAAGTTAAAAATCTACCAGAAAAATACAAAACCCGATGGCAACATCTAGCTGGGAGTCTTGATTAACAATGAGGGAATATTCAAATGAACGCCTGTAGCATTAGGAGTGAAACCTAATAATAAAGCAGGATGCAACACCATATGAATTATATTCCCCATTGCAGCATATCATCACTGTGACACATGATGTCTAAACTTCCAATGCTTTCAGCTCTGCTTAAAATGGTGATGCAGCCACAAATCAAGTGAACTGTTGATAGATGGGGAATGCAGTTGAGGCATTTCTCACGCGCACATGTACAATCTCAGTCATGAGAAAAATCTGTCTATTAGAAAATCAAAATCTCACTCCTGGCTATGACAAGGGACAGATCTAATGGGAGAAGAGGGAGGGAAAAATGTTTTGGAAGTTGTTCAACATTTACTCAGTGTCTGAAAACAGAAAAGGAGGGGAGAAAAGATGGAGAAAGAGAAGAGGAAAAATGCTTGCTTTTAGAGAAAGAAATACCTAATGGCATGCTATACTGTCAAAGGAAGATAAAGCCAACATGTCGCTGCTGTAACCTGCAACTGCAGAAGTTGAAGGATTTCTTTCCACTGTCTCTAGGGTGTCACTTGTCAGAGCCATATGTTGATGTTGCTAATGCTCAAAACCGTATGTATATTAGCTGCAGACTTATTTGTGTCACTAGAAATGTAAGACAATTACACTTGACAAAATCTGGTAGATATATTGCAATAAGTAGGTGAAGATTCTACTCTTCTTTGCTCTAAGAACACACAAGAAATTTTCTTGCTACTAACCACTGACATTATCCCAATTTCTATTTATTTAGCCTCCAGGAGAGAAAAATAAAAGTAGCCTATAGGCTAGCACAGACTACAATAATGTGCAGCGTTGTTTTGATGGAGGATTCAGCTAAGACACACTGGACAGTGACAGAAACAGTATGGACTACCAAGCTGAAAATTATGCTGTTTTTTTCTCTCAAATTTGCCACCATGTGATAAAGGGTAAGTCACTTCATGATGTAACTCAACCACTGTGAAGTGCTCTGAGCTGTACATTAGCTGCATGCTAATGATTATTATTCATCACATCCGTCCAGCAGACATATTCGAAGAAGTTCCTTCATACCTTTTAGTGGCAAAGGGAATTTTCCAACCCCATTGAAATAACAAGGAAAACCAGGTGGCACTGACATCACCTACAGGGTGAATACCTCTGGTAAATTAAACATTTGTTTCTCCAAAGCTTTCTTCATCTCTGAAGGCCTAAAAATTGACTCAGACAATAATCAGAACAACTACCCCCAAATTCTACAACTGAACGATGACATCCACTTAACTTAGGCTTTGGAAAATATCCGACGTGACATGATCACTTATGAAAGCGTACCCATAAGTAAAGAGTTTAAAAAGTGATATTTGTTTAAATTATTTTTTTTTTTTTTTAGTTTTATCAAGCACTTGATTTTTGTTGTAGGTTGGCAATCTGCATTAAAGGTTGTATTTTATTGAGTGAGAGAACAGTTAAAGTCAGCCCTATGACTCAGGGGCACATCTCATCCCCACTCTTCTCCCTCATGGAGGCTGCTACTAAGGCCGTGAACAAGATGGCCTTTGACTGCACATTTTAATGTTTGTTTGTTTGTTTGTTTGAAGCATGAAAGTACTGTTTGTTGGGTTTGACTGAGTTGCAAATGTCATCTTGTCAGCTGAGTTCAGAAGCAAAGACAAACATGTAGAAATGCAGTTCACACCATTCTCACAATGAACAGGTAACCAGATATGCTTCCCCCAACCCCACCCCCTGCAATTCAGGTAGACACACGACTGTTTCTTATGGTCTTGCTGTAGGGGCAAGAGTATAAAATGATCAACATACAACTTGTGTACAACACATATTTCTCCTGCTTTACAAGTACAGTTAAGGCGTCTTTGCAAAAATCACATTAAGTTGGTGCTCTGTAATTACAGGGGTTTTAAACCCTAATTAGCATAGATTTAATCTATCCATCAGGATGGATGAATCATTGGCCAGGCAATCCTTGAGATTTGAATATACTCCTATTTGACAAAACTGCTTAAGTACTGCATATAATTGGAAAATTGTCTTTTCAGTTCTGAAACATATAGCACAGATATTAAATTCCCTTCAGAACTCGTACCATATTTTTATACAGAATTAACACTTGAGACATTAGACTAAATTTAAAAAGAAAACAAAAACCCCTTAAACCTATCAGCAAAAATATTTAAGAAAATTAGTATTTATTAATATGATCTTTGGCACCAGTTTATGCAAATTTATCTAGCACTGTCTGATGAAAGGCAGCAAAAAAATTACTTACTGGGAAAACTATTAGCTTGCATGAAAGAAAAATTTTGTTTAGCAGAAAGGTAACTCCTCCTCTTAGTCCGTAATCTATTTGTTTTCCTTTAAATGTAATTCTAATATGCCTTCATAGTAACACCACTTGTCCAGTCTTATCAACTTATCAAACTTGTCAGACAAACGGCCAATGGACTTTCACTGGAGAAGTGTGAATAACTCCTGTGCACTGCATTTTATGAAAGCACGCCCCTTTCCTTGTGCTGGTGCTGGCGCTTTTCTGACCCTGCAATAACACACAGACTGTCTGTCACAGCTGCCTGAATCAGCTTACCCCAGGCTCAGGAGACCCCTGTGCTGGCCAGGAAGAGTGAGGGACGTTGGCTGCCAACGCAGCACGGACAGTGGGATCTCAGCAACCTACGCTTAGGTCACTGCTTCCACAGGATAGATCATGCCCACGTGGGCAAGTAGTATTTCTTCAGCTGTCAGTCAGGACAGAGTAAATTTCACCTGAGGAAAGAAGCTGATTCAGAGAAGAGGTAATTTCTGCTCAAAGCAAAATGCTGTTTGGAATAACTCAGTGAATGGAAGAGAGGAAGGTAAGCCTACCATAATCAGTACTTTACAACTTCATTACTTGTGAATAAAAATAGTATAAACGTGAAAGAGAATATCCAGGATTGCTTCAAATGAGAAAAGGGTTAACTGCATTTGGTTCCCCCATCCAAGAATCCACAGCGATAGGGGCAGGCAATGAAGCTAAAGCTGGGTCAAACAAATGGGGTTAAGCAATGCACTGCTGGCTGGAGCCAGTCCCACTCAGAGTGTTCATTGCTAACTTCTAGCAAATTACTGAGGTATAACTAAAAGAACTGTCAGTCTGTGGCTTCTACAGAATATCATGACTGCTATTAATACTGTACTTCAGGTAATTTAGTTGTCAGGATGCGACAAGAGTATTCAGAAGGCCTACAGTACCACACTGCAGAAATGCAGTACAAGATTTATCAAGATAATTGTGTCACCTGACGATATCTATGATACTTGATGGTAATCAGTAGTTCACTGGATTTCTCTTATAGATCTCCACCCTCCTCCCTCCACCAGATGTTTATGAGTCAGTGGGCTAAGGAGTATTGTACTTGTTTCACAGGACACTCTGACCACCTCTGCCAATAGCTATTCTAATACAGACAGGCTTTGAAAATTACCCCCTGCAACCACTATTAGCAGTAATGATGACAGACCTCGAAAGGCAGGAGGGATGAGTATCATGAGCAGTACGGTGTGGTGGAAAGGGAAGAATTCCTCTCTCTGGTATTCAGAATGTGCCAGTCATTTGAATATCTGCCTAGAAATAAAACATCAGCCACAAACACAGCTCATACCATGACTGTCTGCTGCAAAGCCAGACACCTCATGCATTAGGCCTTGCAGACAGTTTGGTCAGGAAGGCAAAGAACCACAGGACCAAATAAGGGAACTAAAACATACTCTAAGATTTTAATGATGTTATTTAAGATTCACGTTCAAATAAAATCACTATTTCCTAATCCTAGCAGTCATCTGCCATTGATGGAGCTCTCCCATAATATTTGTAACACTCGGTGAAATATTATTCCAATCTGATAGCTGTAAATACTAAGGTCCCTGAGTGGAGAGTCTAACTATACTTTTACTCTCATTCTGCCGGGAATTTCAGTTTCAACAAAAACCCACATTATGTTTTGCTGTCTTTACGGCTTCTGTCTCAACAAGGTTAAGGGCTTGATGAGGAAGAAGATAAAAATCAGTCTCCCACTTCAACAGAGGGCTGATGCTTCCTGTCCAGCCTGCAGCACCAGAACAAGAGGAGAAAAGGTTTGCCCTTTTGCTGGCTGCACACAAATTAGCAGAAGGGCAGCCAGTTTTCTTTCATGCACCAACACATCACCCAGGCTGAACTGGTAAACACTATTTAATTTGTTTAGTGCTTATTAAAGTTGCCATCATATGACCACATGCATGGTGCACGTCCACACCAGAAATAATGTCCAGTGAAAACAGATATACCCATATTGTGCAGAAAATAGCACACACACTTTATATATGTTCTAACTCTCTTAACACTATCTGCTTCTTCACTTTTCTAAAGAAATATAGACTACATGAAGACATACTGGTCTTCAGACATCTCAGTCCCAGACCAAGGAGCACCCCCTGAATTCTCTGTGTTGTTGATTGCAGCTTGGTTTCTAGTATCCTTTCGTGTCTCAGTGAGTCCCTTAAAATTGAATGAATCCTCTTCCCATGATAGTGATAGTTCGTACTAGCACTTTCCGATGTGGTTTCTCTGGTGACTAATAATAACACTGCAGCCCAACATGTAGACTTCCCTTGAGTAAGGACAGTAATTGGGTGATTTTTTCTGCTACATATGTGCTTTCTTAGAAAATCCACCTTGGAACAGGAAAACTCAGAACACTTGAAGACTTGGGTTAAAAATTCATTATTCTGCCCGTTCCTAATCTCTAAAATTTAATTTCACTGCTCACTATAGGGTTTGCTGTGGAACAAACTTGCAATGCAGTGCAAAGGGGAGACACCAAAAACCAGCTGTTTCTCTGGAGTCTATTAAGTAGTAGAAGTGCCAGTTCTTTTTTTTTTTTTTTTTTTTTTTTTTTGTAAGGTCTATATTTTTTGCTATAGGCAGGTGGGGAAATGTTGACTTCTCATCACCCACACAGGGGCAGTATAGCTACTGACTCCTTGTTATTTCTGTGTCTTTTCACTGCATAATTCTGCACCATCATCTCTACTTATTGAAGCCCTTTATCCCAGTGCATCCATGTAATTTTCATAATCATTGCTTTCCACGTAATAGCTTTATCTGGGGAAATTCTTGGTAAGAACTAGTGGGAAAAGAAAAAGATATTTATCTTGTCCTCAGGAAACATTAGTACACGGGAACCACACCTGCTAATTGAGCTATTTCATGTTTCAGGAAAAGGAAAAATGTGGCAACTTGGACTAATGAAAAGGGTTAAATTGGCGGTGTCAGCACAATCAAAATTTCCACTACCCATTGTTTCCTACACTAGTTCCAGACAGAGGATTGCGTCCTGAGGTGAGCTGGTAACCTGGAACCAAGCCTGCCCCCCAAAACAACTGTGAACAATATTCACTGGTGCTGAATCCAGCCAAACCAGAGCAAAGCAAACTGCCCCCGAGCTTCACTGAAACCAAAGTAATTTCCTCTTGCACTGCCACTTCACAACAGATGGGTCACTGGATGCTGTTGCCCAGTGCTAGCACAGTTACATGGCGCAGAGGCGTGGTTACTGACACCCCAAGGAGAATAGAAATGACTCCTCTTTCAGCTCCTCAAGGATGGACACACAGTCATGCTACCTCTTGCTACAGGCCACCTCAGCCTGCTGTCCTTCCCAAGAGACTCTCACCAACTGTGTTGGCTTGTCCTCTTTACTTGTAGCTCAGAGGAACTCACAGCTGGGTATAACTGTGATCTTTGAAGTATAGAGGAGTGACTTGGGCCTGAGAAATGTGGCATTTTAGCTTAGTCCCAGATGAAAACAGAGCTTGGAATTCATTTCCTCCCCACACTTGAGACAGACCTGGTGGCCTTGGACAAGTCACTTACTACAACTTCACCCACACGACTCTCAACACAGATAACTTGCATCCTTTCACAGTACCGTTCCTTGAAAATAAATCTTCATTTATTTGTTTAAAAAAAATAAAAGAGAGAGAAATGAGCATCAGGGAAACAGTGGAATTAGAGATAGGTAACAGATAAGAAGGAAATTTAGGGTAAACCTTTTGTGTTACATGCACACGTGTGCAGCCAGTTCTGCTGTCTCAAGAGTGTTTTGTTTTGTTTTTGTGAATAAACAGAGACACACCTGAAAGAAGGTAATATGCCTTTTTGAACCGTAAAATGAATCCATATAAGCAGGATGATCTCACCACGATCTTTGTACCAAGCAGCTCTGACCAGCTTTGTCTGTGACACCATCCACTTACTATGATTTAAGCCTGCTGATCCACAATACAACCATCTTAGCAAACAGTGAAACACATCCAGTATCTATGCCATGACAGCCTATTAAGAAATCATTTCCTGTCACTGTTTTAACTGAGATTAAAAGGCAAAGACATCTCCTTGCCCAAAAAAATATTTCTTTCTTGAATGCTGATCCAACTCAGAAGCTGAGAAAAATGAGAGAATACAGCACGTAGAAAGAAGCCTCTTTAGTGTGGAATTTTTGCCTCTGGTCATACCTTTCAATGCATTTCTCCCCTGTGCAAAGTCTTTGCCAGTACATCTGACATCTTGTTACATCTGGAAACCTTTTCAGTGGTCAAGTTTTACATTATCGTCTAATCCATATTTAGTTGATATTTCAAAAGGCTGTTCAATATCAAGAATCAAAAAGATTTCACTACAACAAAATCTCAACATTCAGTTCACTATGCAGAGCAGATACTTTGCTACAAAAGGTATACGAAATAAACCATAAAAGACCTAAATTATCATTTGCAGATGTCTGAATGTGCCTATTCCTTATCTAAGCTTACATGCTGAATATACTTCTTTCATTTTGTTCTTCCAACTCTACTTGACCTATATTCACGCCTGCCCAAAGATCTGACACATGCAATTAACAACATTTTTAATTTCTTTGATATCAAAGTATCATAATACTATAATTCAATGCACTGAAGATCTAGCTCATAGATTTCGTTAACATTTTTTTCCCACAATTTTGAGCTACTTCCAGCACTCCAGAGTATCAGTGCAGAATTATTTAAGTAAATTAATTTAAATTTTCATCTATCAAGGTGTTTGTTCTGTATTGATTTATGCACTCTGGATAATGAACAGTCACTTGTTCTTATGAACAGTATTTTGAAATTATGCAACTTAATAAAACCTACATTTTGACTATTTGATGAGCAAATATCTATTTGCATGGCTAGCACTATTCAGCAGGAGAATGATTTTGCTCTGTGATGTGCCTAGTCCTTGGCAATAAAAGAGAGGAGATAGTAAAAACATAAGTTTAAGAATATATGGCATGTTTTATTTAGTAACCGCCTAATTTAAAGTAATTTTTTCTTCTAGCTTTGTGAGTTCCTAAAAATCCAAGATCTCTCTGCTCCTGTTTGTTCAGAACAGGAGTGACATCCAAATGTGAGTTTCAGGCACTGTGGCAACAGGACAAGCTGTTCAGCTGTCTACACGTAAAACTGAGAAAGGTCACCTTTGCACACACTCCCTCCTGTACAATGAATCTGGTGTATTTTATAATGTGTATTGCATCATTTTCAGACCTGAGGTAATCCACTCATGGTGACGCAAATTGTTCAATCAGTAAGCAAGAAATCGCTGTGCCTGGCAGGCAACAAGACTTTAATGTAGAGGTGACCAATGTCAATGAAATACCGAGTGCTTTGGATCAGGTCTTTGGAAGGCAACAACGGTACAATTTCCAGGTAGACAAATACAGCCCTTCTGATGACATTGTGTCATGCCTAATGAAATGAGCTGGTGCTGCTTGCAGGAATCACCACTGGAGCAACAGTGGACAGGTGGAGCTGCCCGGAGGTGAATAAGTTCTCCCTCAACTGCATTCCTGCTATGAGACGTGGAGGGATCTGGCTACCAATGCTGTTTTTATGGTTTTCTCAGTGAGTTTCAGTGCCTTCTGTCACCGATGTTCAGTTCATACCAGTGCAGCACCTGTTAAACATCAGCCAGAGCCTGGTGTGTTGTTCCTTCTGGGCTGGGCACTATTGTATTAATGTCTGCTCCCTGAATGGAAGGTTTTCCTCCTGGAGTTACCCTGCCATGGAGGGCACACCTGGGTTCTCACACCACTGAGCCCAGGGTCCAGCGCACTTCCAGAGTCTCTGTAGGGATGCCTTGAGACCTGCCCTCCAGCCTCCCTGGGACTGACAGTCATTGATCAAAAATGTGGATATAAAATTCCCAGGGACTGAGTTGAGAAACTCCCCCCTCTTGATCCTGGACACTTTTTTTTTTTTTTTTTTTTTTAATAAAGGCAGTTCTTACTAGCAAGGACCAGCTACTCGAAGTCCTGTGTTAGTGGGACTATTTTGGACAGAGCACTTGAATAAAGCACACTCCTGCATCCACCGTGTGAATGACTTACCTCGCCTGCAGGTAAGCTTAAGAAAGGCCAAAATCAGGCTTAATGAACATATATATCCAGAAAGTAAACCTAATTTTGAAATGAACTGGACTAATACTTACCACAGAACTAAATGATTCATGAGATTGCTAATGACTTGCTGACATTTTTACCTATAGTTTAACGATGTGATTACAGACTAGCTTTATGGAGGTGAAAAGTTATTCTTTCTGAAAGATGATGTGCTGTCTAAGGAAATCAGCTAAAACAGAAGACTTTTTGTACTGAGCAGATCAATCTCATATTTCTCTCAAGGTTTATATTATAATAATCGTGCAACTTCTCCACTAACATGTAAATCAGCTTTCTACTATATATGAGTAAAGTTTAGGTAAATCCACACAGATAGGACTAAACAGCATATATGCTATATAAGATCTAAGCAAGAAGTGCTACTTTGAAATAAAGCCTAAAGTGTATAGGTATAACAATTTATAGGTATTAGAAGAGAAAGCCCAATAACTAAAATTCAGAACATTTTCAAGGCCTTTTTAAATTTCCATCTGTCATCAACCTCATCCCATATCTGAGTGGAAAACAAAAATAGACACTGAAAATAATTTTTAAATATTTTAATTGATTGTGGGTCGAATATGTGAAGTATAAGATATAAATATAATAATCATTGTGTTGTATATATTTTTTCTCATTTGCAGAAGTTTTTTTTCAGTTCCTTTTGCATATATTTAAATCTTTCAGCCTTCAAGCGAACAGCTCTCCACCATCATCAGAAGCTTTAATAGTAAATCAATAAAATCGGCCAAACCAAGTAAGCAGAGGGACCGGATATTTGGCTTTGTAAAGGTGATTGGCTAAAGATTTTTTCATTCTTTTTTGCTGGGGAAGAGCTACACTTAGATCTGAAGGCAGACAGACGTTCCTCCTTGTAAAATCCAGATCACACACAAAGAAAAAGGGAGAAAGCCTTATACGCTTCTTTTCCCCATTTTATAGCATTTTTAATCTACTTTAAAATGCACTGAAAAGCACTGGGAGGCCCCGCGATCCCTTGGTTCCCTCAAACCGTCTGTTTCAGCTTCAGCCCTAGCCACGGTGTCTGCTGTTTGAAGCCTTTGAAGTATCTACAGATTGGGCTGACACTGCCCTCAGCAACTCAAGGGAGGAACCAGTGGTTTGAAGGAGAAAAAATCCTCTGCTCACAGCCAAGTTTTGACTTATCCGTCAGCTTTGGTCCAATCCAAAGCTACTTCAAAAGGCTTCAAAGTGCAGACACAGTGGCTGGGACTGAAGTTGACTTTGGAGATTTTAGGATCCAGGACTCAATAACATTTTCCTAAATTAAATTGTAAAAGGATTAAAATGAAGTCATGTATTTAAATATATATTCCAACTCCTTTTATATCCCTTTGCAATCTACTGATAAAATGTGCTCTAGAAGAGGTAGACATTTGACAACCAACAATTGTTTAATTGTGTTTCATTTTAATTTAATAATCTCTGTTTTATCTGTGAAACAACATGAAAGGTTATTAAAAGATAACTGCTTGCCTCCGGTGCTGAGTAAAGCTGGCCTTGCGCCCCACTGCCGAGCTCAAGGTGAGTCACTGCTTTCTCGTATTGTTACACACATATCCACAATGTATTTAAAAGATACATTCAGACTTATGAATACCTCCGCCTCATGATTCCTCTCATATTTCTCTGGTTTTTGCACTACCAGAATATACAGCAGTGTTTTAAAAACAGTATTTCATCAAAATACACTAATTTAGGTAAATATAATAAATGTATAATCCAAGGTCTTCCTACTAAACACGAGTGGCATTCTTAGAGCGAGACATTTTACCAGAATCTCTTCTTTTTTTGGAAGAGGAGAACAAGCACGGGAACAGATTGTTAGGAAAGGCCACCTCGGATCTCTGTTCTGCCTGATCAACAGCAAGAACTTGACAACTCTCATTGTCATATCCCAACAAGGAACAGTAGCTCACTAGGTCACTGGAGAAGAGAAAATTCTCCCTCCGTGTCTTCCTTTTTGAAGGTGCTCCTCCTTACATTAAGAAAATAAATATTTCTTTGTCCAGGAAAAGGGAAACCGCTTCTTCATTAAGACAGTTCTGCAAAACGTGGGAAGGTCAGGTAGTATTTTTCTGTACAAGGTGAAACTAGTTCAGAAAGAGAGATGAAAAACCCAGCCTGGGATATGGCAAAACTTGCTGATTAGTCAGTCTTCTGAAGTGCGGGAGCAAGTAGATGTCCCAGGTAGGTGGATCCAGGGGGAAGAAAGGAGCTCTCCCTTTGTGTTCAATGTTTTTGCGACCTCTCAGAGCCTGACTGACCCGCAGTCTGGCAAAGAGGTACTCACAACAGCTCTCAGCTGTGTCAGTCAGGCACAGAGGCTATCTACCTGTGAAGGTATGTTCTGGCTTTTCTGCTTTTTACTGCCTGTGGGTTTTGCTGAGCTGTGGGGCACCCAGATGCTGCTGGGAGCTGCTCTGTGGGTTCCGCTCACTTTAGTTGCTGTGAAGAGAAGCAGTAAGGGCCATTCCAGATTATTTTTGGTTTAGTAAGGTAGCTGGACCTGGATGATTCTTGCAAAACTTGCTGAAGCGCTGAAAAGTGCTTGTTCTTAAGGCCAGAAGTGGTTTTCTCACTTCTCAAAAGGCCTTTGTCATAGGCATAAGAAGTTATTCAGAGTGGTCTCAGTTATTATTATCCAAGTTTTGAAAAATCTGGTACAGAAGAGAAAAAGCCAAAGGATGACCTTCCTTATGCTGGCATGCCTCTCATCTGGGAAGGAGGACTGACGTATGAAAGAACCCAATCAGTTCAATTCACCTGGCAGAGACTAAGGTTGTAATCCAAGACATATAATGCATTTCAAAAGAGCTGCGGGAGCATGTTCATACAGTGTAAAAGGAAAAGTTTATTTATTTATAACATGCTGGGAATCCTGACTGGTGATCTGTAATCAGTCTAATGCTTGGCAGCAACATTTGCGTTTAAATGGATTAATGCAACTGTCTAATCAGATAAAGCACTGTAGAATTCCCTTCAGATACACAATTTTAATTAAACAGAATACTGTCATTTAATTTTCCCCACACAGCTACTTCCTGGAACACCAAACAGTTCCACTGATACATGGTCATGCTTAATACCACTAGGAAATTTAATGAAAGAGCTTAGGGCAGGAAGCAGAAGTGAATGGTTCATATACCTGAAAATTAATTTGGGTAAGTAGAACATAATCACCCTTACACGGCTAACTCTCTGACCAAATGAGTGAAATCAGTTCAAATATCTTTAAAGTGCAGTTGCGAACACGCGATCTTTCTCTTTCTCTGTGAGAAAGGTGTTGACTTGTGCCTTTGTGCTTTTCAGCCTGCAGGAGCACCGACAGCCTCTCTACGAGAATTTTAATAAAACAGTCAGTACACAAATAGGCCGAGCAATTTCCTCATTGTACTGAGTCTGGTTGGGATGGGGTTAACTTTCTTCACAGCAGCTGGCATGGTGGATAAAACAGTGTTGATAACACAGCAATGTTTTTGCTGTGGCTGAGCGATGGTCCCACAGCATCAAGGATTCCTCTCCAAACACCTGCACCCACAAAAGCCAGCAGACTGGGGGTGAGTCAAAAGCTGGGAGAGGATGTGGCTGGGACAGCTGACCCAAACTGGCCAAAGGGGTATACTGAGTTTCTTTTCTGCCTTTGGGGTGGACAAATATACAGTTAAAAAAAACTTTGACATTTCTAAATGAAGTGGTTTTTGTCCACACAATCCCTCAAAAGTTTTAAAGGCTCAGGCTGAAGAAAGAATCAGTCTTTGCCACTACTTTCCGAATGCAGAGGTGTGGGGGATATCCTCGTAAAAGGAAGAGATTAATGATTTTTCTGCCCCAAAGCTGAGAAGAAAGAAACAGTAATTGCCTGAAATCTTGTGTTATATTGGTAAAAGAGGTAAGAGTGTGGAGAGAAATGAAAAAAACAAAGATGCAGCTGAATTAAGTTAGAAAAGCAGAAACTCAAAAAACCCTGAACAGTACACATCTATCTACATTTTTAGAAGTCTTTTCAGTTAGAAATCAGGAATAACTCCTTGGTATTTCTATACTTTTTAAAAAGGCAGTCATCAAACTAATTTTAAATTTAAAGAATCCTCTTATCAGAGAAAGTCTTATTTTATGTTAACTTTTGTATTCACGTTTAAACATAAGGTATAGAGAAAAGCAAATATTCAATGGCTCAGATCCCCTTCAACAACTAATGGATGGAAAACTTCAGTGAAAATATCAGCTATACATGTATTTTGAGACAAAGGAAAGACATGTCTTAAAGGCCGTCTTTTTTTTTTATCGGAACATCATTTTTAGCCGTACATTAAATCTTCAACCTGAATTACCTTTCTGCAGATAGCAGTTTTCCATGCAAATATGACTAGACCTATACATTTTCTTAAGCAAAGTAGATGTGATATTTTCCTTTTAGTACTTCTTCTCTCTTGACAAAAGAAATTTCTTCTCTCAGATACAGAACAACTTTTCTAAATTGAACTTTTTGAGACAGAGGAGGATATTTTGAGAATAACCCAATAAAGTATCACTGCTGAGTTTTCTGCGGTCAAGACCAAAAATATTTCCCAATAGCACACTACGCTTATGGGAGTGAAAAGTTTGACCAAGACACAGAAACACATAAATGAAGGAGAAATAATATGATCTGATACTGTTCTATAGCAGACTTCAACTTGTAGGTTTTTATAATTGTAGCTTTAAGTAACAAAAGAAGATAAGGTGTAGTCTTCAGCATCCCACATCTCATTATCCTAGCCCTACAACCATTTGTTTTTAAAACATGTTGCAAAGCACCTATACAAGAGTCACAGGGAAAAGGAATAGAAAAATAAAACAGGAAAAGGAGAGTCTTCAGGGCACGAAAGTCTTTTAACTATGTCTCAACTTGTTTCAGGCTCTGAATCAAAGTACAAAATTTTGTATCATAGCCATGAATACATAAGTTATTTTATCTGAACAATCAATGTAAAATTGTTTCACATCCTGCAACTTGTAAGCACTTTTACTTATTGTTTAGTTTGCATGTCTCATGATTTTTAAAAGCTGACTTTTGTTCCCTGCAGGTAAAGCATACTAAACATTAGGCAGAAATACCCATTGCCCTACGGCTAATAAAATTCAAAGTATGTTCTAATTAAGAAGTTCGGATGACTCATAATATAATCTGCAGTATTCCTAGATGATGGGATTAAATGTGGATAAGGTTTTCAGAGCAAGATATATGTAGAGATTTTAGCCCTAGAGGAGGTTACCAGAGCCAAGAACTCTATGATTTACCGAATGGATTTGCACTCTTTACAGTCTGGTAAGAACTCTTCTCACTAGCTTTTGGAGATGTAGTGTATTCTTTCTTATAAGTGCTTCATAGCTTTCATTAGCTTTTGTTAGCTACCAGGATAATGCTGCTTTGTTGGAAAGCCTTCCAGCTAATTATCCTTTTAAGCCAACATCCTTTGCTTTACAGTCAAATTTCAGCTGTGTTTTGTCCAAGGGAGAATAAAATTACAGAGTGAAACAAGGACATGGCACAGAAACACTAAAGAATTATTTTTCCTGTGCACAAAATTCAGAAGGGACTTGAGGAGGAAGACCATTTTATTTTGCTTTCAGCAGGTTGCTCAAATTCAGTTCAATCCAAAATGAAATTCTAAGCTGGGCTGAAGAAATCAAGACCTGTTTTCATATTATAGCCATTATTCATTTATAGGAAACAAAATTTAGAAATCACAAATTAAAATCAGACTGGTCCAGTATACTGCAATTCACAGGTAGTTTTATTTGATGTCAGATTAAACAAATATCTGTCTGTACTTAGAATAAAGAATGAAAATTTGAGAGGTTTTGTATTGGAACAAAAAAAAATTAATGTAATTAATACAAGTATGCTTTTCAACACAATGCTAAAAAGTACTACAACAAGGAAAAAAAAAACAGTATTTATTTCTGCTGGTGAGAATACCAACGCTTTCTTCATATCATATTATTTTGAAATATTCTATTTGACCCTGGGGACCTGTTTGGAGAGACAGGACTTCCATAAGATTTTTTGGCAGAAGACAGGTCAGAGGATAAAAATAAAGAAACATTTGAGCAAACGAATCCTAATAACACTTAAGTCAGCATACTTTTTGAGAGATGATAGTGCAATCATTTGCCAAGTAATAGGGAGAGCATTTGAAGGAGTTCATGAGCACTGCAATTAACAAGTATATGTTTCCTCTTCACAAGCCTGAAACAGTCTCTAGTGGTAGCAGTAGATGGATGCTAGCACCATGAAGAATGAAAAATGCAAGGTAAAGAAAAACTTCTTTGTGCATTTATATTTATATTTACATTTATTTATTATTTATAGGAATTCATTTAAATCACATTAGGCTTCAGGGTCCTTTATGTGCTCTGATAAGCAGTTGGAAAACAGTAGTTCTGTTCTCAGCTCTCTCTGACCTGGAGGTGTCTTTCAACTCGCTGCATAAATATTCCTCTTCCTAATTTACTTTGGATTGTCAGTTCCCTGAGGCAAGGACAGTCTTTGATTTCTGTGCATGTAAACAATTGCTAGCACAGAGCATTTTCAGGCTCAGCTGAAAAGTTTAGGGTTATGTTATGTATTTACAGGTGTGTTTGTAACCAAAAACTTAATTCAGTTTCTAATTAGTCTCATCAGCTTTGCAAACTTGCAAGTCCTCCTACTTCCCGCTAGTTATTGGCCATTTTGTTGATTGCTGTCCCAAATCTTGGTTAGGAATTTTGAAGAGGTAAATCACCAGCTCCCGTTTCACATTCTCTCTGAAAACATGAGCAGTATAACAACACTTCTTCTCTTCAGAAATTCAAGTGCTATCTGCAGATGGATATAAATCTCAAATATTCTACATTGTCTGGAGAAAAAGATGGCAAGGCAAAACTCCAGTCTCAGGTAAATGTTATGGAATTGTGGGCAAGCATTAGCAGGTATGACAGATTTATAGAGATGTATTGTATGGGTACTTCAGGTAAATACAAACCCATGTAAACTGTGTTAAAATGCCTGGGAACTGTTTAAGGTAATATCTGTGTTCAAGCCATCCTTGATGAAAAATGTGAAGTAAACACCACACTAAGTATTTTTTAATCATAAGCAGAGCAAAAGCTCGTATAAGGACTTTAACAGAAAGGACAACTGAGGCCTTTTAATTATCACAGCTTTTTTTGCTGTTAACACATCATTCAATCTGCCAGTGAAACTTTAGAAGCCAGGAACCTTATAACATGGAGAGGGAGCACTGCTACTCTGATTCGGTGTTCCTACACCTGTGACTTTGGAATAAAAACCCAACCAAACAAAACATGAGGTTAATTTGCAATGGGACAGCTATATTTCATGGACAGTGTAAAAGGCAAGCCTTAAAAGATTAAGGCTTTAAAGAAAATCTCATGAGAATTGGCAGTGCTGTGAAACCAGTATCATGTTATTGCTTTTTCACTTTTTCCCCCACTTCCCCTCTGACTTCATTCAGGTTTGGATATTTAGTGTACTGAGCAGTATATGATGACCTGGAAGAAATGGTCCAGCTACAGATCATTCTGCAGAACATGTGCTGGCAGAGGCAGGTAAATTCCCTTTTCCCTGAAAGCCCTAGGAAGAAAAAAAAAAAAAAAAGAGGCTATATGAGGAAAATTCAAGGGAAGTGAGGTGAAGGAATTTGGTAATATATCCCACCACAACACTGAGCAGGGATATATGTCAGTGCAATAAGGCTTCTATAAAAAATGTTGGAGGAGTCCTATTCCATGAAGTCTCTTTCCAAACATTAAAAAGCTGTCTCATGCTGATAAATGAGCCAGAAAGGGAGAGCAGAGAAAGGTGTGTTTTTCAGCCACATCGTATAGGTGACTTGTACACAAACGTTGTTGTACCACATACAAGTCTACTGCCAAATCTCATGACCAAAGAGTCAGGGGCCTTCAAGTCAGTTAAAAGACTTTTTACCATTCCTGCTACTGTTGTTACCACTATTGAATAAGTCAAACTGAGAGAACATTGTGAGAAAACATAGAAGTAGTTATCTGTGGTTGAGAGAGAGAAGAAAAAAATGCTTTCCAAAAGCTCATGTAGCTCTCACTTAGTCTTGGAGGATCTTGATACAGAGGGCTCACTGTAGAGGCACACAGTTCATGAAACCAAGTACACCCTTCTTAAAACTCCAAAAGTTGGACATGGTTTAAAATTTCCTCTAAATTCACATACAGAGGAAAACCAAACTAGCTTGTAAAAGTTTTTCGTGAATAACCAACAGCTGTATTAGTTACAAACAAGATGTGTGGCAAATGATATTGCTGTATATAGTGTTCCCTAATCTTATAAATTCACCACAAACCTAATCACTCACTATTATGCAGCCTGTGAGCTTTTTAGGCAAACAACATTAAAAATTATTGTTTGTCTCAGAATCACTTGATACACAGAGGACGGTCTTTCTCAGAGTAACCAGAGGGATGCATTTAACCAGTATTTCACAATTAATATCTGTACTAATATATGCAAGACACTTTAACTTATGTCAGTTTAGGGAAGAAAAAACTAAAAAATTTAGTTTTATTCTACATGTACAGAGTCCTCAAAGAAGTATGAAGCTTCTTGATCTAGTATGTATTAGAGTTGACCTAAGCCCAGGTATCCAATCAGCATTAGGGGAAAATAATTTAGATACTAGGGTAAATTTCTATCCCCTTTCTTGAATTCTGCGAATTTAATAACAGAGGGTTGAATGCAATGAAATGTCAGGGCTTGAATGCATCAAGGCTTTCTAGCACTTCCCAATCCAAGTCACATTCAACAATAATAATTATTTTCATTAAGAGGATTAATAATTTACCAAAAAAAAAAAAAAAATATGTATGCACTCCTTCTAGATATAAAGGCTAGTTTCACTCCCCACAACTAACCGATTAACCACACACAATTTGATTTCATTTGTATGGACAGATACAGTAGACCTTATAAGAAAGACAAGTATCACACAAAAATTTAATAGACCCACATTAACAAATAAGAGATTTAAACTGCTTGGCAGTAAAGCATATAGGTATGCTATGTGTTAAGTGTTGTAAGTAAGTAAGTTTGTAACACTATGCTAAGTGTTACAAAAATTATTTAGCTCACACAGTAAATGTTTAGCACACATCCCAGATAAGGAATTCAAGCTGGCATTCAGCTGATAATTTCACAGAAAGTCCCTATAATTTTTTTTTTACCAGCCACTCATTGCTTTTGAGAATTGGTTTATTTATTTGTTTATTTATAAATCTTTATTAAAAAAAAAAAAAAATTCAAAAGCTTCTTTTTCCTGACTGTTTACTTCCTGCCCACCAGAAAAAATCAACACAGGCTCATGAGTGGGCTCTATAGACAGTATCATATGCACTTGAGACAAAGCCACTTATTTACAGAAATATAAAGAAATTAAGGGTTTAAAGATATTTGGGCTGAGGTATGACATAACAGTAGTATGACACATTGAAACTCTCTGGAGAACTAGACAAGGTGAGAGACAATTAGGCATAACTACTATAAACTGTTCAGTTTTTTCTTATCAGTACATCTGTAATTGGGTAACCCAAGATAGAGGGCCACCTTTTCGAACCTGTACCATATTTTTTTAATAGTTTGGAACATGTTGTCAAGTTGCTTATCTTGGAGAAATTTCTTGCCATGCAACTTTGAGAATAAACATACCATTAAGGAATACAGATTTGTAATCTGAAAAATGTACACTTGCTTTACCATGCTGCTGTGGTTTCAGTTGGGATAGAGTTAACTTGCTTGCTAGCAGCTGGTATAGTGTTGTGTTTTGGATTTGGGATAGAAAAGATGTGATAGCACACTGGTGTTTTTGATTGTTGCTAAGCAATCAAGGTCTTTTCTGCTTCATACCACCCCACCAGTGAGTAGGCTAGTGGGGTGGACAAGAAGTTGGGAGGTGACATGGCCAGGACAGCTGACCCCAACTGACCAAAGAAATATTCCATGCCACATGGCGTCATGCTCAGTATATAAAGCTGGGGGAAGAAGAGGGAAGGGGAGATATTCAATTATGGTGTTTGTCTTCTTAAGTAACAGTTACGCGTGATGGAGCCTTGCTTTCCTGGAGATGGCTGAACATCCGCCGGCCAACAGGGAGCAGCGAATTAATTCCTTGTTTTGCTTTGCTTGCTTGTGCAGGTTTTTGCACGCGCACTTATTAAACTGTCTTTATCTCAATCCATGAGTGTTCTCACTTTTACTCTTCCCATTCTCTCCCCCATCCTAACTAGGGGGCTGAGCGAGGAGCTGCATGGTCCTAGCTGCTGGCTGGGGTTAAACTATGACATGTTTAGAAGTCAAAGCCAACATGTAGAAAAGAGTTGTTTAAAATGATTCCAAAATGCACATTTATACATTTTGACAAAGAAGTAAAAAACACTACAGCACCTCTGTATCACTGCTTAGAAATCTAAAAAGATAAAGTTTTGCCTTTCAGCAACAGCCACAGGTAGCCTTTGCTACCATAGAAAAATAGTTCTGACTCTGTTAAGATGGAAAATAAAGAAAAACTCATTTGGAATTTTTGTCTGTCAAAGAACTCCTTTCAGCAACTGGATTGGTGGCTGGAGTATGTGTGGGTGATAGGAAAACCCTGAGTGAACTCATGCATGGCCAAGGCCAAAGGCAATGGTAATCCACAAAAAGGAACTATCACATCCTTAGGCTTTCAGTAGCAGACAGAGTGGCTCAGCTGCTGCATTATATCACAGGCTGTTGATTCAGTATTTGTTCAGAGAGAATATCCCCATCATCGGCATATGCTAGGTGAAGAACAAGAAGGGTAAGCTTGAAAACAGACATAACAAAAAAAGTCATACAAAGTAACCAGTTGTCATGGAAATTGACATATTTTTAAGCAGGATTTTGACTATAAATGAAATAAAATACTAAGCATAGTATGTGGTCTTCAAACTATGACAATACTCTTCTTACTTGTAGCTGGATTTCAAACTGAGTCCTACAATATATTGTAATGTGTTTCAACAGTTCTATTTTAAGCACTGCCATCAGTTGGATATGATCTTCCTACAAACAACCTGCAAATTATTTATAGCTCTATAAAATTAAAAATATGAAATACATCAAAATTGCAAAGTTGCTGAGAGTATTACTTGCATGCCATTTTATTTCTTCACCATATAAGTTAGTGTAGTAATCAAGACTCTTGCCAACTCATTATAAAATTGGATAGGTCAACTGATAGTTTACCAGCTGTGTATTTGCGAATAGTGTAAGCACAGAGTTACAGATGGGTTCCAGATACAGACTACAACAACACTTGCAAAAATATTATGAGCAAATATTCTGTACTGTGTAAATGGAGAAAAAGAAAACAAAGCTGAAATAAAGCCAGAAGGACAAGATAACCTATCTATATAAAATGAATGTTAGCAAAATGTTATCAAAGAAAGAGAAGAGAAAGGAAAAGAAAATAATATTGCCTAAAGTTTCCAAAAATCACATTGTGCAGTAAAGAGAAAGGAAACATGGCAAAAAGAACAAATAATTAATGAACGTCTAGAAATTACGACTAAATTCTGAAATTATTTAGTAATGGTGTTGGTTGGTTGTTTTGTTGGATAAATTACATCCAGAAAAATTTGGAGAAATTCATCTGAAGGACAAAAGTAGGCATCGGGGTGGTACTTATGAAACTGAACAGCAACCAGCACTTAAGATGCCCATAATGTTAATGACTGGAAGACAGGGGAAAACAACAATAAAGAGTCTGAGCTAATGGACCCAGATGGAAGAAGGAACTTAGATGAACTCAAGTTAAATAAAAAGGAGTGTGTTTTTAAAACACATGGATTTATCTTCACCTCCTAAGGGCTTTACATAGATCCTCTCCCTGCACATAAAGACCAACATTTTGGATTCTAAGAGTCAGGTTAGATGCTATTTGGTTTGGTGAGTCAGCTGATGACTGATCTGATAAAACAGGGAGAAATGGGATGTTTCTGAAAAAAGATACATTTGTATGGATTCACAGGAAATTTTCCTTTGTTGAAGGTCCTTTGTGAAGTGAAAGTAAGGTAATGCTGGAGAAGGAAGATAGTTGTTGCACATAAGTACACAGCTAAATAACCACATAAAATTTAGTCTTCTAAATTCAGTAAAGTTATAAGAAATAACACATTAAACAACCACTGTAAATTCAGTCAATGTTAGCAGAGTTCTATTAAGAACAAATTTGGCCCAGCATGTTTAATATGTAAAGAACACAAACATGATAAATCAAAATAAGAGCAATATTCCTGGAAGAAGCATCATTTTATCCATCAAAAAGATATTAAATACTTTCTACACTCAACCTGAGCTTCTATTTCATTTCAGCCAGATGCAGAATTCCTTTTTTTCCTATATCATTGTTAAATTCCACTCTAAGAGACACCTTGCAGGAATAGTTCATGTAATTGGTTTATGACATCCATTTAAAATCGGTTATCTTGCAAGTGCTGCAAAGCAGAAATCCTTGAATGCTTCACAATATCATCTTTTCCTACCTGTAAGTAAACCTAATATTTCATCCATGTATTTTTATTCCCAAGTACAAACCTAAAGTAATCAAAATTAACTTCTGCTGACAATGACACCAATAGATGACACGATCCAATGTAATTTTGTTAATGAGAAATTTGGTATATTGTGTCATTGAAGAACAAGGGTAATATTCAGACTACCTCTGTTTACTGTGTAGATTCCGGATGATTACATCAAGCTAAATCAAATGGACTTTTTTCAAGAACAGATGGAAAAATAATAGTCAAAACAACCATGGAGAAAGAATTAAAAGTTGAAGAATGGTGATTAAGATGCTTGTAGGGAAGATGTTATTTCCAGATGTCATCCAGGGGTTGCAAAACGGATTTTCCAATGCCATGATCCAAAAAAAAAAAAGGAAAAGGTATTTCTTGAGAAAAGAACTGAGACGGTAGGAGAAAAAGGTTCAATGAGCATCTAATATTCTAGGTGTAACAGCAGTGAGCTATTTGGGATGAAACCGGGTAGCTAGGCTCAGTCATGGTGTATGATAATACTTCTGGGTAAGACCCAACTGTATATACTTTTAATTACTTTCTCCTCCACTTATGAATTTGGGGGCAAAAAAAAATGTTTAAGACATTTCACACCAGCTCACCAGCTAGTCTTGAATTTCTTGTACAAATAAAACATAAATCAGCCTGTCTAAGAGTACTCATGCAAAAAAAAAAAAAAAAAAAAGACTGCAAAGGCAAATGCAGGAGAAAAAAGATATCTGGTTATCCTTATTGTAGAGAAAAAAAAAGTTTAAATCTGAATAAATAAATATGCAAAATAACTTTGATGCAGATGAAGTGTTATGACACTTTTATGACACTGTTTAATGTCACGAGAGTTAAGCAGATAATTTCTGTGCACATGTAAATGGTCTTTTTCAATTACAAATTTATAGATGATGCAGAACGTGACAGTTCTGGGACGTTACTTTGGTCTGTTAAATTAAAGGACCCTCTGGAACTCAAGCCAATTAGACCTATTCCTTTATCTTCAAGTAATTCTTCTGGAAAATCTATTCCTAAATGAAGGGCCACGGTATAGCTAGGTGGATAATGTATTTGTGCTAGTGGTAATCTGGCCACATGGCTCCACTGGAATCACTGTTCGCTGAGTCTCTGAAAATGGAAAATTCAGTACTGTTGAGGAGTGACCATAGGAGAAATTCCTCTTTTCCTTTTCACAGAGAATGAAATAAGGCACAAAGAAAAGCACTGCTAATGTTTTTGATATGGTATTTCCATACAAGGTCAAATATTGGTGTGGTGGTTTGACCCTGGCTGGATGCCAGGTGCCCACGAAAGCCTGTCTATCACTCCCCTCTTCAGCTGGACAGGGGAGAGAAAATATAACAAAAGGCTTATGGGTCCAGATAAGGGCAGGGACATCACTCAGCAATTGCTGTCATGGGCAAAACAAACTTAACTCCTGTAAATTAATTTAATTTATTACCAATCAAATTAGAGTAGGTGTCCTGGTTTGAGGTAAAACAGAACCTTTTTTCTGTTCAGTAATTTTACTTTGCAGTTAGGCCCCTTCTAACTAATGAACTCTGAAATTAACAGCATACTGCGCAGACACTGTTCGTTCTCAGAGTGATAAGACCAATGTTTACAGCTGATGCCCAGGCATGGGATGCAGAGAGGCTCTTCCTTATACTTATTGCTATCACACCCAAGACCAGATAACTTTGTTACTTGCCCCGTTGGAGGGTTGGAAGCGGAAAAGCACGGAGGGGTTGCACCTGTGGGGAGGAGCGGACAGGACAGGTGACCCAAAACCGACCAACGGGTTATTCCATCCCATCTGCCTCATGCTCAGTAAAAAGCTGAGGGATCAAAGGGTCAGCCCTCTTTCTTCAATGGCTGACGTCCAAGGATGACTCTGTTCATCTGCCTTTGATCTTCATCCGTTCATTCCTGAATCCAGATCCAGAATCTAGTTCCCATTCATCGCTGAGTCTAGTCTGGGACTTTCCCAGTACATGCCAGCGGTGTGATCCTCATCCCAGGAGCTCGATACTGGTTTTGTATATATTGTACATGTTTCGTTATTTTCTTATTATTATTTTATTATTAATATTTCATTACAGTAGTTTAGTTTCTTTCTTAAACTCGTAAGTCTCTTTCTCTCTCTCCTTCCTCTCCTTTAAAAGGGAGGGGAGGGGGGAGAGCATCTTTCACTCATTTCAGTGGCCAGTCCAGCCCAAACCATGACAGTAGGACAGTGAGAAATAAAAAATAAATCCTAAAACACCTTCCCCTTACTCCTCCCTTCTTCCTGGGCTTAACATTACTTCTGAATTCTCTACTTCTCCCTCCCAGCGATGCAGGGGGACAGGCAATGCAGGTTGTGGTCAGTTCATTCCACGTTGTCTCTGCTGCTTGTTCCTCCTCAGGGGGAGGACTCCTCACGCTGTTCTCCTGCTCCAGCGTGGGGTCCCTCTCATGGGACACAGTCCTCCATGAACTTCTCCATCACGAATCCTTCCTACAAACTTCCTCCCTTTGTCACAAACTGCTCTAGAGTAGATCATTTCCACAGGAAAGCAGTCCTCCAGGAACAGACTGCTCCAGCATAAGTCCCCCACAGGGTTACAAGTCCTGCCAGAAAACCTGCTCCAGTTCTAGCTCCTCTTTCTATGGGTCTGCAGTTCCTGCCAGGAGCCTGCTCCAGCGCAGGATCTCCATGTGGCAACAGCCTCCTTTGGGCATCCACCTGCTCCGGCGTGAGGTACACGATGGGCTGCAGGTGGGTATCTGTTCCACTGTTGACCTCCATGGGCTGCAGGAGGACAGCCTGCCTCACCATGGCCTTCACCATGGGCTGCATGGGAATGTCTCCTCCAGCGCCTGGAGCACCTCCTCCCCCTCCTTATTCACTGACCTTTGTGTCTGCATGGCTGTTTCTCTCACATATTCTTGTTTGTCTCTCCAGCTGCAATTGCTTTTGCACAGGGTTTTATTTCCCCTTCTTAAATACATTATCCCAGAGGTGCTACCAGCTTTGGTCAGCAGAGGGTGCATCTTGAAGCCGGCTGGCATTGGATCTATAAGACATAGAGGAAGCTTCTAGCATCTATCTTCTCACAGGAGGCACCCCTGTAGCTCCCCCACTACCAAAACTTTGCCACACAAACCCAATACAATTGGATATGTAGAATACATGTCACCTTTTTCTTCATTTATTCTGCAATTATTTTAGTCCATAAAAGAAGGTGGATCAGGTGGATCATTCTGCAGTTTCTTCACAAAAGCGAGTGATTCAGGAAGCAATTCTTGTTTCTACAGGCCGAGGACACAATTGCATGAGCATGCATGTATTCCCCAAGACTGAGGATTCATGTTCAATCAAGACTCCATTATCTGGGCTGCTTTCTTAACTGTAGGTTGCAAATGTAATAGCATTCTCTGCTGGCTTTTAAATTAATAATTGAGGGGTCTGATTTCATGCATTAGCATGTTCGCACTCCTTTATCACCAGCCTCAGCATTAGGCTCGTTTACACAGTATTCATTGCTCCTTATCCAAGTATTCCTTCAAGACATTGACCACCTTTTGGAATTTTATCACATGTGCTGAAGTTCCATGAAAATCAGTCAAAAAAAAAAATCAAAGAATTTCACATATCTATTGCTTAAGCCATTTAAAACTAGGCTGGGTAAAAGATTTGACAGTATGCTGAATAAAGCACTAAAGAATTTAATTTCCTGCAGTGGAAATGGGAGTGATAAGATAATCTAATATAGCATCTCCCTGTCCAATATCCATAGTTTCTTGATCACTAGTGCTTTAAAAAAATCATTCCTTAAGGCAGCTGCTTCTCAGCATTGTTTGATTTTTTTCCATTTTTTTTCTTTTTAACATTAAGTCTATTCATTTCTCAGTTTGATGGCACATTTTAAAAATACTTCTATTAAGAACAGTCTTTTTTACTGCATCTATCTTCATTAATCTCCATTATTATCCAGTTATATGTCTCTAAAGCACTCAGATCCTCTGCAGCTCAGAGGGCAATTCACAACATATATCACTTCACACAGTCAGTTATGACATTGCATTTCTCAAGAGTGGAGGAAAGGGAAAGATTTTCACTTCTAGCCCTTCCTGAATAGGCAACAGAAACCAGCAGACAGTAAACCCAGTATCTGAGGGTCAGACTTCTTTGCACAGACTGTATTCGCAGTGTGTATTTTTTTATATAAAGCAAAGAAAAAACCTCAACAGAGATAATAAAATTATAGTTGAAACCAAAACCAGTGTCATATAATCTTTTAAAAAGATACCTGATGTTAAATGGACTTGTCATTTTATAGTTTTGAAACTTTGAAAAAGTTTATAATTTACAATTTTCTTGAAGTTATAGTTTTCTTTTCTTTTAAAGATTACTCTAAAACTTTTTCCAAGCACAGTTCTGCAACTCCCAAACTTGCTTTTCCATTGATTCTTTAATGTTAAAAATCTTCCATCATTTTATGTATAACACCACTCATTAGGAAAAATGTATATACTATTGATAAAGTTGTAAAGACATTGTCTTTTAAACAACAGAAGCTGTACTTTTTAATCTTGTGACATTAAGAAAAAAATTTTCACTGAAATTGTTATTAAACATTGGAATAGGCTGCCCAGGGAGGTGGTGGATTCGCCGTCCTAGGAGGTGTTTATAAAAGGGGTAGATGTGGTACTTGGGGACATGATTTAGAAGTGGTTTTGTCACGGTAGGTTAGTTAATGGTTGGACTTGATGACCTTAAAGGTCCCTTCCAACCTCAACAATTCTACGATTCTATGACTCTATGTTTTGTATTTTCTGAAAAACCCTATTGAACATTGCAGATGGCAATCGGTAGGTGTTATTGTTTCAGAAATTATGCACTTGTATTTATATTTCAGTGATGAGTGTTGTGCAGTTCATTCTCTTCTTTATAAAATCACCTGATAAATTATTCTAATTAACACTATAAAGAACATGAAGCAGATTGATTTTATGCATTGTTTATCCTAAAGATGACACGTGTGGAAAAACAACCATAGTTACTCAGAACTGGATTGACATAATCTCGTGTTTGCAATATGACTTTAGAGGTTGAAATATGTCTTTAGGATCTTCTCCCTTCTTTCTGATTTCTGCCCCTTCCATTAAGCCAATCATTTCCACTGTAAAGTTAGAATCTGTGTCCTAGACTGATATATAGGGTTGGTCATGATATTTTGGTCCTCATCACAAGGCAAACCAGTGTACCAATACGGGTGGGAGCAGAAGTCATACAATCACATAAGACTGTAGCCTGGAAGTGGAAGGAGGAAACGTGCATGAAAGCAAGGACCCCAGGCAGCACAATAGACAGGATACAATTTCTGATGCACAAAAAAACAGACTTTTAAGGGTGGAGGAATCCCTAAAATTGGAGGTTCCCACCCTGGGGACCTACAATTATGACGAGAATATAGTTGCTGAAAAGTATCATACATGCTGAAAAGACAAGAAAAAAAGCAAAGGTGTATACACAATTGTCCTGGTTTGAGGTAAAATAGAACCAATGTTGTTCAGTAACTTCGCTTCTTATCTGGGCCTCTTCTAACTACTGAAATTAACTGCATATTGTGCAGACAGTCTTCACTCTCTCAGAGTGATAAGACCAATGTTTATAGCTGATGCCTGTGGGGAGGACCGGACAGGACAGGTGACCCAAAACTGACCAACAGGGCATTCCATCCCATCTGCCTCATGCTCAGTATAAAAGCTGAGGGATCAAAGGGTCAGGTCTCTTCCTTCAATGGCCGACGTCTGAGGAGGACTCTGTCCATCTGCCTGTGACCCCGATCCTGAATACAAATCCGGAATACAGTTCCTGTCCATCACTGAGTCCAGCCTGGGACTTCCCCAGTGCCAGCCGGTGACGTGATTGTCATCTTGGGATCTTGATACGGTTTTGTATATATTTTTCATTATTTCTTTTTATTTTATTATTAATATTTCATTAAAGTAGTTTAGTTCCTTCAAAACTCATAAGTCTCTTTTTCCTCCTCTGCCTCTCTCTTTGAAGAGGGGTAGAGGGGAGCACCTGTTGGTCCCATCTGGGGTCCCTCAGGTCCCCAGTAGTGGATTTGGTCTAAACCACGACAACAATATATCAATGATATCCAAATGCATTTTCCCGATTTCAGGTCACTTGTCGCCTACAAATCTTATCCTGGAACAATTCCTTTTGCTAAAATTTGTTCAAATTGGTTAAAATTGTTCACCCATAACACCACTTGGTCCTGATAGCCCGTAAAAGAATAAGAAGGGACATAGTGTCTTTTTTAAGAGCTTAGATCAAAACATTCTCAGGTAGGGACAATCAGGGATTGGTTTTGGATATGGACTTCTGCAATGTTACTGGAGGAACTGATATTAATAGGAATTGTGTCACTATGGGAGGCTACCTTTCCAAACATGGATAGTTACTAACAACAGGATACTGAGATTTCTGGATGCAGCAGCTCAGAGAGTTCTTCACCAATGAGTCACTAAACCTGTAAGAGGAAGTACTATTTTAAATCTGGCAATTTAGATAGAGAAATTATAGAACTTGTCATAGAAAATAGTCTCATGAAAAAATAGACAATTGTGCCCTTTCCATTAGGCTTTGTGAAGAAAATTTGAAGAGGTGCGTATAACTAACAAAAATTATAATGTGAATAAATAAAATGCAACAGACAACTTTAAAAAAAGGATAATTCTGCAATGATGCAATGAGGAGGGAACTGAGGTGAAAGAATGTTTATATACAGCTGCAAAATCATGTAAAGATTTTTTTCTCCCATAAAGAAAGGTGATACAGAATATGAGGACAAAGTTGAAACTGGAAACAGGACTCATGACGTGGAAAGGAAAACAACAATGTAAGGAAGAAGTAAGTAGCTTAAGGCACACAAGTTAGAAGGCAGAAAGCTATCCATCCATCCATCCATCCATCCCACAACATCAATAAGTTTAAAAAATATAAAAAAAATCTGGCAGGGTAGTCTTATCAGATTTCTTTAGTAAGCAAAGTTGGAAATAATATTTCTAACTATCAAAGCAATAAGGCTTTGGAATAACCTTACACTAAAAACAGCAATGCAAATAACTTAAATAGAATTTTGATGACTCCTGAGGGATTTATAAAATGAATCACAGGACAAAGTTTCCTGCCATAGGGTGTATATTCCATTCATATATTTCTTTTTGTCTCTCCCCCTTGTTATCTTCATGCACTACATTTCAAGATAGTTTGCTCAAAAGGAAGTGAAAGGTACTTTTGGCATCAAAAAGCCTCACAGAAGATTATACTCAAATATCTTTAACTTTACTTGGGTCCTATACAGAGTTTTCAGAGATGAACTATAGGATTGGCATTTAGGAAATAAAATTTAACACAGAAAAGATTGAAAAAAACAGATGTGGAAACTGGCAAGACTTGGTTAACATATATCCCACTTTATTTATATCCCACAGAACTAGACGATTTCTTAAGAAGGGAAAGAGAGGAACAAGCAGACAGAGTCCAGGCATATCCAGAGGTAAAAAAGGATAAAATAATTTGAAATTTTAAGAAGGACTTAAGAATTGAAATAAGGAAGAAGAAATGATTGATAGAGAGGTAAATAATAATAACATGCTTGTTTTTCTTTACTATTTATTTATTTCAACTAGTTTCTAATATCAATATAAAAATCAAATTTTAGTATTATTATTCATGTAATGATTAAGAAAAATACGTTCATAACCATACATTTATACAGAATTTCACAGAAGAATAAGATAGCTTTTATTTTCTGCGTAATTCAGGTAAAAGACAAGGTCAAATTCCTCTTCCTTTTTTTTTTTTCTCTAATAATTAGGGTACCATAGAATCCATAATGGTAAGTTCTAGGACATCTGTTAATTTCTTAATGTAACAGACCTGTGCTTTAGGATTTTTTTTTATTTGGAATTTGTTTTACTAAGCCACTAGTACATTCTAACTCCATATTATTATCACTTCTGTAGCTGAAAGATAAGTACACTTAAAATTGATCTGAAAACACAGGGATAGATAATTATAATATTTATATTACATTTTTGTTTATCAGTATAAACACATATTTTCTGCTATATAAATTTAAGTCTATATATAGATACGTAAAATTAACAAATATAAGTATCTTTATTTATATCTATGCTTTTAAACTATTAGTTTAACCATTTAGGAAATTTAAAATTACTCCGTTCTTTGTAAATTTAATATAACCAACATTAACTGTATGAGGAATGATAAAATCAATGAAAGAGCTTATATACTCATATACTTATATTACATATGTCAAAGAAGCATGCATAGGTAAGTAGATAGAAATATTCCTCTTCTAACTTTTGTCTTTTTCTATTAGAAGAACCAAATCCTATCTGCTTAAAAAGAAGGCTATGACCACACAGCTATATAGGAGATTATCTGTGTGGAACAGAAGACAGAAAGATATTAATCGTAACTATCAAATTACATTTAAATTTAGTATTGGGAATGTGACTTTAGGTGTCAGCACTATACCTTCTAATTAAGAGCAATAGCATATCTTCCCTAGTGGCATGTAGTTCTTGTCACTAAGGAACAACATCCCTTAGCCTCAAAGGTAAAAGCAATAGAAGGTGGCAGCATATGCCTGTAATTCTTCACTCCTTGGCAGTCCAATGTGAATTCTATAAGGTAATTTGTTGGAATTTAGTATGCTCTGAGGTAGCCTACAGATTACATTCTGCAGTAGAAAAATTACCATCAAAGACTTTAATACCAGAAGTGAAACCAGAAACCTTAGTCTTTTTCACAACAAATTTTAAAGCAAAACCAAATAAAACAAGAAAAAAAAAAACCCAAACAACTATATAAATAACAGCAGCATTGCGGCCTAAACAAAGAAACAGAAATGAAAATGAAAATCCAATTTCTGTACAGAAAACAGCAATGCAGGAGAGGGTCACATTTGTTAATTTGGTGTTCTTTTAATAATCCATTAATATAACAAGACACATATTTAGTGTTAATGATGCCATAATGTTCCCTGAGCTTATGCCTGCTCTGGACAGAGGCTGGGACTGGAGACCTCCACAGGTCCCTGCCAGCCTGTACTAGTACATGGGTCTCTGATTCTTGCTGAGAACATTAAGATTGCTTTGGGTTGGTTTAGAGCACCTAGAATTAGGCTGATCCTGCCCCTCTGTATCTTTCCTGAGGTATTTGTCCACTTTCCTCATGCATCAGAATTTGCTTTGATGTGAGTGTCTGCCCCAAATCAGCTGCTCACCTGTTGGTTTTTTCGCAGTATCAGACTCACTGCCTCATTCCACTCAATCCTTAAAGCCTTTCCATTCATCAGTTCATCAGTTCGGTCAATTTAGTCAATTTATGCCTTGTTTATTATTTCCTGTTCCCTACACCTTCCCAATGTCCTATCTCTTTATTATTTCCTGTGACTACCTGATTTCTTAATGCCCATATATCACCAAAAAGACTGAGAAAAACATAGAAAAGGAAGATTGAAAGATGTTGCCGAAATGACGTGAACATGAAGTCAATTGCTAATATATCATTATTCATATCTACACCACCAAGTGAATGCAAATTGAGCAACTACTAACTATCATAAAGCTAATTTTACACTCATGAAACAGTTTATAAGGATTTAAACACATAATTTTCCCTCTGCTGTAAATCATGCAAAGTCAGCGGAGCTTGCTATAGTGATGTTTTTTCCATTCTGTATGCCAAGGCTGATACAAAGGATATAGCACAAAATAATTTCACTGACATTATTTTGCATAGATTCTCATGGACATTTTAGCACACAGAGGCACTGAAGAAAACTAAATGACAGCTATGTCTGCGTATGATAAGAGTGGAAATTTCCAGCAGTATGTTGAAATGTGGATTTGGTTAAATACAACATCAAGCAAGCACATTTGTTAACACAATTAAAACAGATTGTTTTTTTTTAAAAAAAAAGAAGTAAATGTCTGCTTAAGTCAGTGAAGACATATTCCTATATTGTAAATTCATAATTTTTTTAAAGTAGCAATTTAAATTAAAATGCAGCTCTGTTTCCTGAAGTTAAAAAAAGCCTATGCTATGCACTAAGATTAGCAGACTATCAGTTCAGAAACAATGGGGCAGAACAAATACCTGCCCAGTATACAGTATTTTGTCTCTACGGTTTCTCTTTCTCTTCATTGTTCCTTTTCAAGCAATTTCATCAAAGCAGACCACTAATTCATCTTGTTGAATTTTGAAACCACAAAAAGCCAGCGGTTTTGAATTAATCATTAAAAAATTCACTCACTATTACTGACATGACTATACCTAAGTTCTATTTCGGATATCAGGCTTCCACCAAAACCACCAGCTTAAGACAAAGAGGAAGAATAGGCTGATTTTCTTTTTTTTTTTTTTTGGATGGGGGAGGGGAGGGGCAGGGGTGGGAAGGGGAATGGAGAGATTAAAGCTCATAGAACTGCTTCTGGAATAAATCACTCCCATATTTTCTTCTCTGTACGTTAAAACCAAAGAGAGAAAAATTCATACACAGATATTCCACACTCTGTGGATCCAGCTTCACTATACACCAACCACTGCAGTTTCTAAATAGACACAGAGTATCCAATGTACCTTGCAGGTCCTTAGTCACATTTCCTGAATTATTTAAAAAATAAACTATTTTATTGTTTTAGATTCATCTATGGAAAGCAGAGTGCTTCATCAAGACGAAAAACCCTTCTACGACCTATTTTATCACAATTCTGGTTTAAATCATAGAGAACTGAAGGCAAAAGAAGTTTATCTCTCATGAAGATAGCACAACTGGTTCGCAATGCATGCAGGAATGCACACCTTTCTTGCAACACAGAAATGCAGCAGAAATTTTTTCCACAGGATGGGAAAGAAGTAAAAATTCTCATCACATAGAAAATTGTGTCTAGAATTTTCTGTGGCAAGTCAAGGTGGCTCTGAGTACTTAGACCACATTATACCCATCTTTTGCTCCCCATAAATTCTCAGTGAAATTCTTGGTCCAGGTCTTAGTCCAGAAGCTGCACAATGGGCAAGGTATACAGCATCTGAAAACTGAATTCACTACACAGGGAGTGATCAACAGATTTATTGTTGCGATCCATTACAGTATAGGGAAAACTTACCTCTGCATAAAAAGAACTTTCTTAAGGGTGAGCATGAAATGAGTTCCTGGGGGGATGATATCCCACCCCTCTTTCTTATTCAAACCTCACTATCTTCTGGTCCTAATGCTTATTCATTTTTATCTTCATCATAAATAGGAATGATAATAAATACCTATCATAGTACATTCATATTAAAAAAAAATATATTTTTCTAATGCCCACACTATTTCCACTTGAGAAAAAGGAAAGAACAAATATTGTTGCTACTGAAGAAAATGAGGTAAGAATGCCATAGGGAAAAAACCTACATGAAACAGAAATAAGCCTCGCATTCAAATAGTAATCTCTCTGTAGAATGATAAATAACTAATACTCTTTGGATAAGACATTGTAGGCGTAAAAGGTTGTACAAGATGATGCAAAAATTAAATAAATTTATTTTGAAAGCACAGTCCAGCCACAGTCTCTGTGTAGCAGAACTATTTCAGTGGATTGTCATTTCAAGCCTAGATATTATATGTTCTATATATTGTCACAGATTTTTAATGATAAACCCACAGTTTAGACTCTAACAATAATCTTTCCGCTGACTGCTTTCCCAAAAGTCTGCAAAAAATCTGGTATGATCAGACTGACAAACATCTTGTTGTAAGGCATAATGGAGTACAGCCAACATATTTGGATACAGGCCTGCACTGCTAATCTGAAAGCTACAAGTAAGAGAAGCCATGGAAAGCGTACAAGAATAAAACTGAAGCTGACTTGAATGTAATCTTCAAATAAGGATTTAATAAGACCATTATGGAATGTTAATTAAAAATGCCAACAGATTAAACACATTCATCATGATTTAACAATTCAGTATGTGGCAACTGAGTATTGAAACCACATTGTGCTCAATGGTACTGCAACTGAGGATGAGCAACCTCAATTCTGAAACTGTGGTCATCCATTCATAGCTTTTCAAGTAATTATCATGATAAATCTAGATAGTATGAGTAGAGTAAATGCTACAAAACTGTTCCGCAAGCAGCTACTTGATTCTGACCTCATAAGGGCTTTAGCCAGGTCTACAAACCCACTTGTTGATTTCTTTATCTGAGCATGGAAACATGAGTTTTGTCTATAAGTATGCTTGTACAAAGCTACTTCTAAAAAACGATGCTTTTGAACACCATCACTGTAAGCTTTATGGCAACCATGAGATGAGGATCACACTAACATCCTTAAACATAGCAAAAAAAAAAAAAAAGGAAAGAGACCTAGGGAAAGGGAAACAGACTTTCTGGCACTGACAGTGAAGATGTTGGAATCCAAGCCTTTTGATCATTGGCGTAAACTGTATACTCATCCATCAGTGCTTTTTGCTGATACTGAAATTGGAGGCGTCCTACTTAACACAGTTCAGGAGCAGGAGTTTCCAAAACCCTTCATCAGTGTCCTAGACCAGAGGCAACTCAGTAAACCAGGCCAGGATACGATGGCACACATGACAGCTAGGAAATATGCAGGCATACAGACCTACTTTTAGGTCAGAAAGCTATATTTAGACTCTGATCCCTGCCAGTGATTTTTCAGTAGTGTAATTTTTCTAGGAAAAATGCCCTGGCACGGCTTAGTGTGACCCAAAAAGGAAAAAGTTTAAGCATTTCTAACATTCTGTAATGCCTTCGATGTGCTACCTCTCCCATAGACAGTCAAAGCTCCCTCGGCTAGATTCGCCAGCCCTCATCCTCAGGAGGCAGCCTGGGCCCGTGTGAAGAGGGAATGGAAAGAAAATAATCCCCCTTTCATTTGCAGTGATGCTGAGAAGCATTGACCAAAGGTGGAGAACTGTGGACAGAGGCTCTGTTAGCTGTAAGAGGCAGTGTTGATGCCATAGTGTCTACGCCAGTATTCAGTGCAGCTAAGAAAGCTCTTCACAAATGGGAAGCAAGAGAAGTGTTCTTTAAAAGCCTGTGGTCTTAAAGCGTCACAGGCCATACTTCTGAAATCTCTTTATAACTACCGGAAGAGCAAAATTGAAAGAAGAAGCTGTGACTTGTTCCTCTAGTCTGTTTCAGACAGCTTACCGGTGAGCATTTGCTGAAATGTCTACATTACTTCAGGCTTCTGAGACTCATGCTGCAAACATGGCATCTAGATAAGCCTATGCTCATTATAAAGAGGTATGTGGGTGTACCTATATCTGCAATTAGCTATATATAGCATATATGTGTAATATATACACATACAAAGAAAGAAAGAAAAGTAAGAGAACTTTAAAGATATACCAGCCTAACACAGAAATATGAAGGTATGAAGAATGGTAAACTTGCAAGTAGCTAAAGCTATGCAACCCCATTTTTTACTAGAGTGATCAGTTAATATTTATAAAATAGAAAATCAGCAAACATTTGCCTAGCAGTAGAAAAAGTTGTTCTTAGTCAAGGATGTAATCTAAGTCCAACAAAAAGGAGCACTTTCCTCCAAAACGTTTATATCAGCTGCTCATTTCATCATCTCCTGTTTTTCAAAGATTATAGATCTTTTCACTCATGCTTTGCCTTCTATAGAACAATTCAAGGCGAAATTCATGACCTCAGGTAGAGGAGGAAGTTTGGAATGCCTTAGGTTAGTGTCCTGTCTTCCTTGCCAGAGAAATTAAATATTATTATTTTGTCTACTTGATGTTTACCCTTCACTCATTGTAACTTAATTAATAAATTCCACAAAAATTATTATATAACTTTTGCCGATGATATAAAAAAGAGGAATTGTTCATTTTAATGAAGAGAGATCTTATAAAATAGTGATGTTGAGAGTTTACTTAGAAAAACTAGAATTATATATATGTTGAGTGTAATAACTCTTCTTAACTCATTTCCTTCATGAACTCTTTGCACTACAGTTGCAATTTGCGGTTTCAAAAGACCTTTATTAAAATGCACAGAAGCAAGACTTGCACACATAAAGAGCATCCCCATATTGTATTAGTGCAAAATAAGCTACTAGTTATTTGAGTTACGCTCATGTATGGCTGAAACAGTGTAATGAAAAAAAGAGTTTCCAGTAATTCAGAGAAGCAGACAGAAAAGCTACTTAATCTGATGGAAACTAGGGAAATCTTCAGTTGTAGGGAAGGGGTATCTGGAACAGATATGAATAAATTTAACTCTGTTTAAGTACTGTGGTAGACCAAACAGTGTTCTATATCATTACACAAACAAGGGCTTAGTTGTGTTTCAATTTTTCATTTTCCTAATGTGGGCAAGACTAATAACTCAGTCTTTCTAAAAACAGCCTTCTTTCCTCCTGCGTCAACTCCAGCACTAGATACAGTCACAGGACAGTTTTGGCAGCTGTGGGACCTGGATTCAAAGCTTTGGAATGTAAATTATTTTTTTTTTCTGACCAGTGGTGTCTTGATTGGCTTTCTAACAGAAAAAGAAAAATATAGGAACAGTTAGGGATCCAAAATATTCAGTGGTCATGCTTCTATTTTTAAAGAGATGTAAATAATATCATTACGAGGCAATCAGAAAAATGGACAAGAAAGCATTAGAAACTTTTGGTATCTGAGTACTTGTCAACAATTAGAATCAAGGCAAGTAGGGAACGCCAATGGTGCATCCTATTTTTTGTTTTCAATGGTCCACAAATCTCTAAACATATTTGATACTTTCCCTTTTTAAAGTAGATGAACTTTTAAGATAAAAACCTTGATCAACTTAGAGCAATTTAGTCTGGAGGAAACAAGTAACAATTTTTTAAAGTATGGACTGAAAAGTATTTAAAAACATTTGTGGCAGGAAATTATTTTCACTGAAAACAGTCAATGCTCCAAACGTGAAGTGGATAAGGAGCGGTCATGAATGTGGGCTGAATTATGAAAGAGAAGTTTAACAGAATAATTTTTTTTAAAGATTACCAGGATATATTAAAGAACTCGACAATTATGAGTTGTGAGGAGAGTAACACGAAAGATGAGGTTACTCATTAAAACCATAACACAATTTATCTTCTGGTGGACAAGTGATTTTTCTGAACTGATGAAACAGCTGAGCCAGGTTGCATGGAAGAAGAGGATTCCACTATCTGCAGTCAAGTTTCTATGTCACTGAAAAAAACCTGGAAAGGCTGCTCTCATCTCTAGAGACATGACATTCTCCCACAGCAATGATGTTTAGCTTGTGGCTAGGTGCATCCTGTTGTTCTAAAGAAACCAAGTGGTTATGGCATGAAAGTGAGCTTCACATACCATGCTCTGCTAGAGATGGCCTGTGAGAAGTCTGCATCCCAATTGTTTCCCGCTGCTTTCCTTACCACCCAGACAAAGCCTCAGTTTGATCTGGATCTCTCTGAGGGCATTATTTTCCAGAGAACTCTTAAATAATTCCTGGTCTCTATGTGCAAGTAGAATTTCAGGCAGCCCTGCTTTACACCCCAAAATATTACGGTCAATCTCATGGTTTTGCCAGGACAGACTCATGATTTTCAGATAATTTGGCTGGCAGCAACATACATAGGAATGTCTTAACTTGCACCAGTGAGATCTGTTCCCTACAAAGAGCAAATACCAGGTAAGGCTAGTCAGAGAAGAGTCCCTCCTACCATCAAAGCATTTTTTTTTATCTGTTTTATCAGCAGTGGCATGGGGCAGCACCTGTAATTCCTGCAGTCTGGTGATTTCCCATGCCTAAAGAGCTCAAAACTGGATTCTGCAGCACCATTTTATAACCATTTAGAAATATGTGATCTTTAGCTGAGCAGCTTAGAAATTCCTTAGTCAACGGGTTGAGCATCCCCTACTGTTACACATCAAATAAACCCAAGTACAAAGAAAAAAAAACCCAACAAAAAAACTATAATAAACCTAAAATATTAATGATATTCAAATTCTGAAAATTGTCCCTCCACCTGAAATGCATAAGCAACACACTGCAAATACCAGATTCAACTTTTACACAGGAAAATACCCAAAGATCAGACACCTATCTTAGATTTTCTTCACTATATACAGGGCTTGCTTTCATTGTTAATTCGTATTGATGAAGAGAAATTGTAGTCAATAACTTTTGCTCATAATCAGACCTCGGCACAGAAAACTTTGGACTTTTATCTGAGTTTTTAAATAATTTCCATTACAACAGTTATTTCTTATAGAGTTGCCTCAGAATTCATGATTCTCAAATAGTGTTACCCCTGGCCTTCAGGAACACATAACTAGGAACTTTCAGATAATTTTAGGAGGGATGTCCTTTAAACTAGGAGTTTCCTTAGTCCAAAGTTTTGTTTCCACTAAACATTCTACATCCATATGCTCCATTATATTTTAATTACTTTGGCCTAGTTCTTAAATGATTTTCAATATTTTTTCCAGAAAAAGAAAGAAAACTAACATAATTTAGGAATTGAGAGTTTCATACCTCAGTGGCTTTCTTTGAATAATTTTGTTACTGTAATCTCAGCTATTGGCTCTGCACAAAACAGAAAAAAAATAAAAATAAAAATCTTCCTCTGGCTTCTAGTAATTCCCCCACCTAGAAGTTAATGATGGTAAAGCTACACCAATAGATTTGGGTTTTAGTGTTTATATTGAAATGGAAACTCTAAGACCTAATGGCTACAGTATTAAAACGCTAAATGACATTGTTTTCAAGGATGGAAATATAATTGAAAGCTAAGGAAAACATCTCTGTGAGCCATTTCAATGACCAAGATAAAGCCTACAGATTGTAGAAAAAAGGCATCCACTATGGTACAGCAAAAAGGTGACATACTGTTTTGTATTCTTCATTGGACGTTGACTATCGCAAGTTAAGGTATTTGGGCTAAGATACTTTTTAACACAGAAGCTTGTGAACAATTGCTTAAAACTGCCTCACAAGCAGGTGGTGTGAGTATTTCCTCTTTAAGCATATTTGCTGTAGTAACTAGTTATAAAAAAACAAAAGCTCTTTTGATGTCTCCAACTTTTGCTGAGAATTGCAAGGTATTGTTATAGCACAATTGTTAACAGCTTTAAGGCATAGGCCCAGAAAGCTACACACGTCTGCTCACTGACTGTGGCCATTCTCCCATCTATACCATAACAGACTTATGTGGCACCTCTGTAAATGCATCTCTTCTCCCAAATGGTTATGGAATTGTGGGGTTATTACTTTTCACGTCACAATTGAATCAATCGTTGCAGATGCTCTCAGCTGCCCACAGAAACAGTTATACATGTTCTTTTTTTGAAGAGTGAGGACACATTCTTCAGACTGTAACTTCTAAATCTGGATCACCAGCCTGAATTTTCCCAGAAAGCATCAAATCAGCTAATGTCATCATTAGGGGAAAATACAAATTTTAAAGATTTTTATAAATGATAATTAAGACACTATCAGCACAGCTTTCATTGAGGCTCTGTGCGCTCACTGATTTTGAAAATTTGCAAACAGATAAACCTACCCTATGTTAGTCAGGACTTCCAAAAAGAAACAAAGTGGAAGATTTATTGGGGAAGAATGATAAATGAGGCTGTTTTCTCTGTCTCACTTTTAGAAAAATATCTTTGCAGTAGATTTCTCATTAGATCACAGGGGAAATTACAGGAAAAAAAAGGGATTGGTCCTATGAATTGAGAAAGACTGGTCTTGAAATTGTGCTTTCTGTTCTCGAAAACCATATCTCTGCCACTGCAACAGTTTTTGCATCACTCCAACCAAGCCACTTGTAGCATTTTTTTCTGATAGCTTAGCAATCACGTACGCTTTGTTCTTGTAGACGCCTTACCTGTTATCTTGAGCTTGATGATAGACAAAGATGCCAAGCACTCATGATTACATCTGAAGTCGATAGTTCCCCTCTCAACTTATTGCTAGGTCATGTGAGGTGAATTTAAAAAAAAGGATGCTTGTGCCTCAGACAAGAGCACTCAAGAAAAGCAAACGCTTTTGACATTCATGTCTGTCAGCTTGGAGTCTACACCCGTGAAATAGGAACAATATCCCGTATGTGCCTCAGAAATTTAGGAAAATGCATTCACTAATATTTAAGAAACAGAAATTTAGAATAAGTGCCAGAGAAAAACTCTTGCTGACATCAGTTCTTGTCTTTGAAATAAAGTCTGCATAGCACGCAGTAAACAAATAATGAGACCACACATACATTTAAAATATTTCAGGCAAAATACAGAAAAGTTACTTCAAGCTCTTCCATACTACCTCTTCCCTACTGAATCAGTCATGCACAGAAAATAGCGTGTGCTTCTGTAATTGAAGATGGTATCACAAAGAGATTAATTTGGAATAAATGTTCCTTAAATCATAGCTAAATGAAGATTGCAAAGTCATATTTTCTGTGCGATATTCTTTCAGTGTACCTGTGTTTTCATACATACACAGCTGCACAGAAAGATCACAGGAATGACACATCACCCTTGTGAAATAATAATAAAAAAACAACACTACCATGAAGTCAAATCTACAAATAATTTGCAGACTATTTTCTGCTTGTGTGAACACAATCACAATACACTTATAAACAGGCATAAGACCAGCATAGCTCAGAAAACAAGTCAGTTCGTGGTTACAGACGTAACGGTAATAAAATGCTACTTACTTCTCTGGACCACAGATAATAAATGGTTTTAATGCATAACAATTTCAGCCATACCTCTTTGATGAGTGGATGAGGGTAGCGGAAGACTGTCGCTTTCTGTTCAGGGAATCTATATTGTCCTGGCAGTAAAGCCGTTGATTGATACAATTCTGAACTGTCATAAAATTACTCACAGTGGTAGAACAGAGCGTTGATTTTGGCTGATCTGAAATCTCTTTTAACAGTTGTAAAGCACTAAGGATAACTTGTCTGAGAGCAGATAGTGAAGCACACAGTGGATTATTTAATACCGTCACTCCGTTTGTTAACTGGATTTTTTTGACCTGAGCAACAAGACTTATCTAAAGACAACCACTACATCCTTCCAAAGTCATAGCTTTACATGCTCCTACCAGTGATAATTGGCTAACATTCACTCATGCACTGAGAAAGGTAACTTCAGGCATTGCCCTCTGAGCCTATGAGAAAAAGTTGATTTCAAAGGTGGCAAGTATGGCTGTGCCAACACGTAATTGTTCCAGACTCACTTTTCTTTTCTATTCCTATCCTATGGAGTCTTTATTTCGAACTTTAATCCCTAGAATACATCACCAATTCATGGTAATATCAGATGCTAATGCACCACCACTTCTGCTAAACCACAGTGTGTTGGACATCATAATATATCAGCCCTTGAATATGTCAGACCTACAAATTTAATGCAGTTTAAAATCAGCCGGCTTGCTTTATTTCATATTAAAGCATGATTAAGCATGACTCCCAAGTTCTTTACTTCCACATTCTTTTCTTCAAAACATCAGAAAGTTAGCTAGTAGACAGATGTGAAATCCTTCAGGCCTGAAACGAGTATCTTGCCAGGCATATATGGAAGACAGTGAAAATATATTTTTCACAAAACTGTTTTCCCCGTTTGTTACATTCCATGGTGCATTTTATGAAATTATTCTTTTTAAAACATTATTTATTTTTTACATAACCTGTGAATTTAACATTACTTATTCATATTTAATAAAAAATAAACTCTCCTTGCATGTGCAAATCAAACAATGGTGGCAAATTAGACTGCCAAAATTCTGAATGAGAAAAATTTTCATTAGAAAGCAAATTACCAATCTGTGCTCCTTTTGAAGAAGTCTGTCCTTAAAATAAAGAAATCTCATATACATTTGACACCCATTCTACCAACAAGTCTTTATTTACGTGGAATTCCCAATAATTTTAGGGTGACATTTTTATGTAGCATATCTAATATTGTAATTTTTCCATAAATTAATTAAGAAGAATGAAAGACCTGTCACAAAAATCTGTATTTCTGCAAGTATTTCTGATCAAATATTTTAGAATAATAGAAGATTCCTACCGGATCTTCTGTTTTGTGGTTATTCAGCAAATCAGATAGGAAATCATCATGAAGACTTTCTCTCCGAATCAATGTAAATTCACGTAGGAAAACTGCTCCTTGATTTTGATCTCCACAAACCTAGAAAGAAAACATGATATTAGGAAAAGCAAAATTTTAATTCTGTCTAATAAACACAAACAGAATATTCAGATAAATCAGACTGGAAGATTAAAATGTCCATTCATGGTCCTTTGCCTTTTGTTACTAAACTCATTCTAACCTGTCAGCATTGCCATTAATGAAAAAAAAATGCCATGTGTTTAAAGAAAGTCAATAAGTTAATGAATAACTGCCATTTACATGAGATTCTGTTGTAAAATAAGTTTCTATGCTGTTACTTACAGTTATGGTCTATATGGCAGTTAACGGTTAAAATTTCTTTTGTGAAATGAATTAATATTGAAACTGCATTTTTACTTTTTGGAACAGATCATGTTTGTCCATCATTTTGACTGCTTTTTCATAAGAAGTTAGAGCTTAGAACTTCTGAGGGCCAGAAAAAAAATTATATATATGTACTTTAGCTAGCAAACTTAAATATGCACATGCATTCAAAATCAGGTAAAATAACTTTACACCTATTGTTTTCAAGTTTAGGAAGATATATGAGCTACTTGAGAAAGAGTTGGTTTCTTCAGCTATTGTCTAAACAATACCTATCAAAATGTCCTGGATACTATTATGGCATTCTTATAGTTTTTAGAAATAAATAATGAGAACAAGTCCACATCATTTTTCATGCTCCCACAACCTTTTATTCTTAGGTTATCCAAGCCAAAGAAAGACTTTTTAGCTATAAAGTACAGTTTAAATGTTGGAACTGGTGAAGTATCAGGGAGGATTTTTTTACATATTAATGGAATACATTGTTTTTCATTAGACTGACTGTAAAGAATTCCACTGCAGGTGAAATACCCATAAAGGTTGTTAACAATCAGAAACAGGGAGCATATCGTCAACTGGAAATCCAGTAGATTTCTCATTTTTCAGCACTTCACAACATATTTTGAAGTTGATTCAGCTTGAGAGAATAATATATTTTATCAAAATGGCTAAGAAAGTACATTTTGTACTTTAGTATTTGACAACAGAGACTGCAACTCTGGAATGAATTAGGCAAGTGTAACAATCATAAATGCTCTATTTATACGAGACACTGATTTATCTTCCTATAAAGGTATGTAAGGTACACATGCATGATAATTGTGGAGTCTGGAGTTTCTGATTATCTTTTCCTGTTTCCATCTGAAGGACAAGATACTATAATCGGGAATGGTAGACATGGTGTTTCCTCATGTATTACGCTAAGCACAGGACTTATGAGTGGACTGTTGTTATTACTCACAGGTGCTGCATTACTAAACTTCTGTTACTAAGAAGACAGTCCACACTCTGCTGCTTTTATTATGACTCTTTCTTTTATTCATCCTTCTGCATAGCCAGATGCCATAGTTATCCTGGCTCTACTTATCCTAGCTGAGAAGTTCAGGGAAAAGAAGGGCCTGTGAGTGCCATGAATATGATGTGTAGTGTCCAGGGGGAGGATGAAGTGTAGACTGGCCTTGCCACTCCCTACAAGTGAGTTGGTATGGCTGTTTGGGAGGAGGCAGTCTTCCCTGCCAGCTGGGAAGTGAGATCAGAGCTGCTGCAAAGCTAGTGCAGCTATAACGGGGTGACTAGCAGGACATGAGCTAATAAAATTGAAGTGGGGGATGGGAATATATTAATATGAAGTGGGTAATGGGAAGAAGTAAAAGTCCCTGAATCCAAACTTTATACTGTTTAACATAGCAGACATTTTCTTTGACAAAAGCCTCTTGTCTCCAGTAGTAAAATACGGGGCACCTAATTCTTTTGGTTGCTTTGATTTAGATTTAGATTTTAAGTTAAAGATTTTTGATTTAGATTTTAAGTTAAAAAAAAAAAAAAAGGACACTTTCCATAAAAAGGAACAGAGTTTTACAAGTGTGGGCTTTAAAAATCTATACTTAGCTTCCTGTCTTGTGGATAACATTGAGAGACACACCCACTGATATTACTTTTATATTATTGAGTCATGGCAATGAAGAATCCTCAGGGATGTCAGAGGCAGAAACATGTATGTGTCCAAAAGAAAAAGAAGCCCTGCTACTGACACATATTCTTTTTGTAACAAAAATTATGAACAAATCACTATCTTACAAATAAAAATGTCCTTGAAATAGCTTGTATTTAATAAAAATGTTTAATTCCAGTAATGGTGAAAAATATTCGACAATAAAAGTTATTTCAAGAAAGGAAATATGTAGTTTTATTTAACTTTTAAGTAACAGTCTCTATTTGTGATTTTAAGCACTTATAGTCAGCAAAGGTGATGATAAAACTATGATTAATTAGGTTTTCTTAAAATTTTGTGCTTCTAATTCCAGAAGTCAAGTTACAGTGTAAAAAAGTTACTCCCTTACCAATTATTTATCTTCCTACTTCGCTTATTTTTCCCCTATACAAATATACCCAAATTTGCTAAGTCTTTTCCTTATAAGAGCAGTCATCTTCCTGTTATTACAATTTATAACTGGTTTTCAAAAAGAAACCAAACCTGCTGAAGTACGATGTTGTCTTCTTAAGTTAACAATAGTTAAAATAAAGACTTGATAAAGAATGTGTAATCTCAATAAAGTATTGCTAACCTTTAAAACTTAACTATTTAACATATTAATATTAGTGCTTTAACTGCTGATAATTACATGGGAGGGAAGTAGATGCCAGAGGCACTATTCAGGAAGAACAGGCAGACCAAGAGAACCAAAAAAAGACATTGGGAAACTGAGGATGAAAGAAGAAGATGAGAACTAAAAAACAAGAAAAGCAATAATGAAAGCATGATTTTTTAAATTTTTTTTTTTTCACTCAGCAAATCTGAATGATAAAATCTTGAAAAAATGAGAGAACTGAAATGCATGCAGCCATCTAAAAAGGATTATTCTCTTGATTTATAGCATACACTTTTCTGGTTTTAGCAGTGGTTCCTTTTGGGTTCACTGTAATTTATACATCTGCTGATGAAACTTAGTCCTAGTAGAGTATGGCCATCCTTACTAAGGGAGCTGGAATCAATCCTTTTAAGATGAGTGTAAGTAAATTGGATTAATATCTGGAAAGAATGTTTTCCATTTTTCAAGTTTCCTTACAGTCTTGGCTACATATATATCACCATTTCATTCTCTCGGGGAATCTATTATCATTGTAACAGAGCCACCGCATCTCTCATATCTGTTCCTTCAGTTGAGGACCAGACGAGCTTAGAAAACAGTCCCCAAAAATATGGCAACTGAACCCTCCTTAAGCAGTGAGCAAACATACGAAGAAAGAGTGGCCTGACATAAATCTGACCCTAGCAGCAGCAATCATCTGCGGAAATACGTGGCTTTTCAAAAACCTGTAAACAACATTGGAAATGAGGTTTCGCTAATGCATACATCAACAGCATAGCACATAAGTTTCTCAGCATAGGGAAGCTATCTGGGTATTCAGATGCCCAACTACCATTACAAAGGAGACTTATGAAATTGAGGTGAGACAAAATTCCGGCAAATACTGAAGCAATAATGTTTTTCTTGTTTTATCTGAGTTCCCGTCTCTCTTAGATTAGTGTGAAAAATGAGTTGTTCCATTAGATCCAGTGGTGTGAGTCCATGGGGCAGAAATCTTTGACGAGCCAGGCAGACAAACACAGAATTAGAAAATAAAAGGCCTAACACACACCAGTGGGTAGAAGGATGCATTCCAGACATCAGAGTCTAAGTTTTCTTGCACTTGAGTACTGTCCCACTGTGGAAGTAGCTTCATTAGTTTTGCGGTGACCAGCAATAAACTACTTATAATTCTTCCTTAGCAAGGTGTAATATTGATACTTTGCTGAATGCAAGAGGCACAGAAATAGCAATAACAGGCCAGGAATCTGATGCAAATAACCTTCAATAGCACCTTTCACAGCACAGAGGACATGGGATTCCAATGTATCTCACTCACAAAGCAGAAATATCAAATGTGGCCTCAAATATTTATAATTAACTATTTGGCCACATCCCAAGAGTAGTTTCAAGGTGACAGTTGTTCAGCCAAAGCTTTTCTTATTTTGGATTTTCAAAGCCCAAAGCAGACAGAAAATTATTACTAGCATCAAAATGTGAGACAAAAGAATATGTACTGGTTTATCAAAAATGCTTCTTCTGACAAAACTCTTTTAAAAATAAGGTCCTTTAAGCTTACTGTTTTTTTTTGAGAGGCCTAGAGTGTCTTGACAATTATAAGAAGGATTACTTTTCCTTATTGGTAATATCATTAGGAATGAATCTCTTGGATTTTATGACAGAAATGAATTATAACATAAAGCATATTAGATACCAGAAAGGTAGCAATGACATGTGTAGTGAGGGATGAGGAATGCAGACTCTTAACAAGCCAAGTTAATGTGCAACATTAACTTTTGGTTTAAACGTCATTTTAAATAGCATAGCAACTTGCACATGTATTTCAGCTCTGAACAGAAGCTAACAACATTCCACTTATTGCCTGCACCCTTCCAAGTGAAAGCATGCCACACTTTTATATGGGTGACAAGAGCTTTACTGCATCCCTCAGCCCTGCAAGACACAATCACGTAAGAAGGAAAGGCATCCTAGAAGACTCATAGGTGTGTTTAAGCAGCTGCTAGCTGCCAAATGACCTTGATAGTACCTGTGGTGCCTCAAGAAAATGTGTAACAAAATCTCATAGGGAGTTCTGAAATAAGAAAATTATTATTGTTGCCTTTAATATTCCATGGTTTTGTGCTGCAGTTTTGATCCACATTTTCTTTTTCTTTATTCTCCAAAATAGAATTAGGATGGGTAGAGTGGGTACAAGCCCAATACTGGGTCCCAAATTTAGAAGTGATTATAGTCGGGGTCCAAATCTGAATTCTAAAAGCTCTTAGTCTTTACTGAAGTCCAAGTAAAAACTGAAAATACGCAGATATTTTACAGCCTGATTCTGCCACTGTTAATCATTCTGAACACTCTTCATTCCTCCATGGAGAGCCAGAAAGCTATGCACAATTTAAAATCTATTCTGTATGCTTCCTTCTGGGAATTTCTTGGGTATGGGCACACTGTGTTTTTCAGAGGAATACATGTAAAAGAATATACAACCCTATTTAATTAAGGGTTATGTTATGTTTCTGTATTACACATCAATACCCTAGTCATTCAGAAATGTTTAAAATTTTCCAAACAGATTTTCTAGGTCCCCACAGGGAAATATGCAGTCCCAGGTAATCAGAGAGGCTGTGTCAATGCAGTTGTAATAGGGTTGATAATTTGAAGCCTTTACTGTCCTGAAGTCAGCTCTTGCTTTAAATCAAAGACTAGAAGAATCCATGTCTAATGTGAATAGAGAGATAAGGTAGACTCCAAAACAAAAAAAAATTTGATCTTTAGGCAGAGGTAGCAATCCCTCCAGCTTGGATTTTTCTTTCTTTTTTACCTTTGCATTCTCACAGACTGAACTAGGGATGAGAAGATGACTGTTCCCCTCATGAAAATTCCCTTCCCTTCTATAAAATTTAATTCTGTTCGGATTCAGTCCAAATAAATGGTTTTCTTGCAAAAAAAAAAAATAAAAATTAACAAGAACAAACCAAAAAAGCTTTTTTTTCTTTCATTTTTGTGAGGTCAGATAAGAGTATTTGTTTCCTTTCTATGTCACTGTAACAAACCTAAAAGAAATTGTGGGCTATTGTAATAAATCTGCTACAGTTGACGAGGTTTAGTTCCCAGTGACCCCATAGCCCAATGACAAATGTGCTTATGTGAGTGTAGATAGCTTTCACATGAGCACCTCCATTACTGGCATGCTGGGCAGTCACCTACTGGAGTGGTGTCGTATAGAAAATATTTAACGTTGTGCGAGCAGTCAGGATAAAACTGAGGTGATTGTAGACATGACTCTCAGCAAGTAGAAAGACTATAAGAAAGTAGTCAGATTCTTGGGATGTTCTTTGTGTTTTCCTCTCACTTTCAATTCCTTATTACCCTCGGAGGAAGCTCAACATTTCTACTGAAGGTAGAAGAGACGCTTCCAGGTCTAAGCTAACTGCAATCATCAGGATTTCTTTCTGTCTTTTCTGTTAGTTTGGTTTGAAGGGGACTTCTCTTTATTCACATAGATTTTTTTTTTTCTAAGGTAACCTTTAGAGGTTAGATTCCCAGCTTTCCTTGGTGTGGATAGTTAGTAGCTATTTTTTGCCTTACAACCCTTACATTTTATGGCTTTGATTCTCAGATTGCTAACTTTTTTTTAAATGAAAGAAAGTGTTGTCTAGATTTACAAATTAAATCAATCCTAAACTAGCATTTCTCACTATTGCAATATCTTCTGACATCTCAAAATTGGATTGCATGTCCTGGGAAATGAAAGTTATATGACAGAAAAAAACAAACAAACAAAATCTTTGCCCCTATGGAAAACAAATTTTTCCTGAGACCTGAATATCAACAACATTGTTTTCTGATTCCAGTCTTTCCAAACAGTGATGATATTACTGTTTCTGAATTAACAGCCTGTCTCTTAGGAAACTGGCTAGTGTTTGTAGTGGGTTTGTAGGTTTAGAATTTTTAAAGAGAGAAAGAGGTTCTTATTTGGCCTCTCTGAAGGTACTCACAAAGTGCCTCAAAATACAAACCCAAATAGCAATTTATTTCCCAGGGGAATGTTTTATTCAACGGTGAAATGTTCCCACCAGAAATCTTTTTGCTTGTCTTGAAATATATTTAATCTTTTTTTCTTTCCTCCCTGCCTTTCCACAGAGACTGAATTCATGATTATCTTAATGGTAATGCCCTGACTTCTTTTAAAGCTCTGTGAAGGAAATGTGGCTTTGTGCTAATTATTTTCAGTTCTTAAACAGCCACAATAGAAGAGTCTGGTTAATGTATTCATTGAAGGAATTATTTAAGCTCCATTTCAGTCTCTCATTATAAATGAACAAAAGAAACAAAAAGTGATTTGCACTCAAGAATTACAGCATGAAGTGTCCCTCAAACAAAACCACCAGCTACTAGCATCTTGGACAGACATTAGCAATGATGGGGATAAATTTGTAAAGCATGCACACGCCTACACTTGACCCACAGTGTACCAACAAGGGAGAAAGCCAATATGGCCCCATTAAATGGAGTGGCAAAAATGCAGAATGCACAAAACCACAGCAATTCTCCTGCTGCCAAGCAACCTTAGCCAAAAAAAGAAGGCGGGAGGGGAGAAGTGGAGAAAGAAAAGAAAAAAGGAGAGGAAAAAAAAAAAAGAAGAGCAGACTCTAGGGAAAAAAAGGTGAAGTCACATAGAAGCAAACAAATCAAAGTTATACAATTCCTTTTAAATCCTGCTGATTACAACCTTCTTTCTAGCTGTAGTTAACACAAAATGCACAGACGTTAGAAAGCTTCATGAACAAGAGCTAGAATTATATTCAAGAACATCATCTAATTTCTCATTTACTGGATATACAAGAGATATTGAGCCAGGTAGGACTTGTGTTCCTCAAGCAAGTTATTTAAAAAAAAAAAAAAAAACAACTCAAAAAACCTACTGTGGTTTGTGCAAGATTGTGGCTGAATTCAAGGCAGATTTGCTTTCCAAAATATGACAAACAAATACTGTTGTTCAAAATACTTGAAAGCAGACACATGAAATGCTAAGTGATACACAATTAAAGGAAACAAAGACATACAGTCTGGAGAACTCATTTTCTACCACTTGTTTCATTGCCTCACTTGGTTGGCCACCAACAGGTAAGAAATGGTTAACTCAACTGTCATTTTTCAAAAGATCGGTAATTTTTAAAATGGGCAGAATCAGTATGTGCCATGTGAGGAACTAGAGCAAGCAACAGCTTCAGAGATCATTTTGCAAGCTTCATTATATTCATTTATCAATGCAGCTTGTCACTGACCTGCAATATTCTTCTAAAGGCCAGAATAGACAACAATCTATGCGAAATTTCATGAACAAATAATCATCTGGGATTAGCAAGATCAGTACCTGTTTTCAAATGATCATTAGCATGAAAGAAAACAGAAAACAAGATCTACCATTATTTTGCAACATATATCATATTTAGTTTTATTTGCACTGCCATGATTTATTGCTCTTGGTACTTTTGTGCGTGTTAGTAAAAACGTCACTAATGCAACTTTCACATAGTAAGGAAAAATAAAACGACAAGTGTGCATCCAGGACAATAATTAAACTTTATAATCTAATTAAATCTAGAGACCAAACAATTTAAAGAAGTTGTTCTTCTTCACTGAATCCCATTGCTCAGAGTTTTTTTATTTCAGCTGAATTACAGAATCCTCTAATCTTCCTTCTTCAATTTTTACTGACTGTTAGAAAAGGAAACTGGTAGGTTCCCCAGAATCAATTAATCAATCTTTCCCCAGAATCAATTAATCAATCTTCCTTGAAACTCTGAGTACAATATTTTCTTCATGAAAATAAAATTTCACAATGAAAATCTTCGCATTTTCTTCAGTACTTGAATCTCGAGCTTTTGTGACACAGGACCAATGAACACCAAAGAACTTTAAGCAAAGGAACTGAACTACTCATTCTGATTCTTTTATACTGTTAAACTTTATTATGTTACAGAATAATGTGACCTCTGTAGAAAATTCGTTGAGCTGACATTATGGACTTTGGCTTAAACCTGAGTTACACAGGGTTCATGTACTGGTGGTGGAAGGTCCTGTTTATTGTATTGTATCTTTATCATACTGATGCCAAATAAGGCGACTATCTCAACACAATTCTTTGCAAGGTGGGGTTCTTTACATAAACCACAGTTTGTTCATTACAGTCTTGTCATGTCATTTGGCTTTTGACCATCTCTCTGCTTTATCAGGGACTTGAACTTCAGGAATGTCGTAGCAGGCCACTTATGGGTATTTATTAAATTTAAACTATTTTCTGCTAATCAAATAATGTAGTATTTACAGCAAGCCGGATACTTCAAATAGCCAACACAGACAATTGAAAACAATAGTAAGACTATGTTTATGACCTGCAATTCCATCAGACAGGTTTCAGTTACCTCATTTCTTTATAATAAAGCATTGGAAAATTCTATTCAGTCCAGGTGAGTATGCTTTTTCCTGACTGGTTAGCTAAACTACCATTGTTTCCATCAATACAATGATTGTGTTTTGTGATCAGATTCATAAGCTTTTGTTACAGCTTGCACAATGCTGAAATAGAAGTCAGGATTTTCCCATGCTTATGAAATATTAAGACATCTGGTAAGAAAAGGATCAGAACGAGCAGCTTCATGGCATGAGATTTTGTGTAAATCTTTCTACTGTGATTGTCCTTGTATTGGAAGACTTAATTCGTAACTCTGAGGAATCTTTTTCTTCACATTAGATTTTATGTCCTGTATGTTAGTTGAAAAATACATTTGATGAGATTTGTAATGCTTTCTGCCAATGGTAAGACTGGTTTTAATAACTTTACAGTCCCTTTAATTCTGAACAGTATGTGGATATAAGAATTGCGTTTTTTTTTTTTCCCCTTGGGGAAAAAAAAAAAGCAGCTTCATCTTTATAGGGTTGGAGGTTTCCTTTTTTATCTCTCCATATTTAGTATACCAAACCGCTGTCACATGTGTTATCAATGAAGTCAGTTGGGTCAGACTCTTGCAATCAGAATTTCTAACTTCTCTCAGATCTTTATGCTCTAAATAAGGAGCTGAATGGGTTTTGGAGATGATGATAGCAGGGCTGGGTATTGACACAAACTAGCAAGTAACAGACCAGATATCCAGCTGGAATAAATTAGCACAGCTTCATTTAAGCTATTGATTTATTCCAGCTGAAGAATTATACCTGCTTTAACAAAAATAGTTTTGGGTTTTTTTTATAATCACAGCAGGACTTTCTAATTATTTATTCATCTTTCCGTACATCTTTCTGGCTGTACTGTTTAGCAAGATGCTCTGTCTCTAATTCACTTTTCAGAATATTTGAGTCTCTTGTCTGAGCACAGTGGGCAGTGACATAGCAGCTGCCCAGCTCTATGAGCTGGTGCGTCCAGCCAGAGAACACCTACCCCACACCCTTCCCAGTTCATGATAAATCCCACTGCCTCTCCTGAGCACAACCAAGGTCCCCTTCACCACCTGTATTATAGGGTGTCTCTCTATCTGTGCATACAACAGAGTACCCCTTTTACACTGTTTTGTGTTCCTACAGTCCGCAATGAGAGAATTTCCTAGAACATAAGTCTTATACCTTTTGTGGCAGAGTTATTTGAGGCTTGTTTTGTGTTAGATACACCTCTTAGTCTCACCAGATGGTGTTTCACAGCATTTTCGGTGTTTCACAGCATTTTCAAAGTTTCATAGTATTGAAGGGCAAGAGGCCACATCCATTTTCAGGCTATACAGTTTCAGACATATAAGTCCTGCATTAATATCCCACTACTATACAAGTAACTGAGCATTCTGCCAAACGCGGTGTCTCATTTCGCCAATACTGTGGGTCTATCAGCTCAGAATTCGGATGCCACTGTCCAATCTTCCAAGCTGCCCAGAAGTTGTACAGCTGAAACAGGCTGTGTTCTGGTCACACTCACTGAAGATAACTGAGCTGTGAAACTTGTTAGCAAAGGATGAACTGAATATAGTACAATTAAAACTGAAATAGCTTAGAACAGAAACAGAGGTGTAAGTTAATACAAAGAGTGCACAGGGTTACTACAGTGAATGATAATATACACTGGAATGTGTAGTACCTGTTAGAGTTCAGGGAACAAGAAATTCAGGGTTATCTATATGTTCCATTTGAAAAATGCAGATTATACTATGTCTGCTCCCTTTGTCTGAACTTTTGACTGAAGTCACTAGTTTCTCAAGCTGGATATGTACCACAGGACCAGATGAACACCAATCTGATTCAGGATGTCAGTACTAGCATACTGGAAAATAAGCTTTTGATGATATCTGATATTCCTGTTGCAGTACATTCTAGAGAATTTACTGTGTACTTCTCTAAATTGGAACTTATCATTTTAATTTAGCGGAGTGACGGGACTTTGTTTCACATAAAATTTTCCTATAAAGAAACTGATTTGTCACTCCACAACCATCTGGTACATCAACAAGAAGTTCTGAACCTGAGGCAGATAATTTTCTGGGTTTTTAATCTGTAAGTTTTACATATTAGCAATGAAACAGAACTGGACTGACTTTATTCAGAAATAATTTTTTATATAGAATATCTTCCTTTGGAATGTAACAAAGCAATGTATTCATGATCATCATGAAGGTCTGGAAGACTAAGCAGAAGTTAAAAACTCCTGGATTTTCAAATTTGACTTTTAAATTGGAAGAACATCATCTATTAGCAAGTGGAGTACATTCTTGTCCATGTTTGTTTGTTCACATTCAGTTGTAGACCTCTTGAAGGCAGCAATCAAAGAACTTAAATGTTGTAGAAGCATTATCAATAACTCAGTGCCAATTTGTAGTAGAATATCTGGCAAAACTAACAGTGTACAAAATATAACATTGCCCCCTATCCAGAAGTCCAGATCCAGGCCATTATAAGGAGTGAAGGAAAGATTCTCTTTCTCAAATCTCCAACAGAGTGCATCGAGTCACAGTATATTCAAAGAAAGGTTGGAAAGAAAAATGAGGTGGTGTTTCAGCAGCTGTGAAACTGCCACCATGATAAAAAGAAAAAGAAGTCTTTAAATGTCACATGCTTCACACCACTGGATTTAATCATGCCAAGCCATCATGATCCTGGAAGACGGAATCAAGCTATGGTTTCCAAGAAACAATGTAGGAATCTATTTTTTCTTAACAATCAGTAAGATTATTTAAAACTACCTTTAGAGTCTGTTGAAAGGGTGAAATATGATTTATCACCTGCCCTGATACGTTTAGTAGTAAAGCAAACCCTCTGAACTGAACTTACTTTTTTCTACACAGCCTGCAATTCTTTTCGCATCTCAAGAATGGAAACAGGACCGTGTTTTCTGGAATCCGCAAGACATTTTCTTACACCCTTCTCATAGTCCTCAAGTCCAGGGAGAAAATTATTATGGGCACCCTGAAATGCTTCCCAAAGAAGTTTAAGAGTGTCTCCTGTAGTGATTTCATTCACAGGCATGTGTTCATGAAGGACTTTAAATTCCATGCAAATAATTCCTGGGATAAAGAATTTTTGTGCTACTACATTTATGGTCCAGAAAAAGGCAGCTGCTGTTATGAATGGCAATGAAAAATTTTGTAAAAGCTAATATACTCCAAGTCTTAGAGCAGCAAATCGAGACACTACACATAATAGCTGCCAAAGAGCTCTCACTACTTCCTTAGTCTAATGCCACTATCATCCATCTCCTTGGCACTCTGGTAACACACAGCAGCCATGAAAGCAGGAAAAATGAACTCTCACACAATGGTGGTGGAAATGATGGATGAGAACACATGGATAAGTGATTCCCACAGGAGCTGAGAAGCCTACTCTTCTGCTGGTCTCAGAATCCAGAACTTTTGAAACAGGTCAGAAGTCAGAAAATACAATGAATTCAAATGAAGTTACTGCCAGTATCTAGAAATGACCAGTACAGTTCTACAATTCTTTCAAACACAGGAAAGATAAATAGAATATATGTACTCAGAAAACCAGTATTTACTTTATGACATAGGTACCATATATTGAAAGAATAAGGAAAAAGAGGGACAGGAAAGCAGTAAGAGGAAGTAAACATAGTCTTATTAGAGGACATTTTTACAGTCTTTTTCTTTAGAAAAGAAGAATACAATACGCATCACACTGAATTAAACATAACTATTTCAGTGGCTGAAAATGAATAACAGGCTGTGCTAATCAAAAATTTTTATTCACTGTCTTGTTGACATATGAAAAAAGTCCTTTAAAAGTCTAGCACACCACACCGTTTTCCCATTTGGCTTGAATGATACATATATTATTTGTTTAAAAATGTATCTATGCTTTGTTGTTGATTTCCCAGTGCAAAATCTTACTTTTTTACATGTTCTTCTTCTTTGTCAGTAAACTTAAAAGAAACAGACATCTGCCATGAGGTACACACAGCTGCCTCCCACCCCAACTGTTGCTATGCTAAAAATATCTTTAATTAATATTCTGCACAAATGCTAATCATAAAAGCTGTAGATAAAGCACAGAGTAGGCAGAGAATTCTTATAAACTAACAAAGTTCAAAATTCCCCCTTAATGAAACCCAGTGCAAAACTTCATTTATATGAAGTTCCTGACTGGCTCAAAGGGTTGATAAAAATTTCATTTTTGCATTTCCTATTGAAATGTAGTTTACTGGTAGTTATAACAGCTGAGCAAACACTCAAAATATATTCCCTGAAATAAATTCTGCCGGTTTGATTTTATATACTCACAATCCTGTTTATTCTAACTCTACTAGAATTCATAGCGGTGCTTTATTGTTGTTCACAGTTAATTAAGAAAAGTCTTTCTATAAACTTCCAGTAGCCATGTATGAGCCTTTGCTTTCTTCTTCCAAGTAAGTTCAACTTAGTTTTAACAATCTTTTATCACTCTTTAACAATATCTAAATATAGATTAGTCAAACCTTGAATTCAGTCTTGTTCCTCAATACCTTATAAATCAGTAAATCACGAGACAACATCACTGTGCATGAGACTCTGTGGTGACATAGCGAATAATGAAAAAGCTGGATGACATTCTGTGAACAGATCTGCTTATGGATAACCTGCAAAGAGCTAAAAAGATTTAATGAATCACTTACTGCACAAAAAATTGCTTGTCAATGACAGTTTCTAAAATACAATTAAGCAGCTTGTGTAAAATGAAGTCATTGTCTCACCACAGTTTCTAAAAAACAGGGGTACTGATCATAATAATTACATTCATGTTTGGTTCACTGGTGGGTAAGACTAAGGTTAAGTGAGTCTGGAGATAGAGTAGTACTTCTTGACACAGCCCACTTGTTTAGATACTTCTCTGAATCATAGATGAAGATGTTTGAATGAATATAGTAGTAGTAGACCTCATTATTTTGCATCTTTAACTATTATAAAATACACTTTTGCTGCTCTGATTAGAATTGCACATTATGAGGAGTTTGGGTTTTACACGGAAACTCCACTAATATAAGACTCAATGAAGAGTAGTCATGGTAAGTAATTTAAAGCTGTCTATCCAGTACATAAATAGGTCTGCCCAAACAAAAAATCCAGACATGATCTAGAAATTGATACGTACGCTAGATTTCAATTGCCTGCTTCTCTTTTATTTCTATATATTATTATCTTCCATTACACACATTAGATATTGGGATCTTTCTAACTTCTCAAAGTTTTTCATACTTTGTGCAAGACAATGCATACTCTATTGACATTTGTTTCTGTCTCATTGGAGTGGATGTTGCATTAAAGACAGAAACTAATTTCACTGCAGTAGGAAAGCAGGGAATTGAAAAAACAGTTCTTGTCTTGACACATGAAGTTACGTTTCACACTCCTATTTTAGTATCAGATGGTGGTTGTTCTGAAACAGCTTCTCTATGTGAGCACTGGTGGGAACGCATTTAAAAAATGGAACCTAAAAATCAACCTGTAAAAAAATTAGGATGTGTACAATGTTTGTGATGGGACTAAATGGTCATGGAAGGTCCTCCTAGTTCAATTTTCATATGTAGGAAAATTGATTCACACTGCAAAAAAAACCCCAATATTTTTCACCACCTGTTCTGGGGCACTTCCTTTTTCTGATAAATCTACCTCAGCATACAAGTCACATTCATTTAAGAAAAAAAGGGCAAAACACTGTTTTTTACTAGACACAAGGCCTTGAAATTGCCTTGGTTCAGACATACTTTTTTCTTTTTCAGGTAAAACTTTTAATCAGACACAAGCAGAAGTCACTTCAAATGTACAGTTTATTATATATTACTTTCCCTTAGTCTTCATTTTGAAGAACAGGACTAAACTCAGAAAACATTTTGGCAAACTTTAGAAAAGGATTATTTAGGGATAATTAAAAAAAAAATCTTGCCGTGCTTCAGGCATCTTATCCAGCACATTAATATTAATGGTACCTCCTTATAATCCCGAAAATGTGTTTCTATGAAGTATTTTTATCTAAACTGTAGCAGGAATTTACAAGATATAATGAACCAGGGAAATCATCACTTGACTCATCTCAGATAATCATAAGTCCTCTCTACAGTACATATTTTCTCAGCTATTACACACTCTCAGACATCTGTGAGCGCTCTTTCAGGATTTAGCAGAACTAAAGAGGGCTCTCTTCCTATAACTTTAATTTTACAAAATGGGAAATGTGATCACTAGAGTATATTCATATTATTGAAATAATGGAAGAAACAGGTGTTCTCCAACAAGAACTCGGTTCCCAGTTGCACTGTTCCATTAAACGGATTTCCCTACTTCTCTCTTGCCTGACAGTGACCCAGTTCCAGAGATGTTATATTTATTCATTTGACAGCAGGAAAAGTTTTATAGATGGTTCAACTGTTTGCTTCATGTCTAGTTCTCAAGAAAATGGATCACTTCAGTTTTATTCAAATAATTTCAGTCTATATTACTGGAGCACTTATGTAATCTAAACACCACAATGTGTGGATAAGAAGGGAGCAACTAACGGTCATTGGTTTGATGAACTTTTTATGGGCTTGTAAATTGCTTCAGAAAAATAAATGTGTGCCTCCACCTACAAAAAGCTTCATATTTCTAAAATGAAAACCACAAATGGTTTTGAAGTTGCTCAGATATTTGGTTTCCTGTTTTCCCCATCAGTTTCATTTCTCCCAGGAGAGAAAAGTGCTAAAACTCCATTAAGACAGACCAACTGCTGTTACAGCCATCACAGATTAAGAAGAGGCAGGAAATACTAGCAGTCCTACTGTAAATTTTCAAGCAATTCCCAGCTAAATTTTGCAGATTCTTGTGGCTTGAACAAAATTTGAAATAAATGTTAGAAAACTTGAAGGGATTTAGACAAACTAAATCTAGAATCTGTATCTTCAAGATTTTCTCCTTACCCATATAAACATAACTAGCCAGGGCTTATTGAATGAGGAGTGTACAGCTCTTTGCAGAATTAAATTCCTAGATAAAATATAGGCAGAGACTGCATTAATTTTAACTTAAGTACTATTTTAATTTTATTTTTTGAAATAAGCTTATGTAATTAACTTCTAAGACTAATATCATACATAAAACTCCTGTGAATGTGGCTGAACAAAAATAAACCAAAGCCAATACAAACTAAACCCACTTATTTTATTTCAAGCTATCGCCTTTCATGTTTTACTTCACTTGAAGCACATTTGAATTTTGAATAAAATTCTACTGATCCACGGATTTCCTTTCCCTATTTCATCTGCAAACATAATTCTGCCAAAATAAATACAGAAATGAAGTCATGGAAGTAGTTACTACTGGATAAAAATTTGTAAATGTCCAGTTTGGTAGTCATTTGCAAAATAACACAGATGGACAGATCTTCCTCTATGATTCTTCAAAACAAAGGAACACAGATTATTAAGCACTTGCATCACTTTTTTAAGACCCAACAGAGATGCAGCTGCTGTTAGTTATCTTTCAAATAAGAAGATGTCAGGTTTGATGCCTTTCAGTACATTTTGAATTTTCAAAGCTTCTGTTTTCTTTTCACAGTCATAAATATCTCTGTGGGACAGAAAATTGCAAAGTTGTATTCAAATATTAAATGTACTCTTACTGACATGAAAAATCATCTGTACAAAGTAATTTATGCAAAACTATATACTAACAACTAGGATCAGGCTACGAATACATGTAATTATCCTGCCTGCCTAACACCTTTTCTTTACCCTTCCCTCTAGGTAGTGCATTGATGCTGAAAAATTTTGAGAGACCCTGTTTCAGGTTAAAAAATCTTTTGCCCTGGAGAATTTCTTTGCTTCTGTATTAAGAGGTCATTATATCAGATTAGCTGTGATTGAGGATAAATGCCACTCAGAAGTGACTTGACCTTTCAACAGTCTTACTATGTTGAATACCACTTTTTTTGCAGGGAATTAACAAGCAGTTTTGGCTGGTCTGACATCCAAGAGCAAGCCATTGTTTAGGTACTTCTAGTTTGAATCGTCATTTGATTTCTAATCTGAAAGTAAAATCACATTCTAACTGAGGGCAGTCTGACAGATCACATCATAGGAGCAGATCTGAAATCAGCAAGACAGAGAGAGGAAGCATTTTTTCACCACAGTGCACATCACTCCTTTTGAGAGCTAAAGTATAAAACATGGATGATAAGAAACAGAGACATGCAGTCATCTTTTAATAGGAACCAAAAGGATGTCATGCGAGAAGAATGGGAATTCATCTTCAGCACTTTCCCTCAAGCATTCTGCGTGAAGAGGGTTATCTTTTTAGGTAATATACTAACCTAGTAGCACAGAAGGAAAAACCCAAAACAAAAAAAGCACTGTTGCCAGAAGGACAACACATTCCAAAGCAGCAAGGAGACGCTCATTGTAATCCATCCTCTTTTCCCTGAATTTCTGCCATAGGGATCTCAAACACTGGGTCTCCGAGGAGGAAGAGATGCCAACTGTGCTCGTCTTGAGCAGCCCCTAGCCGTTAATTCATGAAGTGTCAATGAAAGGCCGCCTGTTCGCCGCGTCCCTCCGGCTGGCTGTCTGCAGCAGTGGGTGGTGACTAGTGGGATGATGTAACCCAAAGTGGCCGTCGGCAGTAGGTCACGGTTCATCTGCTTCCACTAAGGAATTGCAGCTGTGCAATCTACAGCCTTTACTCGGGAGAAGATTGGCCACATGCATGAAAGCATCCTGTAGCTCTTACTTCTAACTTCCCCAAAGAAAGACACAGGAAAGGGGGAGATTACAAAGAACCGCAATGGGTCACTGGTATGGCTGACATCCAGCCTCAATGAGACAAGGGACATTAAACAAAGTAATCCCAAAGTATCAAGACATGCAGGTGAAAACTTAGGGAATATAAGTGCTAAAACAAGCAAAATATTTGAAAATGTTGTTCAAAGTCTCCAGTCTCCAGGTACCAATCCATTTCCTGAGCAGTGATACAAACAGATTACACTGTAAAATCAAGCATAAAGTCTGCAAAAAGGAGTAGTATTTGTCCTTCAGAAGGGTTAACAGTTCAGAAAAGCAAGATATCACAAATAAGTGGAAAAGATGCGGGAAAAATAATGTTAGGAAATTACTGGCTAGCTCCCATCATTTCACAGGAAAGCTAGCAGATTTCTCATTTCAGCATGTGCCCTTTGTCTCTTATTCTCCTGAGGGACATTCTAGTGAAGATCAAACCTAGGATTTCTTCAAGAGCAAAAATAAACTAAGTCAATTAAATTTGAAAGGAAAGCACAAACTCATGCTTTCTTTCTCCCTAGGCCTAATCACTCCTTTTCATTTTACTCTCCCTCTGAATTTAAGAGTGTATTTCTCCTACACCTTTGTATCCCCACTCTGAAGGTTAACAGAATGATGACTCTATGCAATACAACCACCTGTGCCTTTTGTTTCACTAATTCTCATTGATGCAGATTTTTATCTTTGATTCTAACGTTCTCCATGTCCTTTCAGTTCATCTGGAAATGAAAAGACAGGACATCCTGAAATCCAGGACCTCTAAAAACCTTGTAAAAGTTGGCAACTGGTATTTTTTCCTCTTCTTCAATGGTGTAGTAGTAATACCGCTTCAACAAATTTTTGCTCAGTTATAGACTTCATCATGCAGCAAAATTTCCTTATTAGATGCAAAGCTCTCTCTTCTTTCAATGGTTATCTGTTAGAAGTTAATTATATCTGAATTCTTTCCAAAATGAACTCATGGAAAAAATGACAGCTGACAAGAAATACAGTAAGAACCCAGATGAATTTGAAGATAGGATAGAGGAAGCTGTACAGAAAATGAGATTTCAGAAACCTGCACAGCACAAGGGTAACTTGGCAAGAGCTACAGAACTTCACTGATAGCTGAGATGTAAGGATAACATTCAAGTTTGTCCTAAAGCTATACATGTGGTCCAGTGTAATATCAGGGATGTGTCTGTGTGTGCACCCAGTGAACTTAAGTCACGAATTCCCTGAGCAATCCAGGAGCTTCCCAGACAGCCATCTGCATATGTGAGAAAATAGGTTGATTTGAAAGAGTGAGTTCACTAGAACAAAAGCAATTCACTGAAATCCTAGCCGTCTTCAAAATAAGGTGTCTGACTGCTTGGTCCAGGAGTGTTTCAGGTGGGAATTTTGGACTGTCTTGAAGATGCCTCCTCAAAGTTGGTCAAAGTGCATTGACCAGTTTGTACGTTTCAATATCGTGAATAACAGAATAGAATAGAATAGAATAGAATAGAATAGAATAGAATAGAATAGAATAGAATAGAATAGAATAGAATAGAATAGAATAGAATAATTCGGTTGCAGGGGACTTACAAATGATCACCTAGTCCAACTGTCTAAATAACTAGATAACTCCAAGCCTTTGCAAAGAGGATACATGCTTGACACCAAAGGGAACAAAGGCAGAATATCTGTCTATCTGCCAAAATAATGCTACAAAGTACACTCTACATGCTGAAAAGTATCCAAAAGTGGTGGTGGTGGCAGATTGTCATTGATCAACCTAAGCCATCCTTGAAGAAGCATGTTTCCAGGCAAATTATAAATCTGCCATGTTGAGGAAGAAGTTTCACAGAAATGGACATTCAGGTGACTTATAGTGGAATTCTTTTGCTTACTAGAAAAACTGAATTACATAATGACAAAAATCAAGAACTGGTGCTTTAGACTGCTTTTAGCTGTCAAAAGACAGAAATGGAAAAAGGGCTCTGAATGTATGTAGTCCAAACCCCTAAAATAATAGCTTTCTCAGGTCAGGGCAAGTGGGAGGCTGAAGAGGGTTAAATAGAGAGAGAAAAAAGGCTTGTTTCCTTAACTCTGTGTCACAAAACATAGAAAATCAGGTAAAATACAATAAAAAAGTGTTTTTTAAAAATCCACAGAAAGTTAGAGAAAACACAAATATGACAGAAAACATCAGTAAGCAGAGAGCAAAAATAAAGTAGGAAATACAGGTGGTGAAAAAGCTGACAAACTTGGCTTAGAAAATGAATAAAGTAAATGAGAAACAAGCAAGATTTTTGTAGAATTTTGCAAGAAGGCTGATCAACAGACTGAACAAACTAGAGTGACATGTATAAGACTTAAAGCTAAGTGTAACATAAAACCCAAGAACTTCTGAAATATCAGTACCGTAAGGAAAGAATTGATCAAGAAGATTGGAAAGAAAACTGTTGGGTAAGCATTCATGTATTTAAAAATTATCTGGGAGCAAATTATTTTGGGAAATAAGTATTAAAAAATATTCTAATGGGACTGTAAAATAAGTCTGCCAATCACAACTACAGCCCTGTTTGGATACAGGCAAAAATCTCAGTATTATTATTGGAGAGGAAACTACTGGCAAGAATTGTGCCACTATGGAAAACTAATACCCCAAACATACTTTGGAGAAGAAAGGACTACTAACAATGGTAGGCCTAGTAATTTCTAGATGCAGTAGCTGGGACAATTTGAAAAATGAATAAAAAACATATAATCAACTAACAAAAAAAAAAAGTAACTATTTTAGACCTAGTTTTGGTAAGCAGGAATGAAATAATGGAAAATATGCTTGGATGAAGTAGCTATATGTTTATTTATTTAAATAAGCAGATGAAAAGATAAAAAATCAGTTGGTAAAATAGACTTTTATTGCAAGAATTAAGGCCTCTGGTAAGTAAATTCAGGGAAACTAAGGAGTTCAAAGTCTCAAACTCTATAGAGGCTTAAATTTCCCCAAGTCAAAACTACATAAAAGCACTACTTGGAACACAAATCCCAAACAAGTAAGAAAAGCATCCAGAACTAATGTAATGAATCATTGTATATAAAGGATATCAGTAATAATATGTGTGCCTGCAAAAAAAATAAAGAAGAAAAAAAGAAAAGAGACTGAACTTCAAAGAAAGCTGGGATTTAGCACTGTGAGGATAAAACAATATTCACTAAAAGCCAAACTGGATATAACCCCAAGGAAGAAAATAATAAAGATGATGAGATGGGAAAAAGGGAGAAATGCTACTGGGTGAAACTGGAATCAAGCTCGAAGTTAGTGAATTTCAGCCTAGAAAAACTAATGAAGTTTTGATATAAAGTTTAAACAAGGTTAGTTGCATTTGCTATATGGGCAAAGGCATAGAATCAGTATTTTGAAGTAAGAATGTGTAAATGTAATTGCCATAGAAAATGTTGAAATGCAATTCAAAAACTTACAGTATTTTAAGGGGAAGGTAATGAAAGCAAGTGTATTTATCACATCAAATGGCCAGCATTTTATAGTTCTTCTGCAGCAAATGGTGAAAAAACAGCAAATCAAGACAGGGTGAGCGAGGACAGGAATCTGAAGGGTTCTAAGGGCCTCATATTCAGTATTTTATGATATTTTACTCATGAGCTTGGCATAAAAAGCTAAATGTGGTGATGGTCTATTGTCAACACAAAGAAGCACTATGCGACCTTGAGAAACAAAAAGATAGAAAAGAAATGACGGTGGGTAGTATGAAGTGAAAATCACACACAGGTATCCTATTCCACAAAATTCACAGTGTAGAATCCTATTTTTCAGACCTTCTGATCCTACGAAGAAAAGAGCTAATACAGAACCCTAGACTTCATAGATAGGGTAGAAAAGGGATATTTAAGTTTGATACTTCTTGTCCTGAGAACCTTCAAAGATTGGGAGCTTTAAATCAGGCCCCAAACACTGATGACTGTTTTAAAAATCATGGGCTACAAAAGTGCTATAAAAAACTATTAGGTTTTTTTTTCATTTAACTTCTCAGATATTTTGACGTTGTTACTCTGGGACAACTGCTCTCTCCCAGTCCAATTTGCAAGCAACCTATGGCAAATCCCCAGGCCTGGCTGAAAAAAATGTAATCCTATTTCATTAAAACCTTCAAAATAAGCTTTACTGTAGTTTTCCACATACTTTGCACTGAATTCAACTTCTGATTAACCCTATACTCAGTACAGTAACTAACACTGTATATAAGACAGCCATGTGGAAAAAAGATGACCTAGATCCAAAACATTTCTTTGCTGATCTCACACCTTCCTTACACAAGATATGCAACAACTTCAGTTCATGCTCTTCCTCCATGCCCTACTCATTTTTTCTCTCCCATTTATTCTATAGTCTTCTATCACCTCATCTTTTTTTGTCAGTAGAAATGAATGGGTCTCTTACTCTCCTGGAGTTTTCCTCAATTTTCAGGCCTAACAAATCTCATGCAAGAAAATGCAAAGCTCCCACCCATCAGCACCTGAAAGCCCGTAATACAGGCTGCAGCAAGCAGGAGTGCCCTCAGCACAGGTCCCTGGGAGACAAGGCAAAGGCTACTGCACAACGTGTAAAGCCTGAGGACAGGGAAAGGGCATAGCACCCCTTTGGTGACTGAAAAGCAGGCTGACTGAAAATTTGGGGCATGTTAGATAGTCCTTTTCCAGGAATCACTGCAGTCTCCTGTTTCTTTCTTGGCCAGTGGAACAATAACCTTCCCATAGAGAAGTCAGATGACAACTCTTCAGAGCCAGAAGTTGGTTACTTCGGTAAAGATAAGTAGATGAGGAGGTCTATGCACAGCTCCTGGATGCCTTTACTAAAAAGGAGTCTTTACTGAAAAGAGTAGAGAGGTAGTACTCATTTTGATTTAGGGCACCATTTCATAAAAACGCATAAATCAGAATTTTAAAGAAAGGCCAGCCCCCTTAAATATTGAAAGGTTCAGAGTAAAACTATAATTACTGTAGCTGAGTTGCACAAAAATTCCTTAGCCAAAATGTTCTAGAAAATTTCCTCAAAGGCTAGACCCATGGGAACATCACACAGTCTTTCTCTTTAGGTTGTCACAAAAGAGAGATCATGTGCTGATGGACAGGACATCCCATTTCCCTGACATGATAAAAATTATTTCACTTCATTTAATTAAGATTAATAATGTAAGCACGAAAGTGTCTTTTACTATGCCAAATTTAATGTGATTTATGAGTATATTATATCATTTCAAAGAGATTAAAATATTTTAGAATACAGATGTTTTGTATGTGTACAATATGAAAATAAAACAATCCATCTACTCAAATGATTTTTTTTGAGCAAACAGTGTAAGACTTCTTTTTACAAAACTCTCTTTTGTGATATAAATAGAACTAAATTATTACTTTGACAGTCACTACCATAAGCCACCTTTTCACAGTATGTACTTTTTCTTGCAAAATTAGAGAAAGTATCACAGGTGAAAATGGCCTAAATTGAGCACAATGAAAAAAAAACTTCAAAGAACTTACAATCTGCAAATACTGGGAAATGTCAATACTAATTTCTTCCACAAACTTTATAATAGCTTTTAATATTGGTAGGCCTGACTGGAAAATTGGAATTTCAACATTTTCTTTTGTCTCATGTTATGAACACAGTAAAAAAAAAAAAAAACAACAAAGTAATGGGACACAAAGAAAGACAAAAAATCTAATATGTTTTGACATTTCCAGTTACAAATATAATTGAAATTAAGTATTTTTAAATTATTTGTATGTCCTAAACCAATAAATTTTTCTATAATTGTGTCACTATCAGACTACGTGTCTCACTTTGCCTTATACACTTCAGACACTTATTGAGATTTTGTCCATCAAGGAATTCTAATTTACAGAAGAAATCAGACATCAAAAAGGTTGTGTTATTTTAGGAAGAAGTAGCGTCAAACTGACCTGGAACCAATGAATTGTAAAAATAATTGCACAAGTCAGAACCTGAAATATCAACATATGAGTCCAATAACTCAGGTTAAATTTTAAGAGGTTAAAAACTAGCCTTTTTGCCTTTGCTACATTACAAGACCTAAATTCCAGTCTCAAATGCCCGCATTCATACTTGCCTTCTCCTTGTTGCTCACATAAAGGCTTCATTACCCTTTCCTTAAGACAGATCTGTATCTGTCTTCATGGACACGTATGTGTTTTTCACTTACAAGCTTTTACACTGAATCATGGAACAAATGTGCTGGAACAAATATATTTTTTAATATCAAATTCTGCTTTATCAAACTATTCCTTTATTCATAATTAAATATTTTAATATAACGTGTTTTTATAAAGCTTGAATTTGTGTTTAAATAAAATTTTCCAGCAAACTCAACACCTCCCCTGGGCAAGAATTTGCTTGTTTTCAGTCAAACCCACATTTTGGTGAGAAATGTGCCCAGATATATCTTATCATTTCTTATACTTCTTAGTTTCTGAGCTGAGAGTAGGAAAATGGCTTTATTTCTTCCCTTACTGAATTGCTATTCACTTATAACTTTACCTTTTTTCCTGGTCCTGAATTAAGCATGTACAGTAAAATTGCACTGTTTTAGAGACAGAAAAAAATCATTAGAAATTTTGTTCTACAAAGTCAAAATCCAAGTAGAAAAAAAATCCAGTGATATAACAGTCCTTTTTCCTTTTCCTCCTCCTTTTCCCTTTCACTTTTGATAAATAATCAGTCTTATTTTAAACCTCACAGGTTATCTTCTTTGAAGACAAAAAATTCTGTGCACCTGTACATTGCTAGCTCTGTTATAAAATGAGACATATGATATCCAGAAATTTAGATCTAGAAAAACTTGCCTGGGTGAGGGTTCACAGAAATTGTACAGACACTGATTCTCCCTCATCCCTCCCTTTTTGCAGTTATCTCTACTACCTGAATGCCTGCTATGAAAAGAACACATTTAGCACAGCAGTGAAGTATCCAGATTTCCTTTTCAAAACTGGTATCTCACACAGCGTTTCAGTCTTATAAACTAGATTGCTTTTGCCAGAGTTCTTGCAAGGCTTTTGATTCTTGTGCAATTATGATGCAAAGCAGGTGACATCTACAGGTACACAACTAGCATTTGGCAGGTTTCAAATGTATTTCTGAGACAGCCGGTATCTGCCAGCACTGACCACCTCTCTTCCCTTCCTGCTTTCTCTACTGCTGATTTATAGCCTCAGCCCCACCATCTGGGCAATGCCTTTCACATACAGCTATGTAGGACTTCTCAAATTGTTGCGGGGAGGCAACATAAAAACCTGGTGGTCTGAGGGAACTATCTGAACAGAGCACAAACTCCATGTCCAGCATGGCCATTTGCAACCCTGCATGTTTTTTTGTTGCTCTAGGAGCATTGAACGGGGCTCCAGAAACAGCACGTTTCCTCCTGGCTGCTTCCTCCTAATAATCTGAAGTCTGCCAAAGTAGCTCGAACCTCTCCCCTCTCCACACCCAATCCCTAGGTCGCTAACCTTCCCAGCGCTGACAACAACGACTCTCCGAAAAAGAATGACAAAATCTGAACCATCTTTCCATACACAGGGAATGGCTTGCCAGGGATTTGATCTGTGGCAAAAATCATCCCTTCTGAGCCTACCATTATTTTTAAGAGCCTTTTGGTTATGGGGCATATTAGGATTTCACACTCTGCAATGACAGAAAAAAAAAGCCAACAACAAATCTCTGATAGTTTATTCAACTTGCCCTCAAATCCACTACTCCTTTCTCCCCCACACACCCACACACATTTTATATCTTTATTACATCAGAGAATGCTGTCTCAATGATGTAGTACAGTATAGTACAGTACATCTGGTGGCTTAGGTAATAAATCACAGGACTATTTTTCTAAGCTTTTAAATAAAATTGTTTTATCATCTGCTTCTTCCTACTAACAACACCATCGGCCCAAATGGCTTGCTTGGTTTTGCGAGCTTTCCCACTAGCTCACCAGGCCTGGCACAAAAGTTTCACATCTGTGCCATATGCTTGACAGCGTTAAAAATGAGTCCCTGGTTACATGATGAAATTTCATTTTGCACTCCTCGAGTCTCCACTCCCCACATTCTACGAGGATGACAGACAGTTTGGGAGACCAGCCCTGCCCCCTTGTCTGGCAACAGAGGTATTAGCGAACAATAAAAACCAACGTTCTTGTTTGGGAACTCCCAACATCTTTTCAAAACATGGCTATAACAAACTCCAAAGGACTGAGGACCTTTAGCCTCAGGTTCCCCCTCCCCACCCCACTCCACCCCAACTCCAAGCCAGGCTTGTGAATTACAAGCACCAAACCCACTCCTGTAGATTTAACTACTTGGTTATTGAAATTGTGCAAAGACAAACATTTATAGATGCCTTTTGCCTAAAGGTTAGAGTATTCCTTGGCATTTCAGGCCACTTCTACCAGTGGTGTGTTAAAATATTTTTTTTTTAAGATTTAAATTTACTCAAACCTTCATTCTACTTCTTGCTGTTGTTTTGTCAGACCAGCATGTTAGTTGGTTGCTTAAAATCCTATATGTGCTGCAGGCCAACAACTAAGGGAAATGCTGAGCAGCAACTTCAGCTGAGCCCAAGCAGTATCAGCTGACAGCTGTGTAACCAGGACATCTGCCACTGGCTACGTGGATGTGTTTATACTCTAGTGCACCTTCAGATTATCCCATAGAGGAGGTAATGGCCCAGATTTTACAGGAAAATTACTCTTAAAAAACTTAGAAAATACTTAGTTGTCGTAATACCAATGCATTTTGTAGATCAAATCTATTGGTTGGAGCATGTACTTGAAAAACATCAGTAGGCTGAAGCTACATGTTATTAGCTCAAAGTTTCAGTGAACTTAATTCAGCAGTCACAGTGGCAAAGTGGCTGCACTCTATTTTGTCGAGTTCCTTCTCCCACAGATAAGTTTTCTAGTTCCATCGTTTAACAGTAAAAATCAGCACCATGTTGTGTAAACAGTAAAGAAGCCCCAAACCTGGTGATTCATGCACGTAGTGCGTTCTGTTACATATGAGAAACATAGAAACACTAGGTATATGTAATTAACAAACAACAAAAAATTATATTCATTTATTGACCCGTTATCAAAATCATCGTTCTTTATTTCCTATAGTTATATATGTTTATTTATTTATTGTAAAACTAGGGTCACCTCTGTCTTTGTCTTGTAATTCCTTGGGTAGGGAGACCCAAACATCCATTCAAATGTCACAAGTCAAGGCTGAGAATTTCTAGTGCACTGAAATTAAACCAGGAAGTAAAACTGCAAAATGAAGCATTCCTCATCTTTAAAACATATATTTACAATGAATGAGAGAGATAAAACAGTACTTGATCATAACAGTTTATACAAATACTACTTAGTGCCAAGTGGAAGAAGAAATTTTACTTTAAGGTATAGTGATACTCTCTATGTTTAATATGCTGAAAACAATCATGTAGGAAACTAAGAGTTATATGGCAGTTCAAAACACCATGGTACATAGTAGAAGAGAATTTGTAAGTCTTCAGAGAGAATAAGGATAGCTGCCAGGTTCCTAATGCTGCTTTTGAAGGCTTCATGTAGAAACAGTCAGACTTGCCTAAATGCAGTTCATATTCTGAAGATTCTGCCCTTCTGCTCCGCTCTTGTGAGACCGCACCTGGAGTACTGTGTCCAATTCTGGAGCACTGTGTCCAGCTCTGGAGCCCCCAACATAAGGACATGGATCTGTTGGAATGGGTCCAGAGGAAGGCCACAAAGATGATCAGAGGGCTGGAGCACCTCTCCTCTGAGGACAGGCTGAGAGAGTTTGGGTTGTTCAGTCTGGAGAAGGCTCCAGGGAGACCTTATAGCAGCCCTCCAGTACCTAAAGGGGGTCTACAAGAATGCCGGAGAGGGACTTTTTACAAAGGCATGTAGTGATAGGACGAGAGGTAATGGTTTTAAACTGGAAGAGGGGAGATTTAGATTAGATATTAGGAAGAAATTTTTCACTGTGAGGGTGGTGAGGCACTAGAACAGGTTGCCTAGGGAAGTTGTGGAGGCCCCATCCCTGGAAGTGTTCAAGGTCAGGTTGGATGAGGCTTTGAGCAACCTGGTCTAGTGGGAGGTGTCCCTGCCCATGGCAGTGGTGTTGGAACTCAATGATCTTTAAGGTCCCTTCCAACCTAAACCATTCTATGATTCTATGATTCAAACTAATGAGACCTGAGATGTAAAGTCACATTTTCAGAGTGTCTAAAACTACACAGTTCACCCAGACTTTTCATGCTTGCACCTGGCCAGAAACCTAGCTTACTGAGCAAACTGTACCACCTCCCAGCAGAGACTCTTCTGACACCTGGACCAGGCTCACTACTAATATGGTATTTTGCTCAAACCACCTCATCCCAACTTCAAGTCAGTTGTAAGTACATGAATTGAAGATAAGCAATTCAAGCTACAATAGTGCAGCATTTGAAACCTGAAATGTTCTCCTTTACAGGGGTATACACATAATAGCAACTATATTATGTCAAGCCAAAGCTTTATGCGGTCCAGTTGGTAATATAAAACAGTAGTCACTAGCAGCCACTTAAGGAAGTGTAGAAATAGCATAGGCATCCTTCTCTGAGCATACAATCTTTAATAGGAGAGCATAGATGTATGAATTAACGATAAATTTAGTATTTCACAAATTCATGGTGATTATATCAGAAATTCAGACCTGAATCTCTAATAACAGCTAAGGAATTTATGGAAGTTACTCATTCTTTTAATAACAGCAGGTAGCATTGAGTAAGAACAACGATTTTGCTTGTAGTCTTCTCACATTAGAATTATGAGCCATTCACCACCAGAAAAGACACTGCTAAAAAAATAAATTCTTTTTGAAAGGACTCCCTCAAGATATGGCTGCACTAGTGTTACCACAAAAACAAGTGCAGAATGAGTTCAAGTCTTTGGAAGACATTTTGTTTCTGTTTTCCGAAAACAGTAGCTAAGCAGCAGGCAGGGACTATTTATTCCTCCTCTGTTAGCGAGACTGTGGAACATCTAATGCTAAATCTATGCCGTCTAATTGCCACTGTGCAGAAGGATGCAAATTCTATCCCCAAAATACAGTAATGCCAACTTCTGCAGCTCTCCCTATTAGCATAGTTTCTATTACAGTTAGAAGGCAGCCTGTCATAATTTGCTGTTCAACTCTTTCTTTTATCTGAGTAATAAGTACACGAGAATGAGAGAAAGATATTTGATTACTAGGTTGAAAGCAGTCCAACTCATTTGAACCTGAAACTATTACACTTTGGAATACACTCAGTTTTCAGAAGCCCCATCTATTCCTAAGTGTTGAGTGTAGCTGGATCAAATCACTATGTCCCCATTATGTGATTAAAACAGCCCCTGACCATGCTGTTTCTATGTTTGTCTCTGTTTTTTACTTCCGTGGCTCCAGAGTATCCCCCTTCACCCCCATTAAAGGCGATCACAGATTGAGAGTTGGCTGCTTTGCCTTTTTATACATACTACTTGGATCATGAGTAATGAGGGGCATTTCATTTAGGGGTGTTCCTAACAACGGGACCCTGTCCAACTGCCATGTGTCTGTTAACTGAATGTTAAAACAAGGTAGGTTAATGTTAGGCAAGTCTCCTTGGAAAGTTATTAGCGTAAGAGACTGTTTATTGCTAAAACATTCTTAAGCAAAAATAGAAATATATTTAACACTGTGTCCTAGATTTCCAACACACATCTTGAAAGAGAGTATTTTAATCTTTTTGCACTGTCTTTGTTCTCCTCAATAACAGCTGCTAGGTGGTCTGATAACCCTTCTGGGTCTTTCTTTCCAGCTTCAACAAGAACAGCAAATAGGAGCACTATAGCACCAAAATAAAGTTCTAAGTTTTTCCAAGTTTATGAGATTTCTCACATTACCAGAAACAATAAGGCTATAAATTTTAAAATCAACTTGATCCTTAGGACTAACGAATGTTGAATTCTCCCAAAACACTCCTCTGTGGCAGGCAAGAAAGTTTCCCAAGGAATGAGTTAATCAATATGTGAAGCATTGGCAAATTAATATCACTGTGTTACACTAGCCTGACAAAAAGAGTTGGAAGGGGGAGGAAGAAAGAAAAAAGCACATAAAAAATAATCAGGGCAAAAACAATAGACAGCTTGCTTTTCTGAATTTTCACTTATGATGGCTGTAGCTCATAAGTTCACAAACTGGATGGATGAAGCCAAAGTAAACACACTAAGCTAAAGATTATGTGTTTTATATAATCAACTTACTTCTTTTCATTTTTGATACTCTAAACTATATCACTCAATTAGAAGCAGTTAAGAAATAGATATTATGGCATTTTAAGCTCACAAACATTGCTATTTTCTATTCATCACTTATATATCTTTCAAAAATTATGAGAAAGATCCTAGGAAAGCACACAAAATTTGATGGAGAAGTGGTCACCACAGTGTGGAATCATCTGCAAACCTGACAAGCATACTCTCTGTCTCCTCCTCCCAATTACTGAGAGAGATGTGAAACAGAACAGGTCCCAGGACACACTCTTTTGAACACCTCGTTATTACTGGCCTCCAGGCAGAGTACAAATCTCTCAATGTGACCACCCAAACAGTGTTTTAGTCATCCACCTACCCAAGCTTCATTGTCTTAAAATGAATACAAGAATATTGAATTAGACAATGTCCAAGGCTTTGCTAGAAACACTGTAAATGACATCCAGTGCCCTCACATTATTCACAAATCCAGACTTTTTATCCTTCATAAAAGGCAGTCAGGTGGATCAGGCAGACCGTGATGGAGAATACTGAGGCAAAGAGACAATGAGTAGCTCCGTTTTATCCAGGTCCACTGGAAGCTCTTTCTAAGCTTATATTATTTTGAAAAGAAAAAGAAAGGAAGATCCCTCTGAGGAAAAAAGATTATTTCTCTTTCGCATGGAGAGAGGCTAAATATGATGAAAGAGAAGAAAGTGCAAGAGATGGCATGGTATCTCTGAGGTGGTAGAAAGAAAGATTTCATTGGAACCAGGGAGAAATGTATGTTTGAAGAATGAGAAATGGAGTTCGCTACCACTGAGTTGGCTGGAAGCAAGTAAGACTGGTAAGGACTGAAATAAAAGGAGAAGGACTGCTATTATAAATCTTCTGTTTGTTTCTACTTTTACTGAAGTATTTCATACTAAGTTGCCTTTTTCTCCATTTAAAAAGCTGAATTCAATAGTTTTAATTTTTAATTGTTGTTGGGTTTGGGTTTTTTTTTTTAAGCCTTTTGGAGAACTTATTTATAGGAGAAATTTAAGCATATCGACTTCAAAGCTCTCACTGAATCCACTTTTCATTAGTACCATTTAATTGTTTCTCTATTAGTCCTGTTCTTTCTCACTTTTGTGGAAGAAATAGATGTTCATTATTTTCTTTAACCTGGGAAAAGGACAGCTTCAATCACCTCAAACAATACTTTCTCTGCACTGCATTTTATATAACGAAAATTATTTCCTTTTATTATATACCAAAGACATGCCTTAAAAACCTTTAGGTATGTATGCATGGCCCAACGCAAAAGCTTCATGATCATCTAATGCAGCTAAATTAATTTTCTGTATGTGAAATGAAAATTATTTTCCAAAACAAGTTACACGAGAATTTTAAAAACACTGACCTCGGCTTGTAGTTAAGTCCTACACTTGAATTTACAGTAAACAATGAGAAGTAATTATTTATTTAGGCTTCTTGTTTTGCTTTCTCTGTGCACATAAATATAATATTTCAACAAGTATTATTATAAACAATAAATTCAGCTCTTTCATGAAACTGGAACAGCTTTTTGTATGTACCTATTACAGAGGGAAAGGTTAGTTTAGGCTTCATGCCAGCTTAATCCTTGGCATTTGTTCTAAAACACCCAGCAGCATGAGTTTCAATTAGTATTAGATGTAGGAATGTTATTGTAATAGACACACCTGTTTGCCATGGAACAGATTGAATCCAACAACCTGTTTTACATACGCTACGTGGTAATCTCATGCGGTCATAATTCCTCTCTTTCCATCATCCCTTACTGACAATATGCTTTTTAAAAAAAATTATTTGAAAATACTTTAGGATCAGTAAATATGAGAAAAACTAGTGTTTTCTGAGTTCATTCTATATCAGTATTATAGTGGTATAGCATCTTCTTGCTTTGACGCCAAGAAACTGCCTAAAGAAAAATAGTTGGATGCTTTCCAGGACTTCAAAACACAGCCAAGTAAGATTTAGTACATATTTCATCACCTTAACTTCAGTTTAAAATACCACTGAAATTATGCAAAAAATATATCAGATAAGGCTTCATGAATAACCAGAACTCCAGCTGAAATTAGAAAAAAAAATGAAAAGTTCTAATGTCTCTAAACAGAGTGAAATCTTTTCAGGCATTCCAACAATTCAAAATTCAGTTTTTGTCAACTATTAGATATCTTCCTTTTTACTGAACAATTGAAACTTAAAAAAAAAAAAAATCAGTAAAAGAAAACCCTTCACAATGCCACTGATTCCATCAATATAAATTTATTTTAGACCCTACCTTTTAAACCAGGTAAAACCTGCAGGGTTTTTTGAAGAGAAGACCAGTTTATTCAATACTGACTGTTTATAATTTTTGTATCAGAAAGGTCCCTTCCAACCTAAACTATTCTATGATTCTATGAAATATAAGGAGGAAATAAGAAACATGAACTATATTTGTCAAAATTATTTTAGCCCTTAAAGTTTATAACTTGTTTAACTTGTAACATCGATAACACTAGACTTAGGACTAGCAACAGTCTCCAAATAATCAGCAGTTTCCATGGTTCATGATGGGTTTTTTTAATCCATCCCACCATGGGCTTTTTCTTTTTTTTTTTTTTTCTTTTTTTTCTTTTTTTTCTTCTTAGCATTTTTTTTAATACATATAGCGTGCTTCACTAGTAGAGAATCTTATTACAAACCTTTGCTTCACAGCCTATTGTTTAGAAGATTTGGGCAAGTGCTGGTACCACAAAACACAGCAATAAAATGTGAAGCAGTGAAGCCCTACATCTGTGGACAGCCAAGGTTCTCCATTAAATATGACTTTCTTTATTTGCCAATAATTTTTTTGTGGTGGTCCAGACCTCATAAACAGCTACTCTGTTTTTTGAAAAATGTGGATGACATAAAAGATGGTTAGCTTTTCTTCTATAAGTATATTACACTTACTATGCCAAATATTTTCTATTTTTACCCTTTATTAAATGCAAACCCTAACATTTTGCTTTTATTTATCAGAGGTACGACATTTAGTGAGGTAAAAAGAGCTTTGACAGAGCACAGCATTATATTTTCAGTTAGGAAAGTTTACTTTTGCAAATTTAAAACTTCCTCAGAAAATTAAAATACATGGATACCATTTAAATTCTATTCATGCGTGTGCATATGCATTTAAAATGTTTAGCACATGAAACTGCTATCCAATTCTATAAACTCTATCATTTCTATCAAGTCTACTTTACAGCCATCCTCAATTACCCTGATGGTACTGTGAAAATGTCATTATATTATCTGAAGTAAGTATTCAGATTTTAGGCCTAGCAATTACTCAATTACATTAGGTACAATTTGTAACTTCCCTGGTTGCCACAAATATGGCTCTCTATTTTTGCACTAACTCAGTAAAATCAATTTACAAGCTATATTAAATTTTAGAACAATCAACATTATACTGTATTGGATCAACATTTTTGTCCTGAATTGTCATCTAAAAGTCATCTGTGTTTTCAAATTTACATCACAGTGTACCCTTAAGGTTATCATCACCGCAGTGAATAGCATTATATTCATCAGTAGATTGCTAAGTTTCACATTGCAACTGCTTGTATGGAATATGCACTGTTTCCCTGAGAGTGATACTGTTAAAAGGCTGAACTATTGTTTCCACCATTATAAAGAACATTGTTCACCCTCTTGCAGTGAATGATGTGCCTCTTAAAAGATAAGGGCTGCATTTAGATGATGTTGAATGACTACAACTGTAATTAAAACCTCAGAATTTTTAAGGTACTCTGCATGACACAAAAACATGACCCTCTAGTGAATTTACAGTCCAATTCTACATAAACTATTGTGCTCATTTCTTGAATATATATGAAGAATTATTAAAGTATTTGCAAGCTTCAGAACCAGCAGAAATGGATCGTCAACTCCTGATGCACTTGGGAGACTGGACAATAAGACAAAACCCGGAATTGCTCCATTGATATAAGAAAATAAATGTAGGATGCAAAGGGCAAACATAAAAAAGAGGGGAATGTAAAGGTTTGGGGTTTTTTATTGTTTTACTGGCAATGAAAAAAGAGTTTTTCTCACCATGAGTTATTTCTGGAAAGCCAAGCACTTTTTCTGTGCCATTCTTGTAGTTTGCACAGCCACAGGAGTTAAGAGCTAGCCAATTCTGTGAAAACCTGCCATTCATGTAACTATCTCCACAACCACAATCACCACTGTGAGTATGCACTGATTACCCATCTCACTTTTGTACTCTCAAAACCACCAGAGCAAACCCTGTTGGTCAGTTTTTAAAATGGCTCTGCTGCAAAGCTAATGTCAGTTATGATTCAGCCCTAATTTTGCCTGTCAACAGTCTTGTTCAGCTTCCCAGATATTCCAGCTTGTTGCCAAGACCATTTTGTAAACGAAATCTCTCTTTTGAAAATCACCATATGAATATGTCAACAGGTCATGAAATATTTTCATTACAAACCTTGAAGAAAATCTAAGCTCTAAAGCAACAGTTAGAAAAATGTCTATTTCATTAGGCATGAGTGTGAAATCTTGCTGGAAAACATTTATTTTGGCAACTCCCTATTCTGTTGGTGGCCCTGACTAGACTATCCTGGTGGGAGGCAGCACCAACTCCAGTGAGGAAGCTGTAGCAGATGACCTAATAACTACAAGGATCACCCCAGAGCATGAATGTGCAGTGTGCAAGTACCTAAGCAGCTGCAAGGTCAGACAGAAATAGAAATTCATGTGTTACTTCAAAGTAAAAGGTTGAAAACTTGTATTCATTTATCCAAGGATCAAAAAGACTGTTAGAAACCCCATAAGAGAGCTGATTTTTTTCTCCTGCTAATAGTGGGAATAGATGTTAGCTTACATACTGGGAACAGGGTTCTGTCAACCTCTTCAGAGGGTTCCTTCAACCTCTTAATAAACTTTTAAAGGTTCTGTGGTCATTTTAACTGAGATCCTTCAGTTACATGTAAGATCTAGTTAGCATCCACCTTTAGTCTTGCCAAGTCTCCTACAATGCACAAAAAAATCTGTGATTTTAAAGCCAAAAAGCATGTTCAAGGCATAAGCCATAGTCAATTACTTGAAGCACAAAGAGAGTGCTTCCCAAATGGGAAACATCTAGATGTGCATAGGGCAGATCACGTGTGTTTGCACGGGTCTAAGGATGTATGGTGTACCCTAATCCATGCAACAGAGGAAGAAAGGTGTTGGAAGCCCCACTACAAACATGGAAGTCTCTCCACAGGGAGAAGATTTTCTTACAGTTATCAACATCTTACCCTCTCTCAGCCTCCCACCTCCAAAATTTCCAGAGATTCGTATTATTCCTAGATCTGTAAAGGTTTCCAGAGTTCCCTGCAACACAACTTAGGAGGGCTGTATAGAAGAAAAAAAAAAAGTCTGCTGGTTAAAACATCCCTCTTGAGGTGTGCAAAAGGAAAGCACCTACAGTATCTTGTCATAGCCATGTTCTTCCAAGGAGGACTTAACCTCCATGAAACTCAGAGGGGTTTATCCTGAAACTGAAATTTAAGATTTGTGAATCTAATCTCCTTGAGTCTCCTGCATGACTGTATTTGAGACAGATATTTTTTCTTAGACAAATACAATAAATTCCAAAAACATTATTTATCCAAAGAAGAAATCTTTAACAATAAAGCACACAGCTGAGTGTCAAGATACACAAGTTCTGCCAGAGATTTACTATGCACTCCATCCAAAAAAAGAAATACTTATCTCACTTGTGAATTTCACATGTCAATTTGATGTCTGTAAAGTATCCAAAATCTTCAAATACACTATGAATTATAACAGTCTACAGAGTGTTACATGAAAAAAAGCCACTAAAAATAATAGCACAAAGTTCTTAGTTTCAATTTTTTATTTGTAAATGTTTTTCCTTACAACCCTTCTTAAGCAGGTCTTTGCAAACCAAGTAAGTCCATACACTAATATCAAAATTAAAAAACATGATTTGAAGGGGATTTGTGGAGTTTTGGGGAATTTTGGTTTAAGTCAAACAGATCAAATGAATGATTAAGCAAAACAATCTGGCAAAGTGTGAAATACAATGAGTCCTTCTCTTCTTTGTAACAAATCACCGTACTACCAAAACGGTTAAGTGGTTTTATACTAAAATTGAGAAGGAAAAGACAGCTTTCCTGCTTCTTTGAGATGAATTTGGAGAGTTTCTTTAGCACTCAAATGTGAAATTACAGAACTGCTGGCCAAGGTATGTAACCTACCATTATAAAGAGCCACTGCGCTGGTGGACTGGCAGGTTGCCATTATAACTCCCATCTACAAAAAGGGCTCCAGAGTGAATTCTGCAAACTACAGCCTGACTGCTCCCATTCATGGGAAGATGGCAATCTATCTTTAAAAAAAAGAGAAAAAGAAAAGAAAAAAAAAGGGGGACAGAAATAAAATATTACCTAATACACACACAGGTTAACAGCTCTGTTGGGAAGGCATCATTGTGGCTTCTGTAAAGGGAAATCCTGCTTCATTAACCTGTTGGAATTGTAGAAGGGTAACAATACCTGTGTGGATAAACCTGACCTGGATTTTCAAATGGCCTTTGACAAGGCTCCACATGAACTGTTATATGAAATTCCATTGCTTTGGGATCAGAGAAGAGGTCCTTTTAGCAACAGGGAGGCAGTTAAAACACAGGAAGCAAAAGGTAGTGCTTAGGTGTCACTTTCAGGATGGAAAAATGCCAACAGCAGAGTCCCTCCTACGTGGAATGGTGTTGGGAACAGCTTTATATCACCTCCCTTTCAGTGCAAGGGAGAGGCTACTGTGAAACATCCAAGCTTGCAGGTGATACTGAGCTCTTTATGGGTAGTCAAATGCTGGGCCCATTGCAAGGAACTGTAGAAGGGCCTCAGGGATGTGGTAGGTGAGCATCAGTGTAAGGTCGTGCTGAGGAGAAACAACACAGAACTGGCACTTTCAACTCTGGGCCAACCTTGGCAGTTCTCCCAAATCATCAGCTCAGAGTGCAAGGGCATCTGAGAAGCCAAGAAAAAGTTTGGCTTCATCAAGAAGGTCACTGAGGACAAGGTCATCTTTTTGTTCCTGTAACAAACATTGATGCACCCACATCTTGAGTGCCGTATGTCATTCCAGTCCTTACACCTCAAAGGGGAGACAGGAGAACTATAGAACATAAAAAGAAAAGCAGATAAAATGATGCAGGAGGTGTATTGCCTGCTTTACAAGCAGAAATTTCAAAGGCTGAGTAGTTCTTCAGTTTGTAGAGGAAATGGCTGAAGAGGGCTATGACAGAGATTTGTAAATTCCTGAAGGCAGCAGGTAAGCTGAATGAAAGATTGTACCTCACCAGTTTCTACAGTATGAGCATAAGTGTCACTTGGTGAAATTAACAGAAGATCAGATTAAAACAATAAAGCCACGTACAGTGTCATGTAGTGGCTTGCAAACTTGAATTTGCTTCCATCAGGCTGAGGAGGCAAAAAGTGTCAGCGGGTACAAAAAGGGGTCAGATGGATGCATGGGTAGGAAATCTGTAAGCAGCTACTGAAGACAAGTAAGGAGGGACGTTCACTGCCACCTTGTGCTTTCCTCTTCCACAGGCTGGAGAAGTACAAAGGGATCAAACTGCAGAAACTCAGATTTGTGCACTCTCCTGAAGCAGCATCTGCTTTTGCCTCTGCTGGAGACAGACCACTGTTGCTGGATGTACCCAGCGCTGTTGACCATTAACGTTCTCATATGCTTTTTCCTTGTCAAATAGACTATAAGAAGGATACTAACTCTACCTAGTATGCTTCTGAAACACAGACTCATTTCAGGACAGTAAAGAACACAATGCAAATAATGAGACTATAAATGAAGGGGAATTCTCAATTAGAAGCAAAGCTAATAATTTACTGTAAAGAGTGCTATGTGTTCTCTATAAAGGATTTTGAAAAGCTGAATAAATAGAACAGCTTATGTCTGAGGATTCCCATATTCTTTTGTTTTATAAAGATCTAAGAATTAGGTGAGAAAAGACACAATCGAACTTTTTGCACTTTCTTGTTGATCTTGGTGATCCTAGTTATTACAAGACATCATGGAGGAATGGCGTGCCATGTATCACAATATAAAGTACACTGTTTTTTAAATATCTTTCACCATAATCCACCTGCATGCAATTTTTGTAAGACTTGTTAAATATTTAATAGGACTTTGGTGTGCCATGACATATAAAGTCAGATGTAGGCTTGTTAACCAGTTCTAAAGATTGAGACTATTTTGTAAAGGGAGAGTAATAGAAGGCAGCAGACACAATGAGAAGGCTTTAATTAAATATCACGTGTTTGGGTCTGACTCACTTCTCTTAAACAAGGATACAAATGCTAAAAATGAAAATACAAATCACTCAACAACTCTCAACATCTTACTGGGATGCAGACCCCTGTCTTACTGATATTTATACCCTTGATGTTTTGCTCGTGCTTGCAAGAACAGCTTTTTAAATCTGAAAAGCCTCACCTTCCTGGTTCTGCACGTGTTAAACATGGTAATTTTATGTTGTGTGTCTGACTGATCCACAAAGAGCCACCAGCATGTTCAGATGATTTTCAGCAGGTATGGACAAGATGATCCCATTCACTCTACTTAATTGCATGCGTACGCTGCTGTGAGCATTCCAGGGGTGGGATTGCCCAATTAGGCATTTCAGGAGAAATCTTTGACAAAAAAAAAAACAAAACCAAAACCAAAAACAAACAACAAAAAAAACAGCTGCAAAGACTTTTCCATTTAGGCTTTTTAATCAGTTAATTTACAAACAATTTAGAATTAAATTAAGACTATTGCCACTCGTGTTCAGCCTCTGCAAATACAATTCCTGTTGACAGGAAAAGGAAAACATATTGAACATCAAAAAGCTGTGCTTTAAACATTCACTATAATTCTGTAGTATAATGGAAATATGCCATAAAGGCCATAGGTAGAGAGGTAGTTCCCGACCTAAATGGATAACATCTTGGAAATTCAGTCTGTATATGGAACTTAGAATCAATAACTGATTGGCCTACTATTGAGCAAAATGTTAATTGTACAAAGATAACATATATAATATCTCTAGTTTAGGTTGAATCAGGAACCTTTGCCAGAAATACTTGAGGTGGTTCTTACCCTGATGACAAAATCTTGACTGATCTGCTTAAATCTCTGGAATGCCTTCTACTTCCTCAGGAGTTAAGATTAGTTTGTTTTTCCACATTATGTCCTTAATACACTTGTTCAACTGAATGGTGCAGGAATGATCCTTTTGCCTGAAGACACCACTTACCCTGTTCAACCATTAGAATGGTTCAATGAATAATTTTGTTGTCCAAATGTCACAATCTATGACTCCCTGTATTGCATGAATATCTTGCCCTCATTCAAGCCCCATGTTCATTCTGCATAAAGCTGGTACCTACAGATTTATAAATCTTTTTTTTTTTTTACGTTAGAAAAAGAACACAAAAAATATTATCCCCTCCCCTGCCGACCTATATAGTGTTTAAATCTTGTGATTCAAAATATATCAGAGAGTAAGGCTTCAATATAAGTATTATTACCCTGAAATTTCAAACAGATTTTAGTTCTTTTCCGCCAAGACATCTGAATAACTCTCAGACCAGGGACCTGTTCTCTCAACACTCAACCCACACGAATCCATTACCAAGGACAACAAGGAATCAATACATGTTTTCTCTGAGTGCTTATAGACTCTGAATGGCTCTCTTAATTTACCAGGTCTCTCATGTCCTAAGGCTTCATCAGAACCTGAGACCTAGAGAGTTATGGCCAACTTCTCTCTCAAACTGAGCATATTTTGGGACAGGGAAAGATTTGTCCCATAGATTCCTACAAATGCAAATATTCTTATCAAATATATGTCAGCTGGAAGGTAATCAACTCCAAAATCAGACCCTAAAGTAGCAGACAGACACCAGTGATTTACAGGGAAAATCACATTTGACTTCAGCTAAATGAGAAACACATAAGCAAGACAACAAGGCAAAAAAAAATATTTAAAACAAAGGCAATGGAAGTAAACTTCACCAAACATGCAACCTTTATCTGGAATGATATATTTATAGTGCAATGAGATGTTCAAAAATATGCTAGGTGGTTTTTGTCCTGGATTAACAGCTGTGCCTTGCTGGTGAATAGCTGAACTGTTTTGGTACCACTTTTCTATATCTGGAACCTCTAAAAAAAATGAAAGCTGGGTTAGGCACCTGGAAAAAAAAGTGCACACTTTCTGAAGGCACCAGGTGCAGAACTGTAAAGAAATTTGCTTTCCCTTAGAGCAGAGAAATGTTAAAGCACTACTACTTTCTCCATGTTGTCTTTCTCATGCTTTTATCAATGTCCACTCCACTTATTATCACCCTATGTCAATGCTGTATGCTTCCTCTTACTGTATTTTTGAACAGGCTGGTCTTTGCTTTATAGCAGGTGTGTGCCTCTACTCCACTTTTTTCAACATCTTTTCCTATGCCTCACCCAATTCAGACAAAGGTGATCACTTCAGTTCATCACCTTTCACCATCTTTGGTTCCCACATCCTCTCACAGCATGAACTTCCATTTCCCTTGTGATGTCTTAAGTGAAAGCACATGAGCTGAATGAAAACTCTCCCTTGGCTAGTAATCATCCACGTTTCCTTTCTCACAGGAAGCTGACATTTTTATTTCCTTTCATGGAGGTCCATGGTCACCACCAATTGCAGTACTATGTAAGCTACTGAAAGCTTTGCATTTCCTCTTCCACCACTATTTTGGAAGCTAAGATCATAGCAAAATCACACACAATAAACACTGCATGGTTCCTATGTTGTAATAAAGTTTATATCCACATTTCTAACTTCGCATGGAACTGCTGATTTTTGTGATTTCCATTGTGATAACAACACCTTTATTTTAGCAGCCCTGAAATCATGCCTTTTAGAACTATTGATGACCCTCCTCCAGCATGAATATTGGTCTCATTTTGATAGTTATTCTTTTTCTGTCTTCTCCTTTCTATCTCTCCCTCAGCCTTGCTTTCAAAGGTCCTTTTTCAATGGATTTCAGTATTTGTTTGTGCCAAATAGGACTAGTTCATTCACCTTTTACAGCACCACTGACTACATCTAGTCAAAGTAAGTAAGTCTTAACTAAGCATGGGAACACAATATACATATACTTCTCTCTAGCAATGGCTGAGCAAATGGTGATATTTTAAAAAATAATTTGAAATCTTCTTTCTCTATATCTTTCCTACATTACTTTCCTGTTGATAGGAATAATCAATACTTAAAATTGGTGGATTAACACAGGTAGGCCAAAGCGGTCAAAGAAGGTGAGGGTTAGCACCTTGAACAGCTCCAGGACTGTACTCAGCTCCCTTTGAAATCCACGGGATTAGTCAACAGATTTGATGTCAAGAATGAAAGAAAAACCTGAGCTGTGTCTGTTTGCCAGGAGGCATATGAACATATTGAAAGCAGAGCTTGCCAGGTCCTGACTCTTTAAATCACTTATGCAACTGTCAAACTTAATTGAAGTTATCAGTGCTGTTTGGAAATAACAAGGGGCTCAAAGAAGCATCCGGCTCACTGTGTTCAAGATGTTTACAGAGGGCTGGTCTAAAAACATACACCTCTAGCAGAGAAGCAGGATTTATAAAGCATCCTGGGCTTATTCTGCAAAAGTTTTAATTTTGTCAGGTCTATTATCTTCAAATTCCAATGACTATGTTTCAAGTGCAAGTGGAACTTGAAACATGTTTTTCTCCTCATACAACATGTCCCAGAACACCTTCACATGCACCATCCCCTTAGACTTCCTGTCAAAGGCTGCATGACTAAGCATTTTCCCTGATGAAATCTCTACCTTAGCTGCATGCAAGAAAAACTTCTTATATTACTTTAAAGATACTTTCTTTTCCAACACATGACCACTGTCAATGTGGGAGTGAAAGGAAGAGATTTAGTAAGGAGGATCTAGTAATTTTACTTATGCAGTAATGATGGGGAATTGGATGATATTACTGTCATGAGAGGCTGTGGGTATCATACTCTATAATTTGTTGCATTGAAAGACCAGATGACTCACTCCTAGATATCAATGCAATTCATTTTTATTCCTGGGACAAATTAATCCTTCAAGTCATCCTTCAACTGTCATGGAGGTTCATGGGAGGTTATTGTAGACCAATCTGTCTGAAGAAAGTGGGAAAACAAGGTCAAGAAACTCAAATATGTCATGCTCTTTTCTTCTGAAAATTAAATGGCCAATTATCAGACTGTACTTTAAGGCTGTCATGTTTCTAAGAACGTCACATCTCTAAGGCTTTTTAGAGAGGAAACCTCCCGAAAAAGAGAAGCCACAGGAGCATGTTTTCTGACAGGCCCTGTGACCCAGTGGGAAAGCCACACTGGAGCAGTCCTTCTCTGAAGGAATGCACCATGTGAGAAAGAACAGTGCGGGTTCAGTTCTTGAAGAATTACAGCCTGTGGGAAGGACCCACATTGTAGAGGGTTGTGAAGGAGCGTATCCTGTGGGAGGGAGCCCACACTGGAGAAGAGGAAGAACACGATGAGGAAAGACCAGCAGAGACAATGCATTATGAACTGACCCCAACCCCCATCCCACACCCACCTGACTTCATCACTCAGGTGTAGTTTAAGAGATTCCATAAAGTCATTTAGCCTCATTTTACTCCAGCATCAGTGAAGGAAGAGTCGGTATGTAAACTATTACAGGAGCTTCACCCCTACAAATCAATGGGCCAAGTGTGTTAAGAGAGCTGGCTGACATCATTGAGAGGCTGGTCTCTTCTTGAGAAGTTGTGGATATCGGGGGACATCCCAGAAGACTGGAAGAAGGCTGTTGTCACACCCATCTACAAGAAGGGCTTAAAGGAAGATCGAGGGGAATTTTAGGCTCATCAGTCTTACTTCAGGCCCTGGGAAAGTGATGGAATGAATCTTCCTGGGAGCTATCACAAGTCAAATGCAGCATGAGATTGGGAAAAGCCAGCACAGATTCATCAAGGGCAAATCATACTTGACAAACCTGATTGCCTTCTACGACAAATTAACCTGCTCGGTTGATGTGGGGTGAGTGGTGGTCATTGTCTACCTGGATTTCTCCTAGGCTTTCGATACAGTTCCCCATAGCTTCCTCATAGAGAAATTGATGTGTTACAGTCTAGACAAGTGGTCAGTGTGATGGTGGGGAACTGGCTGACAGGCTGCACACAAAACATGGTGGGTTGGTGGTAAATAGCTCCTTTTCAAACTGGCAACCTGCCACAAGTGGGATCCCACAGGGATTGATAGTGGGCCCAACGCTGTTTAATATCTTCATAAGTGATCTGGATGACGGGATCAAGGGTACTCTGACAAAGTTTGCTGATGATACCAAACTGCATGGGGAAGTGGACACTTGGGAAGGGAGAGCCACCCTGCAGGAAGACCTGGATAGGCTGGAAGAGTGGGTGAACAAGAACCTTATGAAGTTCAGCAAGGACAAGTGTAGGGTCTTGCACCTGGGAAAACATAATCCAGGAGTGCAGCACAGGCTGGGATCTACCTGGCTGGGGAGCAGCTCTGTGAAAAGGGACCTGGGGGACCTGGTGGGTAACAAGCTCAATATGAGCAAACATTGGGCTGCAGCGGCAAAGAAAGCCAACAGGATGCAACAGGGTTGCATCAACAAGGGCATTGCCAGCAGACAGAAAGAAGTCGTTATCCCACTCTACTCAGTGCTTCTCAGGCCACACCTGGAATACTCTGTTCAGTTTTGGTCGCCGCTATACAAAGATGTGGACAGGCTGGAGAGAGTCCAGAGAAGGACCACAAAGATGATGAAAGGATTGGGAAGCCTGCCATGTGAAGAAAGGCTGAGAGAACTGGGTTTGTTCAGCCTTGAGAAAAGAAGTCTTAAGGGAGACCTTATCACCATGTTCCAGTATTTAAGGGGTGTCTGCAAAGACTCCTTTGTACAAGGAGTCACGTGGAAAACATGACGGGTAAGTTACTTCTGGGGAGATTCTAACTGGACACAAAAGGAAAATTTTTCACAATGACAACAATCAGCAACTAGAATTATCTCTCTGGGAAAGTGGTGGATTCCACAACACTGGACACTTTTAAGATTAGGTTGGACAGGGTGCTGGGCCATCTTGTCAAGACTATGCTTTTGCCAAGAAAGGCTGGACCACATTATTCTTGACTTCCCTTCCAACCTGGTACTCTATGCTTCTATGATTCTATGATAATCCTAACAAAAAGACAACTTGGCCACTAGCAAATAAATATTTTTTTTATCACAGAATCATAGAATGGTTTAGGATGGAAGGGTTCTGGAAGATCATTGAGTTCCAACACCACTGCCATGGGCAGGGACACCTCCCACTAGACCAGGTTGCTCAAGGCCACATCCAGCCTGGCCTTAAGTATTTCCAAGGACGGAGCTTCCACAGCTTCTCTGGACAACCCGTTACAGTGCCTCACCACCTTCACAGTGAAAAATTTCTTCCTGATATCTAATCTAAATCTCCCCTCTTCCAGTTTAAAACCATTACCCCTTGTCCTATCACTACATGTCCTTGTGAAAAGTCCCTCCCCAGCATTCTTGTAGGCCTCCTTTAGGTACTGGAAGGCCGCAATAAGGTCTCCCTGGAGCCTTCTCTTCTCCAGGCTGAACAACTCCAGCTCTCTCAGCCTGTCCTCAGAGGAGAGGTGCTCCAGCCCTCTGATCATCATTGTGGCCCTCCTCTGGACCCACTCCAACAGATCCATGTCCTTATGTTGGGGGCTCCAGAGCTGGACATGATATTTGAGGTGGGGTCTCACACCAGAGTTCTCCCCCAGAGTAAAGTGGAAGAATCACCTCCCTTGACCTGCTGGCTACGCTTCTTTTGATGAAGCCCAGAATACAATTGGCTTTCTGGGCTGCGACCAGGCCTTGCTGGCTCATGTTGAGCTTCTCATCCATCAGCAATCAGCACCCCCAGGTCCTTCTCCTCAGGGCTGCTCTTAATTCATTCTCCACCCAGCCTGTATTTGTGCTTGGGATTGCCTCAACCCAAGTGTAGGACCTTGCACTTGGCCTTGTTGAACTTCATGAGGTTGGCATGGGTCCACCACTCAAGCTTGTCCAGGTCTCTCTGGATGGCATCCCTTCCCTCCAGCGTGTCAAATGCTACACACAGCTTGGTGTCATCAGCAAACTTACTGAAGGTGCACTCGATCCCCCTGTCCATGCCACCAACAAAGACGTTGAACAGCACCAGTCCCAGTACCAACCCCTCAGGAACATCACCCCATGCTGTTTTCCACTTGGAGCCGTTGACCACAACTCTTTGAGTGCAACCGTCCAGCCAGTTCCTTATCCACTGAATGGTCCATCTGTCGAATCTGTGTCTCTCCAATTTAGAGACCAGGATATCGTGCAGGACATTATCAAATGGTTTGCACAAGTCCAGGTAGATGACATCTGTTGGTCTTCCCTTGTCCACTACTGCTGTAATGACCTCGTAGAAGGCTACCAAATTTGTCAGGCATGATGTGCCAACATGGCTGTCAACAATCACCTCTTTATTTTCCATGTGACTTAGCAGAGTTTCCAGGAGGATCTGCTCCATGATCTTGCCGGGCAGAGTGGGGAGACTGGCTGGCCTGTAGTTCCTCAGGTCTTCCTTTTTTCCCTTTTTGAAAACAAGGGTTATGTTCTCCCTTTTCCAGTCAGCAGGAACCTCACCAGACTGCCACGACTTCTCACACATGATGAATAGTGGCTTGGCAACTTCATCTGCCAGTTCCCTTGGGATCCACTGATATATCTCATCAGGTCCCATGGTCCCATGGACTTGTGCACCTTCAGGTTCCTCAGCTGATCTCGTACTTGATCTTCACCTACGGTGGGTGGTTCTTCATCCTCTCAGTCCTTGCCTTTGCCTTCTGCACTATGGGCAGTGTCGCTGCAGTCTTTGCCAGTGAAGACTGAGGCAAAAAAGTCGTTGAGTACATCAGCTTTGTCTCTGTCTTGGGCGACCAGCTCTTCCGATTCCTTCCGGAGTGGGCCCACATCTTCCCTAGTCTTTATTTTCTCGCTGACTTACTTACAGAAGGATTTTTTGTTTGTCTTGATGTCCCTGGCCAGATTTAATTCAATCTGGGCTTTAGCTTGCCTAACCTATTTTAGTTTGCCTAACAGTTTTAGGTGATAGTTAAATTTAATATAAATTCTTTACATTTTAACACTTTTAAAAAGTGGCAGACTAGCATGGAATTTCATTTTTCAGCTCAAGCAATCATCATGCAAATGGAAGATCAGAAAATAATTAGGCATGGGAAAAGTTTAGCTCAACATTCATTTGTGGTTTGGTCGCACTGATAAAAGGGACTGATGTGCTATGCAAGTAATTACTGATGGCAAACGTTATGTAGCCAAATATATATTGTAGAATAGAATAGAATAGAATAGAATAGAATAGAATAGAATAGAATAGAATAGAATAGAATAGAATAGAATAGAATAGAATAGAATAGAATAGAAATTTCAGCTGGAAGGAACCTACAACGATCAAGTCCAACTGCCTGACCACTTCAGAGCTGACCAAAAGTTAAAGCCTTTTTTGGAGGGCATTGTCCAAATGCCTATTAAACACTGACAGGCATGGGGCATCAATCACCTCTCTAGGAAGTCTGCTGCAGTGTTTGACCACCCTCTCAGTAAGGAAATGCTTCCTAATGCAAATTCTGAACCTCCCCTGAGGCAGCTTTGAACCATTCTCACATGTCCTGTCACTGGATACCAAGGAGTAGTATTCAAGTGCTATTAAAGTGCAATTCGTTGTTCAAATTTTTAATCAGGTGACCAGTGATGAGCACATATGTTTAACTGATGAGCACATATCATGTTCAGTTTAGCAAAGTGGTTGCTTGTGCCTGTTCAATATACTGTAGGTCTATAAACATGGTTTGTCTTTCTCAGTGCTAAAAAGGATGCAAGTATTGTAAAGTTCCTTGACTATAATGGTAGCAGAAAAAACAATTGATTATAAACCCAGAAAGTGTAACCAGATAATCTGACATCCTGAAAAATAGGTTATACTATTTCAATCAGTGTTTATACCAATGTGCACTGGATATAATATGAGCCTAACATAAAGGAAAATATTCAGTCCTTATCTTAAAAGGTTTACAACAATACCATGGTAAACAATTAAAATAGAATAAGTTATGCAACCCTTAAAATTAAACAGGATTTTTATAAATTACTCCATAGGAAAGCAAAAAATGACCTGACATGTCCCAACAATGTTCAGTGGTGTTACGTTGTTCTTTCCCTCTAGGGGGAAAAAAAATCTACCTAAAAAAATACAAAAAGGGTAGACTGCAGAGGATGTTTGTTCCCCAGCATACTATTTTTTCTTGCAATTTGAAGGATAATTATTTTAACATAAGCCAAATTAAAATAAGTGTCAAAAACTGGCAAAGGAACTGAAAAGGTATAGAATCTACATTACTTTTTTAACAGCTTTTCCTTACTAGATTCCAAGTTGAAGAGCAAGAAAAAGTTTCTTAACTGCTTACATGACTTAGGAAACTTAGACCTCTGATCTATTACCCTTAGGGCAACTCCAGTGCTATATTCACACTCAGGCTGGTCTGGTAACCAAGGCAGCACAGTGATCCAGCCTAACAATTTACAATCTCAGTTATTTCAGGCACCTTCATTTTGCATATCAGCTGCTTGTGTAAATATACTTTAAGTCACGTAAGCAAGTTCAGAAATTCTGTTACTGCTACTGCTGACATAAACCCCTATGAACCTTGACATGCACAAACTAAACTCTGAATGTGTGTGGAACTCACTGACAGATCAAGACTGGTTTTTTACATGACTCAAAAGGCATTTAAACTGCTTTTGATCAAATGAAACTGAGAAATAAGACTCAGACGAAACTCTCACAGTAGACACTGGGAACCTCTTATACAACTTCAATAGGCTTTAAATCTGTTACTAAGCAACTACTGGCCAAGTAGAAAAAAATGTTATTTTTCTACTTTTAAATTTCCAGCAAGTTTAATAAAAAGGTGGGGAAAACAATCACAAGGATTTAGCAGTGTTTTCTGGCAGTGAATTAGCTTTCTTTATCATTTGGTGACCAAACAACTTTCCCAGCTCTTAGTTTTATATATTTCTTGTAATGCCCTACTTTTGCTTTCTTTTAGTATATCTATCACTTCTCTTTTTTTTCTTTTTTTTTTTTCCACAGACAATAGGAGTTGGTCTTTATTCTAGGTAGTCTAGTTCTATTGAAGTGACCCCTTTACCCCGGGTATTCCAAGTACCTTATGTATGCAGGTAAAATTATAACTAGTTGCCAATCAAAATTGGTATTATTCTGATCAATTGGCAAGGTCTTCAGTGAACATTTGTTCTAGCTTTTGTCTACCCGTCTCTTAAACAAGCAGTCTTCTCTGGCACATTTGGTGTAGCTCTGATAAACAAACTCCAAACTGCAGGCCGCTGCACTGGCATTACACCTTGGTTATTTGTTTGTGGTTTTTTTTTTTTAAATTACATATTCTAGAGCAAAATGTTAGCACCAAAGGCTTTATCCCAGTGACACTGGGATACTCATACTGAACGCTTTAGCTAGTTCATTGCCTCAGTGAAATTCCACAGCTACAATTTTTTATCATTCCTGCCCTGACTACGCACCACAAATGTCCAGTAATTATAACCAGTTGAAGACCAACTACCAGCAATGAGCCACACTCAGTTCAGTACAGGGGACCCTCTACTGAGCCAACAGCATTTATTGTCTTGCCATGGCATTCAGCTGGTGGGTTTAAACTTTTCACTTTGTGGCCTAAAAGCGCACAGATGACAAGTAGGATGAGGATAGGTTACACAGACTCCACATGACAAAATGTTCTATAGAAGCCCAGCGTACTTGAAACAATATACTGCACACGTGTTGGAAAGCATGATCACAGGCTGATTATAAGCACATGATGGATGTTATTGATATATTTGAGGAGTGACCTGAAAGGAATTATGCACAATCTGGGAGAATAAAAATAGCTGGGGGATTTCCTATATTTTTAGGTTTTGGATCAGTGACTCACAGACTGGAGAATCTTCCCGCCAACCAGGTTAGCTAGTAAAGGGGTAGGACCAGTGAAGACTATTACGTCTAATGGTCTGTTCAACTATTATTTTCTAAAGCAAAGATTCTTTGTTTCTTGACTTTTTCTTTATTTTTTTTCCTTTTCCTGACAAAGTCATAATTTTAATATAAACAAAGTTATTCAGTAAGTTAGTGATTGTTACCTAGATAGCAAAAATTACAAATACTTGAAATCTAATTTTTTTAAAAAAGGCTTGTTGTCTGTGTGTTTTTTTCCTTATACATCAAGCATTTCTTTCAGCTTGGATATTGCAAAAATAAACTTTTAATTGATGTTTTTGTTTACATTTGTTTCTAGCTAGTATGCTGAAAGGAACAATATCTGTATTTTCAAGACAAATTCCTTTACCCCCTAAAATATAGTGTCCAGTCACTTTTGTTTTCATAGGGTCTCTTGAATATTTGGGGATCAATGAGTGGTTATGAGTTGTTATCATCATGATGTTCTGTTAACATCATATATTATATCAGTTATGTATAACATGCAGTATTTTTATTTTGATGGCCCTTGTGGAAATTTATCGCTAAAGACACAGGATGCCCCAAATCCATTACCAATTCTTGTTTCAAACTCACAAGTAAGCTTTTTCTGCTATTGGCTTCATATCTCTGCCTGGGAAGACTTGTCTTCTTTTCAAAGAAAATATACAATTGATTTTAAAATTTTGCACAAAAAATAACAATACAGATTTCCTAGATTGTGACTGCTTTTCTTTAAATTCACATATAAGATTATTAATGCCATAACAATTTGAAACAAATTGATGACTGAAGAAAATGGTTCATGATGCAGAGGTCTGGTGCCAGGACATTAAAATTACTACTTCAGTTCTATAACCACTCTGAACTCTATACATTTATTTCCCTCTTTTTCACTCTGCTTATCCTAAACGTTCCAATGCTCAACTCAAATAAGCACATACACAGTTGCAGGAGCCTCTGGAGCTGTGACTATAGAGCTTCAGCTGCCGATAGCCTGGTCTTGCAGAAGTAAAGCAGTAAAGACCAATTTCCTAGAAGCTACAGAACACCTTAGCTGTACATAAACTTCCTCTGCAAAACACCTGCTGTTTGAACTAGCTTCTATGGAGATATCAGCTTAAAGTTAATTTCTTTGAAGTTCAAATCTTGGCAAGTACTAATTTTACCCAATAGTCCATGGCAAAATGATGAGCAGATATCACTGTTACGTTGGCCTATACAGTGTACAAAGGGCAACAAAATCATGAGGACAACTGTACTCAGTGAAATCACGCTCCCATTGACCCCTACGTTGTTTCTAACAATGCATGCCCCTAGAATAATGCAAAACCACAGCTCTTCTCTACACTACTGTCACCAATTCCAACGATTTGTACTGAAAGAACCTCCTTGGCCAAAAATGGTATTTTTACAGGGATTTTTAGATAGCATCTACTGGATTTCTTTTTTCCATGAGAATATCCAGTTATCTTACAAAATTTAAGTATCCACAGGAGCTTGCAACAGTGAATCCATCACTCTGCTACCCCCTGCGTGGAGAACAATCTCCTTTGGTTTGCTTTCCCATGGGCTAGTTTTATTTGAAGCTCCCTAGTTCTTATACTGGATGTAAAAAGAAGAAGCCATTTGCTATACATCTTCCCATTGTAACTGATGGTGTTATAGATATAGATTTATGCTATTCATTCTTCCTGTGAGGGAAGCCGTCCACAGTTTCGATTACCCATGTCACCCTTCTCTGAAGCTTTTTCAGTTGCTACTTTTAAAATTTTCTGTGATCAGTTAAATGAGTAATCTGCATATCAATCAAAATAATAGGTCCCACAGATTTATAAAGGGCCATAGTAACACTCTCTATTTTTTTCTCTGTTCTTGTCCCAGTAATTTTCAATTTTTTTTGACTGCTACTAGGCATTACTGTTTCTGTAGAACCTCCTATTTCAGTTATTATTTTTGGGTGATGCTCCTTCACTTACAAAATCACAGGCTCTGTCCTAAGATACCTCCTTTCTCCCTTAAAATGTTACTTCACATTTACCCATGCTTAACTTAATTTGCCATTTTATTGTCCTGTATTTCAGTTTCATACAGTGTTTTTCCAGTTCTTGATATCTGCCCCCACCTCTTAACTTAGTATAGGCAACATACTTTAATGATACATACTCCTTTTCCATATAATTGGTAAATCTACAGAACTGCCTGCACCTGCAGAGTTGCAGAGTCCCTGAAAAACTCATTGAGTGATTTTGCTATGCTGTGAAAACTGGTCATTTGTCTGGCCATTAGCTATTTTTCAGCAAACCACCTGGTTATTCAGGGACCTATCTTCTTTAATACTCAAATAGTCAGTGTTGAGGGATGTTGACAAATGACTTCTGGAAATGAAAGGGGATATGTCTCTACTCAGTACTGGTAAGGCCATGCTTGGAGTCCTGTGTCCAGTACAAAAGAGACATGGACATACTGGAGAGAGTCCAATGAAAGGCCACTAAGATGATGAAGGGACTGGAGTATCTCTTCTGTGAGGAAAGGCTGAGAAAGCTGGCACTGTTCAACCGGGTGAAAAGAAGACTCATGGGAAATAGGTGGAGGCCTGTAACTAGCGATGTTCCCCAGGGGTCAGTACTGGGTCCAGTCTTGTTAAACATACTCATCAACGACCTGGATGAGGGGACGGAGTGTACCCTCAGAAAGTTTGCTGATGACACAAAACTGGGAGGAGTGGCTGACACGACGGAAGGCTGTGCCACCATTCAGCAAGACCTGGGCAGGCTGGAGAGCTGGCCAGAGAGAAATCTTATGAAGTTCAACAAGGGCAAGTGTAGGGTCCTGCACCTGGGGAAGAATAACTCCATGCACCAGTACAGGTTACAGGTTGACCTACTGGAAAACAGATCTGCAGAGAGAGACCTGGGAACCCTGGTGGACAACAAGTTGATCATGAGACAGCAATGTGCCATGGTGGCCAAGAAGGCCAATGGCATCCTGGGGTGCATTAAAAAGAGTGTGACCAGCAGGTTGAGTGAGGTTATCCTCCCCCTCTTCTCTGCCCTGGTGAGGCCACATCTGGAGTACTGTGTCCAGTTCTGGGCTCCCCAGTTCAAGAAAGACAAGGAACTACCAGAGAGAGTACAGCAAAGGGCTACGAAGATGATCAAAGGACTGGGGCATCTCTCTTATGAGGAAAGGCTGATGATATACCTGGGTCTGTTTAGCCTGGAGAAGAGAAGACTGAGAAGGAATATTGTCTATGCTTACAAATATCTAAAGGGTGGGTGTTAAAAGGATGGGAACATTTTTTTTTCAGTGCTGCCTGGTGACAGGACAAGAGGCAACAGGCACAAGCTGGAACACAGGAAATTCCATCTCAACTTGAGGAAAAACGTCTTTATTTTGAGTGTGGCAGAGCACTCGAACAGGCTGCCCAGAGAGGCTGTGGAGTCTCCTTCTCTGGAGATATTCAAAACCTGCCTGCATGCATTCCTGTGCAACCTGCTCTAGGTGAACATGCTTTGGCAGGGGTGTTGGACTAGATGATCTCTGAAGGTCCCTTCAAACCCCTACCATCCTGTGATTCTGTGATCTTATTAAAGTATATAAATACCTGAAGGGAGGGTGCAAAGAAGATGGAGCCACCTTTTCTTAGTTGTGCCCGTTCACAGGACAAGAGGCACAAACTGATACATGGGAGGATCCCTCTGAATCTAAGGAGACACTTTTTACTGTGAGGGTCACTGAGCACTGGCACAGGTTGCCCAGAGTGGTTGTGGAGTCTACTTCCCTGGTGATATTCAAAAGCCATCTGGACATGGTCCTGGACAACCAGCTCTAGGTGATAGGGCCATTGGACAAGGCGATCTCCAGAGATCCCTCCTGACCTCAGACACTTTGTGATTCTGTCATTCTGTGATTGTGTAACATCAACCAAACATTCTGTATCCACATGCTTGGATAGAAAGTGGAGTTCTCAGAAAGAACTCAAACAAGTTTCAGAGACACTATATTTTCTTCAGTTCAGGCTATTTTGCAATGAAGAAAATAGTTTTTAAACTGATTTTGAGCCCATGGTTCTTAAGAGTTGTAGAAAACTCTTTTAAAAGAGCCATGACAACATGTTTTAAAAAGCAACTACTTCATACACTAATGCCTTCCCCAAAGAATTCCAGTTGGTCTGCAAATAGCCAAGTTAATTGCTTACACAAGAGATTTAATTGTTCCCCCCAAAAAATAGCATGCTCCTTCATTTTAAAATACCCTAATAAAAATAATAAAGAAAATCAAACTCTATACACTCCTAAAATTATAGACTAGAAAACAAACCATTTTTCATTTTGCCAACTGATATCCTTCTTTCCTCCTTTTTCTCAGTTTTTATTACAGATTATGTATACAAACTTGGGACGATGTAAAATGATCTAAGTTTCCCTTGCATCAGTTCCAGAGTACTAAGTGAACAATTCTCTAGAGGAAGCCTGAACTGAACATCTGCAAACTGTTGCAAAAATAGCCTATACTAGAAAAAGCTCTGAGAAACTTACTTTAAAAAATGCACGTAGTTTGCATGGGTTGCATTTTTGCTACCTGAGAGACACAAAGACTGCACAACTCTTCCAGGGGGCTTCAGGAACTCACCCAGGAACTCTCCCTCAAATGCATGTTGTCATTTGGAGATGTGTCTATGACTTACAGTCTCTCACTTCTGAACCTATTCTATGACCTACTGTGTCATCTCCCTTAAGATCATTTTGCAGATACACAACTTCTACCACCTTCTTTCTCCATGACAGACAGATTGCCTAGACCACTCCTTTCCAGACCTGTCACATGAGAAGACAAACTAAATAACCATAACAGTAGTTTATATGAAAATGTAACATTTTTCATGAAAAGCTGCCTTCCCCAATATCATGCTCCGATACATCAGCAAACCTGACTGTTAATCAGCAACTCTGGTTGTAGGCTACTGATGAATACAAAACTGCTCTTTGCTTGTTGATAACCACCAAAATCAAAAGGGGTCTTTTTTTTTTTTTTTTGGTTTGGTTTTCATGAGCTCGGAATTGCTAACTCCCCTGATGAAAGTGAACAAACTTGACCATATGTTTAAGTTCACAGCCAATATCAGCCAAACTTAGCAAATTTCATACATCAAAAACATTCTTATGTCCTCATTGAATAGTGGTTAAGACATTCGAATGCATGAAAATTATGTCTGTCCAGAGTCAACCCTGCATGCATTCAATTAAAAATGTCAAAGAACCAGATCAATTTTAGCTAACTAAATGTTCATTTCAACTTCACAAGTGTGTTATGTCACAAGTGCCTCACCAGATTTATGCCTTTTTCCCTTCTTACACGAGAATTCACTGGTAAAACAGTGAACAGAAACATAATCCTTTGACTGTCACTCCAGTGTTCAAGCCACTAGATCAGGCTTCCAGGTCAAAGGATTCAGCAATGTCTGTGGAAAACTTTACCTGTATTCAGCAGGTCATACTTTCCCACCTTCCCACCAGACTTTGAAAGACAGGAATATGAAATGGGGAAGTAGTTGGAAGCCATTTTATAAAAATTATTCAAGAAATCCTTGTACCAAACAGCCACAGCTGGACAATATGGATCACAGGGATCACAGTGGCTATTCTTTGACAATATGGGTGTAATTATGGATATTTTATCAGTAAATCAAGGGAACAAAGTCCAAACCAGTAGTGCAGTAAGAATTCGAATGCTGCACAGAAATCCATTTTTGAAGACCAATATCTGATAAAAAGTGATTCTGAAGGTCTGTTTTCCTTTGTTTATTCAGCCTGAACAGTACCAACGATGAGATTACTTGAGGGTGGGGGGAGTGGGAACTGACATTGTAATGTACCAGCAGGAGGATTTTACAATCCACAGTTCAGTATTTCTTACTTGTTGCATGCTTTAATCAGTGCATAAACATTTGTGACTCTTGCAGGTAAACTGAACTAAAGGAAGTCAATCTCTGTAAGTGAGGAGGCTGAATGAGACTCAGTGAAAGTTCATGAGACAGGTAATGCAGAATAGCTGTTTGCAACAGAGTATCCTAGACAAATATTCCATTTCCAAATATCACCTAATTATTTAATCCTTTTTTTTTGTAATGCCACAAGCATAAAATCTTTGATTTACTGAAAAGTATTCACTTCTATCTCCATTCTCTTTTTTTCACTGAAATAAGGAAGTCCCTTCTTGCAGATCCAATTCCTTTTGCATCAGTTTCTATATTAGAGCATTTGCTATACAAAACTGAGCTAACTTCCTATTCTAAACCTGGATAATCCTATTTCAAACACTGTAAATATTAAATGGGAGTGAAATATGACCTTTTAATGGCAACCACTGCAACAACATTGAAAAAGAGAGCTGGTATAAAAGTCACTTTTGAGCCCTTTAAGGATATAAGTAGAAAAAAAAAAAGCATATAGGTAAAACTGGAGAGGAGCAAAGGTCACAGAAACATGGGCCCAGAGACAAACTGCCTTGCCCAGTGAGTGTCAACAGAATTGTTACTTCACTGGGGATAATTTTCTGTTCCAAAAGGAGGTTCAAAGCAGAAAGATTTGAGGTAATCACAACAGCAGGAAATGTTTAATGAGCAATAACCAGATAGTTGTGCTACCTCCACATTTGTGTCAGATACCCAAACCTCGTCTTTTAGTTCAGATGCGTGGTTTACATGTGCTTACCAGTCAAGGAATAGAAAATAATCTAGGAAACTAGAATAGCTAAGGCAAAACTCAATTTTTTCTGCTATTCTAAATGAATACAAAGTTTCAGCCATCCTTGCAGTACTTTTTCTAAACTGTAATGGAATTATGGGCATTCAGAGATACACGAATTTCAGTTTTTCAACTGTCTGGATTAAACTTACAGCCTTGAAGCTCAAAACACAAAAGGTGGCATCAGCCAGACCTTAGAGCCCTCCAGCACCAGACTCTGCCCCCTTGTTGTTCTGGTGGTACAGAGAGCACTAAAACTGTGTTACAGTAAATTATCCCATCCTTGTTTGTTCCAAAAGAACTTATCCTTAAAGGATTTACCTGTCATATAAAATGAACATTGGAGAACTATTAATTTATTCAACTGTGCCATTTCAACAATACCCTAGGAAATTACTTCTCGACAGCAAACTTAAGTTCTCTTGGAGGTCCCATTTCATAGATGAAAATTAGGACTGAGGAGGCTGCCTCTCCCTCCAGATTGACAAGAGAAACAGAGAGGAGGAAAATACACCCTTGGCTGCCATCTTCAAAGGCTTGCTTAGCTAAAACACATAGGAGACAAGACAAACTTTTCCTTCAACTTGCTCCTTTTTAAATGCACAAGTCACAGAGGGTAAAATGTGATACTGACCTCCAGAAATAAAAGCACCAGGCTACCGCTAGCAGAAGATGATCTTATACGCATGTAAATTAGCAAGAAAGCTGGCTTTAGGTGCTTTAAGATTAAATAAAGTTCACAGATAAAGATCACATTGTTTATCATAGTGTTTATTACGGACAAACAATATGAGCTGAATGTGTTTGTTGCCAAAGGCAATAAAAAGGTTTATTTTCTACAAAGCAGTATAATACTTCACATCATAACAACTGAGAAAGCTCCTAGTCTCTTTTGCAGAGAAAGCATGCTCAAAGGGAAAATAGATGCGTGAGTGCAGCCTGCATGATTCAGCACCTTCCCTTTTGGGGGTTAAACTGGGAAGTCAGTTTTATATGTAGTTGATTTTCCAGCTGTTGAAAAGCACTGTTTTGAAATATTCCTTCCTCTGCCACCAAAGTATTGAACCCCTCCAAATACAGTTAATAATATTTCATTTTTTTCTCAGACATGAATGCTTGCTGCAAATTTTTTTTATAATTTACCCGTGAACCCAGGTGTGAAAGTCAAAACCAGCTCAGCAGAGCCACAAAATTCCCCCATCACCTAGTGGTAACCTTTATACCTTATAGAAGCTAATTTCAGCCAAAGGCCACAAGCCCTTAATGTAAGTCTCCCTAGAGCAACAGACAGATTCTTCTAACTGCTAAAGAGAGAGAAGGGCTAAAAATACAGGAAATAATAAAGGAAAGTGGTATGACCACTCACATGCACAGAAAGGGCAGATGTAGGTAATCTATACATGGTAATTGTCCCCAGAGGACAAATATTACTGTATTGGTACTGATCAGGAGTCAGTGAGTTAATTTACCTGATTTTCTTATGTTGAATAAGAGCATTCATGAACAAGTCTTCACCAGGGATGGACGAGGAACAATATTGTAAATCTTTCAGTTAGATTTTTAGAATCAGACCAAAATTATTACTCCCCAAGAAGAAGGGTTTTTTTTTTCAATAAAAATGATATAATATGTGGTAGCATAACAGCATCACCAAACAAATCAGACCTAGTTATCATCCAAAACCTCATCTGAAATTTCTTAAAAGCAACAAATTCACAAAGGGCTTCTGAACCCATGGAGACTATTGAGATTGGCTTGTGATGAGTTAAATTGTCTGCAATGAAATGAGGAACCACAGATCTGCCTATTGAAAAGAATGTGGCAGCCAGTTTCCTTTTCTCCTCATCTCTCTTTGCTTTTAAGAAAGCAAAGGTTTGTATCCAGCTGCACAGTCCCCAAAACACAGAGATCAATGTAGTTATTTTCATTTATTCTATGGTTTATTTAGCATACAATGGAAAAGGGTATTTTTCCAGATGTTGACAATGAATGTGGTGTTCATACATAGTATCTATCTCATTTTATTTTTAAAAAGAAAAAAAATAATTGGGAAAATAAAAGTTTGATTTTTTTTTTTAAAGCAAAAAACTGCAAACAAACAAAAACCAAAACCCAGGAGATACTGTAACAGAAGTGTATGTGAATAGTTTGGGTTTGCCTTTCAGAACCTGGACGGAAATGAGAGTAGAGCCTGGCTCATACTCAGAACACCCACTCGACAAAAGAGGTTTAAAACAGCCAAACAATCCGCCTAACAGCAAGAGGCATGTTGTAAAAGAGGAGTTTGTGTTATGTGACAGCCAAGCTTTTCAGCAAAACAGCTTTTAAACAAGGGCATATGCTGGAGAGGATCCCAAAGTATCTTTTTTCTAAGAGGCTAAAAAACTTTTAAAGATATTAAAACAGTTTGAATTAAAAATACTAACATGTTTTTGCCAAAGTAAAATTTATTTCTTTTTCGATAGATAAAAGATGAAGCAAAACTCATCTCCTTGAATTTGTTTATTTTGGGATAAAAACACGTGCAATCTAGGTAAAATAACCAAGTAAGTATACAGACAAGTATACCATGTCAAAAGACGCTGATGATTACAGCACGCAGTCTGCAGAGAGTTTTCCCTTTCTATGAGTAAATAACAACACAAAATTAACTGCAAAGCAGAACTCAGATACAACTGATGCTAAAAGAAGTCCTTAGAACTAGTTAATAGAATGATAGAATGGTTTAGGTTGGAAGGGACCTTAAAGATCATCTAGTTCCAACCTCATGCCTTGGGCAGGGATACCACCCACCAAACCAGGTTGCTCAAAGTCCCATCTAACCTAGCCTTAAACACCTCCACGGATGAGGCCTCCACAGCTTCACTGGGCAACCTATTCCAGTGCCTAACCACCCTCACAGTGAAAAATTCCTGATATCTAATCTAAATCTCCCCTTTTCCAGTTTAAAGCCATTACTCCTCGTCCTATCACTACATGCTTTTGTAAAAAGTCCCTCTCCGGCATTCTTGTAGGCCCCCTTTAGGTACTGGAAGGCTGCTATAAGGTCTCCCTGGAGCCTTCTCTTCTCCAGACTGAACAACTCAGGCTCCCTCAGCCTGTCCTCATAGGAGACCTGCCCCTGCCCTCTGATCATCTTTGTGGCCCTCCTCTGGACCCGCTCCCACAGGGCCATGTCCTTCTTATGTTGAGGGCTCCAGAGCTGGACACAATATTCCAGGTGGAGCCTCACGATAGCAGAGTAGAGTAGTAGAATCACCTACCTCAATCGGCTGGCCACACTTCTTTTGACGCAGCCCAGGATGCGGTTGGCCTTCTGGGCTGCAAGTACACATTGCTGGCTCTTGTTAAGTTTCTCATCAACAAAACCCCCCAAATACTTCTCCTCAGGGCTGCTCTCCATCCATTCTCCACCCAGCCCGTATTTGTGATTCGGATCGCCTCAGCCCACATGCAGGACCTTGCACTTGGCCTTGTTGAACTTCATGAGGCTTGCCATGGCCTACCTCTCCAGCTTGTCCAGGTCTCTCTGGTTGGCATCCCTCCCCTCCAGCGTGTCAAATGCTACACACAGCTTGGTGTCCTTGGCAAACTTGCTGAGGTGCACTCAATCCCACTGTCCATGTCACCAACAAAGATGTTGAACAGCACCAGTCCCAGTACCAATCCCTGAGGAACCACTCCTCACTGGTTTCCACTTGGACATCGAGCCGTTGACTGCAAATCTTTGAGTGTGACCATCCTGCCAGTTCCTTATCCACTGAGTGGTCCATCTGTCAAATCCGTGTCTCTCCAATTTAGAGACCAGGATATCATGCAGGACATTATCAAACACTTTGCACAAGTCCAGGTAGGTGACATCTGTTGGTCTTCCCTTGTCCACTACTGTTGTAACACCCTTGTAGAAGGCCACCAAATTTGTCAGGAGCCAAGACTGTCACCAATCACCTCCTTGTTTTCTATGTGCCTTAGCAGAGTTTGCAGGAAGACCCATGATCTTGCCGGGTACAGAGGTGAGACTGACTAGCCTGTAGTTCCCTGGGTCTTCTTTTTTCCCTTTTTTAAAAATGGGGGTTATGTTTTCCCTTTTCCAGTCAGTTGAAACTTCACCAGACTGCCACAATTTCTCAAATATGACGGATAGTGGCGTGACAACTTCATCTGTCAGTTCCCTCAGGATCCTCTGATATATCTCATCAGGTCCCATGGACTTGTGCACTTTCAGGTTCCTGAGCTGGTCTCGAACATGGTCTTCTATAGTTGGTGGTACCTCATTCTCCCAGTCCCTGCCTTTGCTTTCTGCAACTTGGGCGGTATGGTTAGAGCCCTTCCCAGTGAAGACTGAGTCAAAGAAGTCATTGTGTATCTCAGCCTTCTCCATGTCCTAGGTGACCAGGTCTCCTGTTTCCTTCCTGAGTGGGCCCATGCTTTCCCTAGCCTTCCTTTTGTCACTGATATAATGCTGACATGGCATCCTGCCAGGCTCTCTAGTGGTATTAAAACAGTGGAAACAAGTAGTCTTTAAGGATTTGGCCCAAGAGTTCTACAGTAATAGCTCCATTGAAAAGCTTCCTATTAAAATATTCTTTACCACACATCAGACATTAACCCTGTACTTCAGAATAGTACAGTAAAGCATGATATTTCTCTTTTCTGGGCAGAAGTTATATTAATGTGTAGTTGATACCTCACATTGTCAGCTCTCCTGAGCTAATACTAATGTCTGTTTACTACTGTTTACTGATATTAGCCTTGATAAGGTGGAAAGGAAATAGGCTCTTGCTTCCTTCATATCCTGAAAAAAAAACAGCCCAATTTGCTAATTTTCCCTTAGAGGGCAAATAATGACGCACTGGGTAACACCACTGCACAAATATTACTGAAGGCAACAACCAGGCATACAAAATCTTTACGGCTAGTGATTAAGTGTCATTGAGATTAACTTTGAAACTCAATATATTGTAGCAATGGTTATAAGAAATGGTATTTTTTACATTTTACACCAGACATCTGACCACTGAAGGTTATAGAGGCACTTTAACAATACACTATACAAAGGCACACAAAAAACATTTTTGGACCAAAACAGCAGCTCCTGTTTAGTGACATTTAATATCCACTATTTTCAACTGCAAGGAAAGAACTACAGAGAGACCAGCTAAAATGCCAATGGTACGTCTCTCTACCCTTCAGTAATGCACATTTGAAGTATCAGCTTTAGCTGTTCCTCTACATTTTACTTCCATATTAATCTTTCACTGTTATACTTTTACTAATTTCTTTAACACCAATTGAAACCACTGAGGACACACATTGGGATCACAGAGTTTATGACAAAGAGGTGAGGGGAGAGGCTTGTCTCTACATGTACATGGGGGAGTCTGGAAGCCTCCACAACCCAAGGAAATCAGTGTTTCTGCTCAATCCTTTATGTATTCCAGAAACAGTAGCAGACACATGCTATCTTTTTTAATAGGAGTGAATAAAATAGCAAATTAATAGTCAGTACTGAAACAGCAGTGTAAGTGGGCTCAAATGTCAGACGGAGATTTACAAGCAGGGCTGCAGCCACTGCACAAACTCCTAATCTAGGTATTTAGCTACTAAAGAAGATTTCCATGGTGGAATGTACAGGCGGGATAGGAGAGAGATTTAGAATATCAAGAGATTCAGACAGCTGAGATTATTCTATAGAGCAGCGAGATATCTTTCTTTCCCCTCCCTCTATTTCTGCCAAGAATGCATGAGCTTTGCTAACACTGGGATTATTCCATTTAGACTACCGTTTCCTTCAGGTTAATGTAGTGTAGGATTTGCAAGCCAAATTTTAGGTAGCTTTCTTGCAACATCTAGTTATACTTGGCAATGATAGAAACGCAAGGGTGAAGCCTATTTTATGTTTGGAATAACAGAAGAGCAGGACATGGACAAAATCCATTTGAAGGAAATATTAAAATAAAACCAAAAAAACTTCTGATTCCAAGACAAGCAAATAATCCAAACAACTAAAACACAGGCACCCCCATTAAATTTCAGCGCAACAGAGATTTTCAATTACAAAGCTCGCATGGGACTGGCAGAGTAATTTGTTAGAAACTTAAGACTGGCAGTTACATCTGTGAATATTCCTGCTGGAGCTTTTATTGCAAAAAAATTTATGAGATACAAGCACTCTTCCCTCACTTATTCATAACAACAAAACACTACATATACCAAGGTTGTACAGGCAAAAATGTTTTGCATTTACTTGGATTGGTTGTTTTTTTTAATGTATTTGTGTACACATGAACATCTGTACACAATTTATTCTTTAAAAATTAAGTTACAGTTGACTTTGGTAAATACTCATGTTTCACTTAAATGAGTTTTCTCCTTAGTGATTCTAGACTGCTTTCAAAAACAAGTGCTGTGTACAATCTAAAATAATCATTTTATAATATTCATACAAGGCTCAGCTAGGCAAGACCAGTATTGCTATAGGATTTTTTTTTGTTATGATTATGTTAATTTAAAATTGATCCACCAGGAAAGGAGATGTTTGCCTGCAGGGTTTGTTTTTTTATTTTTCGCCTTTCACTAGAAATTAATATTTTTCTTTCTCAGATAGAGAATTTGCACTGATTTCAATGAAACTGTCTAGCAATGCCCGACTTGCACCATGGCTGAAGCAGTCACTTAAGAAAGTGTAAGAACAGAGCAGGTACAATAAACCTAATTTCATCACACACAGCTATGATCTCTGCTCTTTGAATCTATGCCTTCCTATGCCTTAATTATGTACATTTTGAAGAAATACGGCCCTTTTTTTCCTTTTAATTTAACTTCTGTAATTTGAGGATCTCCAATTCTTAGATTGGAAGGGATAGTAACCAACTCTTCTCTATTCATGCGCTCTCCACTCCATTATGATTTCATCAACTTCATCAACCTATCAGAAGAACAAGCAGAGACACAACCGACAACTCCCCACATCTCTTCAATAAAAAAAAAAAACAACCCAGTGCAAAATACGTTGCCACTGCCTTTCTTAGTGGTTTATATGTTCTAAAGTTCAACAAGGTGCCCTTTTCCTCATGCATTTTCTTCTGCGTCTGTAATTTCAACCACAGGCGCCCAGGTTTTTAAAAGTTGCTACCCTCCATGTGTAGCTTTCTTACCTTGTTCTTAATCCTGCTCTCTTTCTTTTTACTCATCCCACCTTACTCCTTGTAATTGTTAGAGGCAAAGACAAAAGGAGTTGAGAATTCCTGAACTCCTCCACGTTTTCCCTTTACTCGTACATGGCTGCATTTTTTTTTCCCCTCTGTCAACCATCAGAGAGAACACACAGGGAACACCAGCCCTCTGCCTGAATGGACAGCTAAGAAGTACTAGGGTGTGAACACACCTCAAGGACACAGTGCTGAGGAATTGCTAAGGGAATCTTTATGTATATCACAGCTCTCAGTTAGGGATACAAAGCGCTCAGTTAGGAATACAAGAAGGGAAAGGTGAGAAGAAGGAGAACAGACACTGTGATGAATAAAGGCACCCACCTTTCCCAGAGGTTCCTTTCAAATTGTGCTTTCTGACTCAGTTGAAAAAAATCATAATGAAGATAATGAGCTAGCTCCCTGAAAATCTTTTCTACTTCACTTTAAGACATCTCTATTTATGAAATGAAACATTATATTCAGTTGCACTAAGGAGAAGTATGCCAAGTATTTTAAGATGTACCATTTGATCATTCTCAAAATTGAGGAAGAGGAGAGTCATGTATTTCAGATCACCTTATATCACCACAAGAGCTTTCCTCTTTCACTATTCCTTGCACCTTCCAAACCAAATCTATCAGCAGGGTATGACACCACAATCTACAGACACTCTTCATACAAATAGTATTCCTTAGAAAAACCTGCAAAAGCAGGCACACGTGCACAGACAAATATGGGATTGCCACAAGGTTGTATGCTTGTGCCGTTCCTATTTATGCCTGATGTGAGAAAGCTGGGTATATAAAAATGCTATACACTGTTTTGGGAGAACATACTGCTAAGACATTAGCAATAAGCATTAGCAGATGCCCCAGACTTATTGAGAACAATCTATACATTTGCCTGGACATGTGGAGTGGTCAGGCTGAATGAAGATGTAGAGGCATCCCCTACAAGAATACTTTGCAACTGTTGGCCAACTGAAAGCACAAGTGGCTTCCAAGCTGGGACTACAAATTGCACCACAGTGTGTTCCTCACTTTGGAAAAACATAGTTACAGAAAGAGGACACAAGAAGAACATAATGAATGCAACAGGAGCACTTACAGATAATTTCCAGTGGCTTCTGCCAGTTCCAAGAAAACAGTTCTGTGCTCGTATACCTAACTCTTCATTTCCTCATCAAGCATTTGCTGAACTCATTATCTTGGGAAATCACATAGTATTAACCCATAGCTTTAAACATTTTAATTTATGCAAAAATTTAGACAAATTTACAGTTACTAAGTGTAAGTGAAAAAAATACATTTTTTCATCAAGAATCAAATGTCTTCTGGGCAAATTTTTGCTATATATAGGGAACAAGGGGTCAAGACAAAAAGGGCAGAACTTCACTGGAAAGGTGAGTACTTTCTACTTGCAATTGTTCAAGTGAACAGTTAAGAAACATAAAATAAATTTCTTTCTTCTTTACGAAGATTAGTATTAGCAGTGTTTATTTTTGCCCTTTAAAGTTATTGTATATTTCCACATGCAGGAGTGCAACTTTTGGACAAATCAGTTGAAATACTTAGAATTACCAATGGAATGAAGAGATTTAAAAAAAAAAAAAAAGCCACTGTAGGATTTCATATGTAAAAGAACTTCCATAAATCAGGGTTTTAAATCTCAGTCTTTCTGGACACTTAGTGTCAGAGAAGACATATGGAGATGGCAAAACAGAAGAAATGACTCAAAACAAAGAACTTGCAAATGATTGACTATGAAACACTGCTGTATGTTTTTTCCTTACTATTGTGTATTAACCATACATTTATGTAAAAGTCACATTATATCCAAGCATGAACAAAACTGTCTGGTGATTTCCCTTCTGCCTATATGATCCAAAATGTCCACACCTACATAGTACTTACTATTCAGTGGTAGACCCCTTTTGAGAGTAGGGTATCACTTCACATACTGCTTTGCTCTCATTTAATCTCATTTAAAATACCTTTTCATTATCAGTGGCAATTCTGTCCCCTCCCATGGAATACAAATTCATTGGCAGATTTTTTACATTTTATTATAGATAGTCTTAGCATTTTTAATTAAGACTTATGCCATGCCTGGAAATATTTCTACTTAAGAAAAGAACTAAAGCTGATGAGTGAGCATGCCATCTTTTCCTTTAACTTATTTGGAGAAGAACACTCATCAACCAGGCACAGAGGCTGAATACTCTTTTCCATAGTGAGACAAATACTTTGCCAACAAATACTTCTCTAGGTTCACTAAGAATTATATGTCCTCTGAGACTTTAATTCCTCCAATTTCTCTGTGCTAGAGATAGTTCAAGCAGCAGTTTTGAAAACAAGATTCTCTCACTTTGCACTGTATATTTTTGTTTAAATTGACTTGCTACCATTCATATGGAGAAGAGATGTGCTGTTCTCCACATTTCCATCCACTTATGTTTGGGCCTGCCTCAAATTTAGAGGGTTTTAATAGCTTTGGGAAAAAAATATAATTAACATATATGTAGTCCAAGTTGAAAACACACAAATGTAGATCCCAGCGGGCATTTTGGCAGTATTGAGGACTAACTAGACAAGAAATAGGGACAAGGTTTCAATAGTCAGTATTAATTGCAGACAAAATAGAAAGAACACCCTTACACATTGATTCATTTCTTATTTTTTTCATGAAGAATGTGAGATCATTTGCCCAATATATTTCTTCATGAAAATATCACAGTATCAGCTCACTGATTTCCATTTCTTAGGTACACTGAACAGATGATAGAACTGCTCAGATTGTATTGCAAATTAACATGAAGACTGAGTCCTGGAGTCTAAGCACCATCAAACCAGATCTAGTTCCTCTGCTAATTGGTCTAAAAAGCGTGTGATTTAAACTTCACTTTATTTATTTTTTTTTAAATCCACTGTCTACCCTATGTATACGTACAAGGAAACCATAAAATTGTGCAGGGGAATCTATTTCTCTGTCAGTTGCATACCTGATCCTACAAATAATGTATTTTCACAATGGAGTGATAAAGATAGAAAAATGTGGGAAATTATACACTCCAACTGTATCCGTTGGTAGGATATGGGAAAACAATGCTGAGTTTCCTTTCCCTGAAGGGGAGGTAAGAGTGGCAGTCAAAGGAAGGTCCTCCAGCTTCCTCCTTTCAGAGACCCTCCTGTAGATGTCATAATACTGGTATTTCTCAGTGCTTCTAAATAGCCTTGGTGACCATAGCACTTTTTGTCATCAAAATGACAGCAGTAAGACACAGACGCAGTGAGTAGCATAGTATCCAGTTCAAGTTCTTTCCCCATCATGAATGCTTTTATTACCAACTTTATTATTAATTTATTTCTTCCCACCTCGCCCAGACGAGAAAGAATACAAGCGAGAGTAAATGACTGATTTTAGTATGTAGCTTCTATTTTTCACAGAAGAGAACTGGAACAAAACATTAAAATATTTGTGTGCAAAGCCATAGTGTCTTTTAAGGTATCCAAGTAAGGTTGGTCAAAAACCGTCCATTGACATTTCAAAGAAAAATGAAAACTATTTTAAAGTAAGGCTTTTTGGAACATGCTTACAGTTTCTTTGGACATTTGAGTTTGGCTCAAACCCATACTTTACCAGGTAAGAGTTTTTGATGTGCCTTTGCAAAAAGTAAGAACCCAGTCTCCAGTTCTTTCTTTTATCCAGGGCACGTACCTCGAATTGGCTAGCCATATTTCAGCTTAGCCATTTATCACCATTTACCCCATTTGCTGAAATGACTGTACCAACTTTAACACAAAAACATTTAAGAATAAATATTTCTTCTTTAACGAATCAACAGAAATTTACCACTCAGAGGACAATTTTACACCAAGCAAATGTGTGGAAATCTGGCTGTTGTCTTTGATGGAAGAAGTTTCAGATAAAGTGCATCTGTTTATGCCACATGCTGTAGTGCTACCTCTAACAGTTGAGGTACGAAGTATTTTTTTCAACCAGATTGTTCAATATCAGCAGCTCCCATCCTCCTACAGTGTACTTCCACATACACAGGCACACACACTTCCCAGAAGGGTGCCTGCCAGCTGTATCATTTGCGTAGGAAAGTCCTCCCAAGCTTATCTCTGACTGCAAGAACTGTGAAAGAGTTAAATCCAAAGACTCATTTTCTGTAAAATACAACAGCTGTGATCCCTGCAATAGTATTATTCACTTGGCACTTATTCACACACCATAACTACATACTGATAGTGATTCTACTGTTAGGCTATGAAATCTGGGCCAGCATGCTTACTTGTTTATGTGTTATACCTTGTAGACCACAATAAGAAGACCAAGAAGAAATTTTGGTCAAAGATGAAATCACAGAAGAAAGGGAAAGAAATTCTGTACACCTCTTCTTTTACTAATGCAGGGGGTATAGGGAAATCTAAAGAAAGGTAAGGTAACTCAAGAAGAGATGCTATAAGAGACAAAAAAAGACTTATTTGTTGATTTGTGCCATATTTTTCATTCAGCTTCGCTACAAAATTGACCCCGGAAACAAATAGCACTAGAAAACCAAAATCCAAACAAACAAAACAAAACAAAACAAAACAACAACAACAAAAAACCCTAAGCTTGGACTGTATTCCAGAACAGTTAAACTGGACTTCACTATTTATTTAACAGTTAGTGAAAATAAGTCCTATATTCAGGTATGGTTCATTAATGCTGTAGCAGTCAGGTAACTCATGTGGTAAAGCAAGAGTTTAATTGCGATTAACCAATGAATAGCAATACATTGCAGTATCAACTGAATTAATGATTTGTACAATACTTATGTCATGGCTTATGAGACACACCACAACAGACAGAAGAAATAGGCTGACAGACACTTCATGCAATCTAACAAACGGAAGCGCAAAGTCCTGCACCTGGGGAGGAATAACCCCACGCATCTGTGTATGCCAGAGAACAACTGGCTGCAAACCAGTTTGCAGAAAAGGACATGGAGGTCTTAGAAGACACCAAGTTAAACACAAGTCATTGTGGCAAATAAGGCAAGTGATGTCCTAGGCTGCATTAGGAGGAGTGTTGCCAGCAATCAAGGGAGGTGATCCTTCCCCTCTACTCAGCACTGGTGAGGCCACACCTGAAGTACTGTGTCTAGTTCCGGGTACAAAAGAGATATGGACATACTGAAGAGAGTTCAATGATGATCCACTAAGATGATGAAAGGACTGGAGGAAAGGCTGAGAGAGCTGGGACTGCTCAGTCTGGAGAAGAAAAGGCTCATGGGGGATCTCATCAATGTATATAAATACCTGAAGGGAAGCACCTTCCCATGGGGCCCAGCGACAGGACCAGAGGCAACAGGCACAAACTGAAACAGAAGAGGCTCTGTTTGAACATCAGGAAACACTTTCACTGTGAGGGTGACTGAGCACCGGCACAGGCTGTTCAGAGGGGTTGTGGAATCTCCATCCTTGGAGATATGCAAAAGCCACCTGGTGGTCCTGAGTAGAAAGCTTTAGGTGACACTGTTTGAACAGGGCAGTGTGGTGGGATACAATGACCTCCAGAGGTCCTTTCCAACTTCAGCCATTCTGTGACTCTGATTCTGTGATAAGACAATGGTTCAGCCAATTCAAAGTGGTGACATCCACACAATAACAAAGCTATGTACTCAGTTCTCTGACAAGATATGCCAACCTTATCCTAATACTAGGCAGCTAATGTATAAGTATACCCATTCCTGAACTGCAACTGAAAAAATCCAGTTCATAGATACAATATTTATGGATCAAAATGTTTTGAGGAAGCTTATCAAATATCAACATTTTCTGAAACAACTCTCAGAGATTTTCAACTGAACCATGGAGAAGATACCAACATTCAGGCTGTTATTTATGTATTCCTGTAAGCCTATGTATTACGCTAGTAAGGATCATCTCTTGTGAAGCATCTCAATGTGCAAAAACATTAAGAGGTGCAGGAAAAGCTTGACCCATGATAGATCTATCACTGCTATACTGGTAGAGAGGAAAGCAAAATCATAAAGGTATCCAATTCTCAGCTTCTAAAACAATGAAAAGATTTTGAGAAGTGGGTCAAAATTATTAAGATATAACTATTAAAATGCATATCTTTGCCTACTGGCACTGCTGCAGGAGAAACTATGTCTTTTTTCTCAGCCTCTTCTGATTTTTACTCAGGGTTGGCAGTTTGTTCCACCACTCATACTGGGTCTCTGCCCATTGGCAGCAAGGACTTTGGCATTGTGGTTGGTGTGAGAATAGCAACATTTTTTGACACTCATCTATCCTTTCACTCCTGGGAACTTTGATTAAAGCAAGTTAAAAAAAAAAAGTCTCAAAAAATAAACCATATGTTAATTTCCGTATATGCACAAAGCAAGTTGAGCCAAGGACAAAATGACCATTCAGCCACTATGCATGTGTTCTGTTCAGCCCTTAATTTCTAATGCCAGCTTCTGTAAATTCCCCTTGGCCCTGCCCTTGCTGAAGTAAAAATATCCTGCTTGCAGCACAAATTCTGCCTTCGTGCAGAAAAGCTCCCTAGCAGCTTTCAGTGATGCCAAACACATCCCTTATTTAGGCTAGGAGGGGAAGAGGTTGTGTCCTGGCTTGATGTTCCCTTTTATCTTCATCCTCAAGGTTGGTGAAACAGCAACAGTGCCAAGCTGTTGTTTCTCCACTGCTACAAACCTGGCTGTCGTGCTTAAACTCAGGGAAATTCAACCTGATTGGCTTGGGATTATTTTTGACCACCACTTCAGAGGTAATTACACAACAACCAAGCTACACTGGTATGCAACAGGCTCGTAAGAAGAAGAGATATTTCCCAGTTCACGCAAACAAAATTGTCCAGTGAACGTTTGCAGGTTAGTTACTGTCACATGCTGAAAAATTCCAAACTCTTACAGCACTGGGTGCTTTGTGAATGTTTCTTATTTTCTAGGGTAAAGAGTTTTCTGCACTGTGGAGGAGTACTGTGTATGTGCAGAGGAGTCAGGAGAGCACAGCTAGATTTATCCACCACCCAGTAAAACAGGTAAAAGCCCAAACTTCATCCAATAGACTTGTGATTTTCTTATTATACGTGTTCCTCCATTCCCCTCTTCCCCCCTACCCCCCCCTTTTTTAAAGTATCATTTAGATCTACTAACATACATTTTGACTTCGCGCAGACCAGGAAACAAGAACGGTCCTGTCGGCTAAATTGAGAGCTCAGTATTTCAGGACAGTAGACCACAAACAACTTTTGCCACCTTTAACTGAAAAAAGATCCATGACCACAGAAGAATTTTGACGTTACAAAGAATTTAGGGTACAATCCAAAGGATCTCACAAAATCTGTAGAATTAATTAATGGCCCTATTCCACTAGCACTGAAATTTAAATGAAATAAATAATCTTATTATTTTATTCTATCTTTTCTCACATTTAACAGAAAATTTCCACAGGTCCAAATTCCATCCTTGCATGAGAGATGAATTATGGTGTTCTCCAGAAAGGAACACCAGGAAAGGAAAGACTAGGAGATTAATCAGCTTTATAATTAAGCAATTATTTCAGTGATTTCTTTAGCTTGGTCTGGCACTGAGAAATTCACCATTAATTCACTAGGCTTAATATTTTCTGGGAACTGTAAAACTCATCAGCAGATACTCAATCATATTTATACAAAGCAGTGCAGTTAAAAATATATAGAAGATGAAACATATACCAGCAGAAGAATAGCAGCCACAAGCCACGATGGGCTGGAATGGCCATTGGCCTATTAAACTTGCCATAAATCTCCTCCAGAAGAGTTTCAAATACTGAAAAAATTTAGCTGCCTTAAATTGTACCTGAACTGCACTGTGTATGTACAGATATATCTTACAGCTCACCACCAGTGATCTAAAGCTACAACACTATTTAATGCACGCAATCAGCATCGTTCAAACTAAAAAAACTACCCATTCTCAGTATTGGCTGAAACATCTACTGATATTTAGACTGTATCCCACAATACTGAATGTCTGCAAGTACAAAAGCTAGTGTATTTTTAAATGCTACCTGACTTATACATATTTTACTTTTGAAAAATATTCTGACCAAAATGCAAAAATAATGTGAGAAATTAAGGAAGTATTTTGCCTCATGACAAATGCTTTCAGAAACTTACTTTAATAAGTGAAATAAAAACAGATTTTTAAAATTCAATTATAAATATCTGTCTAAGTTTCAATAGTAAATAGCTCTTTCCACTGACAAAGTCATAACAATTCCTAATTCCCATAAGCAAAAGTGTGGCCATTGTGGACTGAAAATCACTGGAGAATATTCATCATTATTTTATAAATCTAACCGATTATTATAATATATTACCTAAGTATGTAACATAGTGAATAATTTTCAAAAATAAGTTTGAGGTTGTCACTTTTCATTTCTATAACTTGAAAATATCTAGTTTTAAATTTTATTTTTATTTTAATTTTCAATTTTATAACTGAAGTTTCAAAACAAAAGGCTGTTGTAAAGCACAACAACCACATTTGTTCTGAAAATTTTTAAATACGCGTAGGACTTGACAAAAAAATATAGAAACAGTTTTTCTTTTTTCAGTTTTGATGAATCTACATTTTCTCACACACACACAAAAAAAAAGCAGCCTATATACTGTTCAAAATTTCCCAAACAATTAAAACCACGACCACCCAAAATGAGAAAACATAGTGCTTTCCAGTGATGAGCATCTGAAAAAGACATTCAGAAGCAAAGCTTCTCTGTTCTTCCCTGCAAGCCAGGCAGAAACAAGACTAAAGCGTGAGCAATGCCTGCCCTGGCTGGGCCACACCACTGAACTCTATGGTGCTTACAATACGGAAGAAAATTCTCCATTGACAGGAACATTCGAGCATACTCAAGCATGCTTTATACCGATGTTACCTCATGGCTGCACTCCAGAATTAAAAGGTTTCGTCCATCAGAGCATAACTGAGTAACTCTGAATTGCAGACTTCCGTAGTATGTTATCCAAATGTGTTTGAAATCTACTGCAGTAGCCTGATTTTATCTCTCACAGCTGCTACAGAATTGATGGAGAAAGAAGAGGAAGTGCCAGGTGAGAAGGAATTGCCTTGGGTGACCGATACTTTTAACAGCAAGAGGTAACTGCCTGGAGCTGTGCCTCCAGCTGAAGAAAGCACTGTTCCAAAGGTTAACAGTAAGTCATTACAGCTTTAGTCTAGCTAACCAAGTTGGAATTGCCACAAAGTTTTCAGAAAGACTTAAATGCAGTCTCTAGATGTCCACCAGATATTATGGGTATTTTACTTCAATTTCTATTTAATGTAAAAAAACCTCAACATAGTCATATCTTTCCTATGACTGTTGACCATCCGGGCCTATGAAACATACCAGAGATCTGCCCCGACGTTTTACACGTAGAAAGGTCTGTAATGCTTCACACAAAAGTCAGGGTTAGCAAAAGCATCCTGTTCAATTTCTAACGTAGGTAGATGCAATGAACCACATCTCAGTATCAGTCACCCCAAGTCTTCCAAAATTTCATTCCAGGTCTCCAGGATGGATGACACAAAATTATTATGAGATTCTTTTTTATTCGCTCACCTTCATTGAAATCACTGGAACTCACAATTCAATATTTTCTCCATAGTCAGAATAACTGGAAAACCATTTTTTCCCAAGTGGAAGGTGAGAGTCTAACATTCACGCACTTCCACAAGGGGGAGCTTAAAAAAAAAAAAAGAAAAAAAGAACACCGATCCCAAGAGAATTGTGATGAAAATCATGATAACTGGCAATATTGCTGTATTTTCAGGAAGACAGATTACCTCCTTATTGTTTGCAGTACCATGACTACATACTGTTAAACACATATCACTATCCACAGAGCAGACAGATGATGTCTTTCATATATTAAAAGCAGAAGATTCCAAAATTTGAATGCTCGCATCTACCCTGCCCTTGAGGTCATTAAAGGAACATATCTATATAAACTAAAAGCAAACCAAAATTCACATAGTTTGAGACAGAGAATTATCAGAGATGTTTTCTAAGATATTCTGTTATAATGCCATAAATAACGATAATTCTTTTCACTAATGCTGCATTATCACTAGCAGATGATGTAATCATTAATTCTTCCTCTCCAAATGCCTTGCACTGTCATTATCTTTTTTTTAAACCATGACCTCATTTTATTTTCCCTCCTGGGAGGACTACATGGAGACTACCAGTGAAACATGTATCCCACATGAAAAAAAAGACATGAAACAAACATTAAAATTATGCTATCAAGCTTTCAAGAGTCAGAGATGTACCAAAACTGAGACTTTTACAATCTTAATTAGGCTTCGTAATATATATGTATTCATATATAAAAGATAACACTATAGTCTTTAGCTTTATGCATTTAACTTGTGCTTTCTTAAAATCCTAAATCATGGCATCATGTATGACCATGCATGGTTCCACACATGTGAAATAACAGGACCCCACATAGAGCCCTTCTACAAACAGGACATGCTATTTATACAGAAGATACTATGTAAACTGTGGTTTCAACTTCTGGAACTTCAAAGCACTTCCAAAAAAACTGACAAAGATATATGTAAATTCCATTTCTGCATCTCTATGCCCAGACCCAACTAGAATTGCCAGTTCTACTGTAAAACTTCCTATTTTGAAGTTACAGCCCAGCCAAGCCCAGACTAGGTCTATATTACCAGTGACAGCAAAACTGCCACACTGGACATCTTGCCAGCACTTACTTTACTGTGATCTGTGCAGATAGATAAAAATGTGCTAACATACCTTTGATACTATCCCTGTTGATTAGGTGCAAATTTGTGTGAGTATGCTTACAACTGAAGTGTAGCTATAACATAATAACAAGGAAATAACATAATAACATATAAGGCAGCAGCCATAAAACTGCATGAAGATTTAAGAAAAGGTAATTTTTTAAACTAATTTTCTGGTTTAGGTATCAAATTTCTTTGTGTTAGCCATACAACCAAGTATTCATGGTGCTAGGGTAGAATTAAAACCCTTAATAGCTTGGGCTGACAATTGCATAGAATCACAGAAACACCGAATGGTCAGGGTTGGAAGGGACCTCTGGAGATCATCTAGTCCAACCCCCCCGCCAGAGCAGGGTCACGTAGCACAGGTTGCACAGGATGGCATCCAAGTGGGTTTTGAATGTCTCCAGAGTGGGAGACTCCACAGCCTTTCTGGGCAGCCTGTTCCAGTGCTCTGCCACCCTCAAAGTAAAGAAGTTCCTCCTCATGTTTAGATGAAACTTCCCATGTTCAAGTTTGTGCCCATTACCTCTTGTCTTATCACTGGGCACCACTGAAAAGACTGTTCCCACTGTTCCCATTCTCCTGGCACCCTCCCTTTAAGTATTTATAAGCATTGATAAGATCCCCCTTCAGTCTTCTTTTCTCCAGACTAAAAATTTGCAAGTCCCTCAGCCTTTCCTCAAAAGAAAGATGCTCCTGTCCCCTAATCATCTTGGTAGCCCTTTGCTGGACCCTCTCCAGCAGTTCCCTGTTCTTCTTGAACCAGGGAGTCCAGAACTGGACACAATACTCCAGATGTGGCCTCACCAGGGCAGAGTAGAGGGGGAGGACGACCTCCCTCGACCTGCTGGCCACACTCTTCTTGATGCACCCCAGGATGCCATTGGCTTTCTTAGCCACAAAGGCACATTGCTGTCTCATGATTAACTTTTTGTCCATGAGGACTCTCAGGTCCCTTTCCACAGAGCTGCTTTCCAGCAGGTCAGCCCCTGACATGTACCGATGCATGGGGTTATTCCTCCCCAGATGCACTACCCTACACTTGCCCTTGTTGAACTTCATAAGATTTCTTTCTGCCCAACTCTCCAGCCTGCCCAGGTCATGCTGAATGGTGGCACAGCCTTCTGGTGTGTCAGCCACCCCTCCCAGTTTTGTGTCATCAGCAAACTGGCTGATGGTACACTCTATCCCTTCATCCAGGTCATTGATGAATATGTTGGACAGGACTGGACCCAGTACTGACCCCTGGGGAACATCCCTTGTTACAATCCTCCAACTATACTCTGCGCCACTGGCCACATCTCTCTGAGCTCTATCTGTCAGCTAGTTTTCAATCCACCCCACTGACCATTCATCCAACCCACACTTCCTAAGCTTGCCTGTGAGGATGATGAGGGAGACGGTTTCGAAAGCATTGCTGAAGTCAAGGTAGACAACACCCATTACTTCACCATCACTCAACCTTCTCATTTCACAGGTCTCATCCACCTCTGCTACTATTATCATATACCATTCCCTCGCACCAGCGCTGCAGGCAGAGAGAGCAAGAAGCCCTAAGGTAATCAATTTCAGTACAATAACAAAATCTGCTCCCAGTGTAGCTGTGTAGGAGAAGAATATAGCTTGCTTTTTTTTTCTTTAGCCTTTAATTCCTGTAAATATTTTCTTTAAAAACCCTATGTGGAACAAACTGTAAATGACCAGTGCATTACTTATATGCCCTCCTCATCTTTGGTGTGACTGATTGTTCCCATGTGTGTGTAAGGCAAATATGGGAATCTGGGGAGTGCTTCCTTTGTTTTGGAGGATGAGGCAGGGCAGGGAGACAGGCTTACAGAACAGCTGAAGCTTCTAGGAATGATTTTGAGAGTTTCTAACACATCTTGGAAGCTTGCAAGCGAACTACACACTGAAAACTGACTACAGCCATCACCTATTCTCAAGAAACATATGTACATGTATGTACACATGTGCAGGTGTATTTTGTTTTTACTTTACCCTTAACTAAAAATGATGTTACCACCACTGCAGAGATGCTGTGGATGTCAAACCCACAGACAGATTCAAAGAATTGTTAGTCATATTCATAAGATAATTCACCAGTAAGGGACATGGATATCCACAGCCGCAAAGTGCTAGAAGCCTAACAGTGGAAAATATCACTGTGTACATGCCTAACATCTCTTGGTACTCATTGTTGCCTAATGTCAGAGAGAAAAACTCTGAGTTTGATGGATTGTTGTTTTCACTAGTCTTTAGATTCTTATGTCCTAGTGAGATGGCACCCTGATTCAAAGCCTACTCTCACTCAAATTGTCAAGGATTTTGTCATAAATATTCACAAGATCAAGAGGTCACAGAAACTAATCAGCCAAAAACAACATAAAGAAAAGAGGAAAAATAAAAATTTTGAATGCTTTGCTGCAGAACATATACATGACTTACACTTTTTTATTAAGATAATTCAGTTTTACAGGTGATTCATAACTGATGAAGCCATTGGCTGCTCTTTCTCTCAGCACAAAATTCTTCTGAGTTGTAATGGGGTTTTTTAAGTGTTTTTTCTTTCATGGTTATTTCCAAGTTTGAAATCAGATGGTGACTACCTCATACAGTCAGGATTCCGTTGTGTTTTCCGCTGTACATACACACAGTAGAGGTCAGAAAGCCAAGCTCTGTTTTAAGTACCAACCTAATTTGAGAGATGGATAAATGGCAGAACAAAGGGAAAGACAAAGAAGCCTAAGCTGCATGGGAAGTCTCTGTTAGAGATAAGAATGGACTCTTTATTTCCATTCTGATCCTAGGATTTCAAACAATAAAACCACTATCTCCTCCTATATAATTTCTGTTATTATCAGCTTATGTATTGTAGTAGGCTTTTATATCCCCCCTGAAACTGTACTTCATCTCAAAATGTATAGGTTTTTTCTTCAAAAACAGATAGTTTAAAAAATGTGTGGCTGGTGACCATATGAGGAACTCTATAATGCTTTTGGTATTTTGGTATTTTAAAAGTATACAACAATGAATTTTTTCAAGTTACAGTGAAAATGACATCACAAAATTTTTACCTTAAGGACCACACCAACTTTACCAACTTTACAGTCAAGAAGGTCATTATTCTAATTGTCACTACTATTTTTGAAAAACAAGATGCTCATTAATATGCTCTGTTGTGTCATGCTACTTTTATAGTTCCGCTGTTCAAACCATGAAAGTTGAGACTTCATAATAGCTTAGAAGAATACCAGACCATTTCCATTTAAACTAATTAGCTTTGAGCATTTAAGTGTCATACCCTAGGCCCACAAAAGTTGCAATTAGCCAAGTTTCTAACACTTCACACTGAAGCTGAACACTTTAAACTCATTCTAGATATATTTTGCATAGGCAAGGGGGTAAGGTGTGCAGGACTCAAAAGAAGAATAGCTGTAACAATAATCCTAGGTATTGGGATAATTCTCCATGTTTAAATATTTCAGTTAGTTGGATGAAAATAGCATTAAAGATTAAAATAAAATAATAATTTAAGAAAAAAAAAACAGCTTAACAAACATGTTCCAGAATTAGGGTGTTGAAAAACTGAATACAGTGTGATCTACAATTCAGTCTCAGAAATTACAGCAGTTAATCTTACTAATGGTTGCTAAATTGAGGAAAATGCTAAGCAAGGCTCTAAGATTCAAGAGAGCTTATTGCTGATGTTCTCAAAACGCCTACTTCTCAAGTCCCTGAGTGCTTCTTTCCGCTTTTTTACCCTCCTGGCTAGCAATCAAGGAAGCCTGCAGCTTAGTATGCTAACTGTGGCCACTAATACAACCACTTTGTTCATCAACATCTGCAGCAAATAAACCTGAACATATTACCAGCCAACAGTTGTTCTTAATCCACCAGTTACACAGAGAAAAGTGATAGCTATTCATGTAACAACACCAGCCTGTCTCAGCTTTCCATACTTTGCGTATATCACATGTGAAATACAGGGGTAGGTGTGCCCATACAATGAGCACAATAGGACTTGAACCATGTCATGACATTGCATGTAATGAAAGAAGAAGAATTACATTTGAGTTAAAGTGAGATACTATCAATTTATTGGCGGATGCTCTCGCACACATTATTTACCATAGTATCAACACAGCATAAAAGGATTAACTCAACTCTGTATTAGCATTTGAAAATGACAGCTTACCTCTTTTCATCCTTTGTGCACTCCCCATAAATGTTTTTTTCAGATGGTATTAGTATTTACATTGGAATTTAACAGTAAGCCTCTATGTTGATGGTAATTATTCAAAAATAAAACCAAGATGTTTAAATTGTGATGTACTGTACTGCAAAGATGAAATATATCAAGACAGAACTAATATTTTACATTTTTAGGATACTTTTTGGATAATGTTCTCCTGAAAACCTTGCAAAGCCAAAGGACCACACTCTGTACTTAGCCTAGGAAAGTCTCCGATCATAAGCTAAGACCTAGCACAAACCATGTCTGGCCACAGACTCACAAATCCGGAAATCAGGTCACTCAAAACTTAGATTTGTTGATGCATTCTTAACCTGTGACCTTGTGAGAATTCATTAAGATGCAGTCTTTCGTTATACTATGTGCTTAACCACAGGATACTTGCCTCATTTGCTACACTGACAAACAACCCCAGAAGCAACTTTGCCTATAACTAGCCTCTACGCCTACGTGACCAAATAAGAACATCACAGTGGGCTTAGACGACTGGGTTTTACCAGGGGAGCTGTATCTCTAAAAAAAATCAAGATTCAGATCTGGTAATAACCCTGATCACTAGCATATTTCACATATTTTGCTTAAACTTTCAACAAATTTAAAGTGAAATATGAACCTCATATAGAAAGTCAGTCAGCACAATTTAAAACAATCTACCTTACTCTCGTACTGTTGTGGATAGGGCTAACACAAAAATGGTGAAGCAATCTTAATAGGTGGATTTCTGTTGATAAACATACAGGAGCGTATAAATTCTCTCTTCACAGAAAAGAGCTGAATATGATCAGAGTAACTCTGGAGAACAATAATAAACTGTTAAAGTGTAATCTTTCTAGACTACTGCCTTGTGCTGTAAAAAGAAGAGGACCTTACAGAGGCAAGATATTAAAGTGAAAGGCACTGCTTCGGATATAGAGTGAAGACAAGAGAACCCATTGATTCACAGAGTAGATCAAACCCTCAGGGCTTATTTTTTTTCAGTAAGGAACTAAGTTTTCCTACTCAGTGAGTCTGGTGGAGACCCGATTCTGAGTATTAAAACAGTGGCGCTAATAGTGAAATGCATTCCAGTATGTAAGTTACTGAGTCTGTTTTTAATTGCCACATGTGCCATCCATTATCACGTAGCTGCTCATACTCTCGTCTTCACTCTAGAATCCATTTTCCCAAAGCCAGTAACCGGTTACAGTGGAATAGATTTGCAATAATATTAAAAATTTTCAGAATTATCTATAGAATTTTTAAATAGAGCTCTCAACAGCTTTGCTTGAAGACGGAAGATTTCTATGTCTTATACTTAACAGAACCTTTTGAGAAGTATGCTTGGAGAATGTAACTAAACCAGGAAGCAAGACTATGGTCTACTACTTTCTGAAAGATACACAGGGGATGACAGGTGTATATGAACTGACAAAATTGCTTCTTCAGGGCTACTATGCTAATCGTTCTTTTTTTACAGAGGAATTTCAGGGTGACAGATGGCTTCTGGCTTCTCTATCCATCTAACTGCAAAAATTTTAATGTGGATTGCAATGATGAAAACCCAGTAAGATTTCTGTAACTTAAAGATGTCATTCTGGTTGTAAGGTGAATATGAAGTGTCTAAATATGTTTTCCTTTCTGTTGAGAGGATGAGCTACATCATCAAAATGCCTTGGCATGTGTGCATAGCCTGCTTGTTCATACCATCATTCTCCCTCATCAACATCTCTTATGACTGGATTATAATTCAGCACTTCAGGTGGTAACTGGAAAGCTGACCACAGGTTGGATGTCAGTGTAGTTAGATCCTTGAAAATAAAAGTTTTAATAGTGGTCTGGTAGCAGATCTGATGGGACTCTCACTTTCAAATGTTATATCACATTATGACCTTTCTTTGATGTCTCATGGCATGTCTGAAAGATATATTTCAGCACTGATATTCAGAATATTTCAGACTAATCTTGCCCTTCATGATAGGATTACAGGGCAGAAGGAGGGCCTTCTGTAAGACTCAGCTTTGCCAAAAAAAATAGTGAAAAAGAGATAAATGAACCCCATTGAGGCTACAAGGGCTGTCAGCGTGAAATTCTGCACCTCCTGAGCAGCACCAGGGTCAGCCTCACTAGACATTGCAGTGGCAGCACAGGTAAAACTGCAAGTAGAAAATTTTTTACATCAATTGGATTTCTCTGTGGTCAGAGCTTCCTTTTTTAATGAAGTCTTAGTTTCATTTGTCCAGTCACAAAATTGAGAAAAAAAAAACCTCAAACACTTAAATTAACAAGTAAAAAGAAGACAGTCATTCAAAAGTATCAAAGTATTAGTATCACAGAAACTTACAGGGAGCTAATAGAAGAATCCTCATCTAAACCCAAAGAAAACAAGTTTTACTTAAAATATTTTCGTGTGGTTCAAAGGCTTAAACTGAAATGTTTACAGGTATAATTGACCTACCAGATAGACATAGCCTGTTGCAGTACAGTAAGAAAATACAGAATTTCTTACAAGTAGAAAGGGGTCTATAACACACTTCATATGGTGGTATAGCTGTGTATTGCAGGCAGAGTTTTTTCACTGAGTCCACCTAGTGATAAAGATAACATCCTGCAATCTGGCTACTGTCTTTTAATGGTATCTTCACAGTTTAGAAACCCTAGTGTTTACTGTGAAACACCTACTTCCTGTTGGCAAATTTTACTGTCTATTTAGTTTGTCCTCCTGCATGACTGAATCCTGTAACTTTGCCAGTAGCAGAGTTACCAGGACACTACTTTATCCTGGCCTTTCCTGGGAACTTACAGTCTGACCTTTCCATCTCTTGTGCGAGGAGAAGGTCCCTGCAACATTTGGTGGTGGACCCAGAGCCCAGTGGCACTTGCGGGGCCAGGTCCTACTCAAGAGAGACACTTCCAAAGGTCAGACAGGCCTGCAGACAAAGGTACAACTTCATCAGCCTTTTAGCAGTTTTAAGGTAAGACCCATATCTAAAAAATGGGTACCGGTCTACTTCCAACGCAGTTGCAACACCATATTCACATCTTATTTCAAAGACTAGAACTTATAAGACCTCTGGCTTCAATGATGTTGGGCATCCATGCTTTTGTGCCGAGTCAGGTTACTCCTCTCAGCATAGCAATGTCCAAATGCACCCCTCTACAGCCTGCTTCAGCTGTTGCTCCTCCTGGCTCCATTAGTTTCACTGAAGGACTGCTTGCTTCTGGCGTAAATGCTGCCACAACACTTCTGTTGAGAGGTGTTGCTGTGTTGGGCACAACATTGCCACCTCTGAAGTTTTAAACAGACATCCTAGTGAAGCACTTCATAATTTTAGGTCTCTGTATTTACCTGAGGGAAAAAGTCTGGAATATGAACATGAAGTCACTGCCCAGTAAAGCAAAAACTGTGGGGTGGGGCAGGGGGAAGCTAGTAACCTTTACTATACTATATAGATTTGAAGATTTTTTTCTTTAAAAAGTGTCAAGCATAATGTGTCATCTGAGCACTAATGCACTATATATAATGACAGATCATATATATATTATTTTCTTGCAGTAAGTTGTAACAAGGATAATGCTACATGTTCTATTAGCTTTTCTTAAACACATGATCAGAAAATAGAAAAGGTATTTTAAGGTGGCAATTTGTTCTGAAAGGACTTGGGCTGTTCAAGTATGCCTCAGTTCAAAGAAAAATCCATAAAATAATTACAAGTTAATTTGGATGCTTTAAATGGACATGCTAAGACATGCATTAAAGGCAATTAACTGCAAAGGGTATTTCTTTTACACTCTTCTCTGCTTATATAATTCCAAAGTAACACTAATAGTAGTGCATAGAAGGTAGACACTTTAATATAAGATAGTATATTTATATTTATGTGGTTGCTTCACTGGTGAGTGAAAATATAAAAAATTACAGTATCAGTTTGCATGTTTATGTAATATAAATTCATCACTTTCCACTCACTTAATTTTTATGTATAAATATAAGAAAATACTGTAGACTTTATAGGTCCTTATTTATATTTGGATACAGGGGCCATTAAAGGATGAAGAAACAAAAGGTCACTTCTAAAATGGCTTCGTCTAGAAGGAAAAAATGGTCTCAAAATTGAGATTATTAGATTATGAATTAGGGGACTTCATCTCAGTTCTTGAATTAATACATTTTCCTCTGCATCACTGGGATCTCTCTACAGATGAGGAATCATTAAACAGCAGCTGGTCAGAGGTAATAGAAGTGTTAAACATTCTGCTGAGAAGGCCATAATAATAATGTAGGGACAGGATTTTTTTTCATGGCTTTGTTTTTTTTTTAAATGGTAGTGCTAGAACTAGCATTTCCCTGTATTCCTGTATTAAAGGCAGCCCATGTTATAAATTTCTCTGACACTAAATCTTAAATAGCTCATTTAGATACTCAGTATACTCTTTCTAAATGCAAATGTTAAATTAGTCTTAAAAATTCCAAAAAGGAACAAATTTTCATTTTAAATAATCTGTTGAGCTATTCTTTTCCTAACCTACTTTTACATTAATCTCAAAAAAGCTGAAATCTCATTGTTGTATATAATTTCAAATTTATTTTTAGCTAACTAGAAAGACATAATAAATGCATACATTTTGGAGGCACTGATTTAGAAGCTGGAGAATGCATGTCTTACTACCAGATGACTATCAGTTACTATTTGGCTGAAAAGTGTAATTCAATTTTACAAGACCTGTTGTTACTAGTTACCGTGAACGAGCTGTACACAGAAAATTATGGAGCTGATCAGAGCTGTGCTCTACATCTAAAACTATATGCTTCATCGAAGACTGACTATTTTTTGCATCTAGTGAAACGAACCACTTCTTTTTAACATGTCCTACATGATTTTTTAATTTTGAGTGTAATCCAGTTATTGAGGAAGATGCCACAAAGACGTGTAAATGACAGCTCTCTGGCACCATACTTACTACAGTCTAGTCAGTTTTACTCTTCTCCTCTGTAATTTTTATCTATCTTACTAAGATATGTACAGATCAGTTTTAGGACAGAACATGAAAGTCTACTTCTGAAGATCCCCTCCAACCCCTACCACTCCGTAATCCTGTGAAACAGTAGAAAAGTGATGTAACATCAAATACAATACAGCGCTCCTGTTTCCTGATCTAGTGAGCATAGCCAGGGTAGAAGTGGTACAAGTTTTACTCATCCCCAAATTCCCTACTAGGTCTCTGGAGCAAATGGCAGCCAGCCAGCTTCACAGCAGCTTGCTGTGATTTACACTGCAAACTCCACTGGTACAGACTGGGTTCAGAACTGGCAAAACCAAGGTTACTGTTTAACTGTCCCCCTGAGCTCCTTGGAAATGAGCAAAGATACGGTCCAATCCACAATATATTCTGTTATGAAATGAGAGATAACTTTTTTTGAAACTCTAGCACGTGTGATTCTCTTGGTGATAGAGAAAAGTGAAAGGTTGCTCTTGAAGCATGGGAATATCATATCATAATTAACCAAGAGGGTGTGTGACACAGTTTAAAATTGTAAAAGAATGGGGAAAAGAGTAAAAAACAGGACCTGCTTTTTTTGTTTGTTTGTCATAAAAACGTATCTTCGTTTGCCATAGATTTCATTTTTTGGCACTACTTCACAATGGATCAATGGTATTTTAAGCTGTGAATATTGACTCTTTATGAGCACATAAATAGATGTTGGCAGTAACGTTACTAGTCACGACACTGACTAAGAAGAAATATCAGTCTTGTTTTTGAAAATCAAAACAAAACAAAAAAACACTGAAAATCCACAGCTCCCATTTTAAAAATAACAGAGATAATATTAGCTTTTTAAAGAAAAATATTTGCAGGATCCTCTGTTTCATACTAAATTTCCTAGTTTCTATATTAGTCATTCTTAGCAATTTTCATGATCCTCATGGGTAATCAAGCAAAGTCCCTTTTCAGCTGATACTTTGGACAGAGTCTTCTTCAAGTCTTATGAAGGGAATTAGTCCATGGAATTTATCAGATGTAGCATGCAACCTGTCACTGTCATTACTTAAAAAAAAAAAAAAAAGCCAAACACAAAACAGCTAATTCATGAAGTTTGAAATGCTTCCACAGAGTATCTGACTTTCTTCCAAACTATCTCATTCTGGAGAGTTTTCTGTATATGTTATCAAAGTAAAGGTCTGAAAGAATGCTGGATTCATAGGATGCATGCTCTGTCCTACAGCATTTGACAGATAGCACATCCCACTGATCTGTGTCCCAAGAGGAAGGAGGATAAAAAGGAGAGAGAGAGAGAGGAGGTTTCACCAAACCATCAACTCCGATCTGACTATCGAAGAATTTGCTCTCAGTAATGCCTTCTCAGTCCCCAAGTACTTTTCATTATGCTTATTCCATTCCTATAAATTATTTTGCAAAATATAAGGATCCTTATCTACAGAACAGTGAAATGGAAGTCAAAGCCATTTTTTACCATGGTTGGTAGTAGTTTTACACAGAAACTTTTAAGTCTGTAAAGCCTGCAATGTTTCTGAATAATAATGTTTTCACTCCATAGCTGGAGACAGTTCTTCATGAAAATTAAAAAGTGCATAAAAACAAAAGGGAAAGGAAAACACATACGTCAAAAGAACAAGACGTCAGTCTGAGACTTGTCCTGTCTACTGCCCTGAGTTAACTACAGCCTCTTCCCTTTTGAATATGTAGTGGGGTGAGGTATAGAGCTTAAGAACTGAAGCAGAGTACTAAGGTCACACATAATAGAGATCAGACTTCTACAATATGCAGGCAGTTAAGAGAAATTAATTAAGATCTTGCTTTTGGCAGGCAAGTATCTTTTAAATATATATTCCTGTTTTGATATCTATTTAAGTTTGAGTTACACTCTAACCTGACTGGGACAAAGCCAGTGCCACACCATATCCTTTAATACTCACTAGGAACTAAAGGCACTTGTGGAATGCAGCAGTGTGCTGGGAACCTCTCTATCAATAGCTCAAAGTTAAGCAAACTGCCTGTATAAACGGTAGACCTTTTCCTTTGCATCTGAAAGGCAAAGAAGTTTAATTAAGAATGCAGTTATTGCCAGTCAAAAGGAAATACTTTTATTTTTAGGGTAGGTAGTGCAGCATTTGTGACTCTGGTAGATTATGTTATAAAAAACCAAACAGTCACACTTTACCATTGCCAGTAAGCACTTTGCCACGCTATTTTTGGTTAGCTACCAAACTGAATGGGACAAGGTGGGTATAACATGAAGAAAAGTTAAGGAAAAGCTGGATTGAGAAGGACTTTGGCATGATTACATGGAATAATAGCAAAAATAAAAAAGTGGGATTAGCCTGAAAAAAATATTTGCACTAAACAAACAATTCACAGTCCTATCCATATTGTTTTAAAGTCCTTAACCTAACCAAAAAGTTGCTTTATTAAATGCTTACATACACCTATGCTTCCAGATCTCATTGATTCTTAATAAGAAATTTTCACCTTTAAAAATAAAATTTTGATATTTTGCAAATTTTTAAGCTTTTCAAAGTTTTTGTCTTATCCATGTGTCCCAAGCCTACTCTGGCTTATTCTGCAGGGTATTAATTGCAGTCTGTAAGGTAGGTTGCTACAGAACTTACATTGGAGGTCAAATTTTATTTAGGTCTTCAAAACAGTCAGGCTTCTTCAGAGCTTGGATCAAATCACTAAGAAAATATTCCTCCGTTGCTATTTTGTGATTTCAGTGTGTATATGGGTGTTAAAAAATTTTACATAAGAAAGCACAAGATCTGTGCTTTATTTAACTTTTGCTTCCGTTTTCAACAGAAGACATGCATGCAGTGACAGACAACTAGAATCTCTGTCAAAATATTGCAACAAATGGTTAATTACCTCAGGTAAGAAAACACAATATGTATTATTACTACTCTGTGTTAAAAGATCACTGCATTCTTAACTTTCTGACTCCTGCTTGTACTGGCTTGTCTCGCTTTTGCCAATGGAGATTACATGCTGTGTTCATTTGAAGTGCAACACACAGTACACCTTACACACCACAGAAGGTTAGGGCACATGAATTGTTTTTCCATTATCAGCAATAAGTACTATTTGTACTTCATAGACAAAGAACGTTCAATCAAGCGCCAAAGTAAGCAACCAAAGAGTAACACAATGAGTCAGGCTACTTTATAGGCCCAGTTTTGCACTTGCAGTGGATTACACAGATGCTCCATTCACATTTTACCTAACGGCTAATTGCTAGGAGAAAGCTGAGGGCACAGTTCTGATTAGAATAACAAATTTTGTCAGCTTGTATTATCAGTATTTTGCTTTTTTTTCTTTTGCCAAAAAAAAAAATAATATTGAGACCCTTATCCTTAAGTTCCTCACATCTATTTTTACATTTTAGTTGTCTTTTATGAAAGCCATTTTATATACAGAACTTATTGTAAGCAGAATACAATTTCACAGCTAACTGTTTGCAGTGCATGATTTGTATCATGATCTAATGCAAAACGTGCATTCCTAATCCTGTGTCAATGATTAAACCAAGTCCTTTTTCTCTGCAATTTTTTCCATGATGCTAAGCTTCCTGTTGTCAGTTGTGTTACCTCCCTGAAAGAATATTTATCCAATTATGCAAACAAATGGAGAGGCTGCTACATTGCTAGCCAAGACTCACAACAGTACTTCAGCAGGCCCCCAAGCACAATTTCAAAGTGTTTCTCCCACCTATAGACAGCTTTGAAATTAATTTTCTGGAGTGATATAGTTGCATTGCATGGATTTGCTCACCATATGGGCAATCATGCTTCTTGATGAAAAATGGCATATGTTAGCTATGTAATCAAAAAGTAGCTGCACAGATCCCAAGGGATAAGGAAACTTTAGCATTTGATTTGACTGAATCATACATTCATCACTGTAAGAGATATTTGTCCTGCCAGTTTGAAGTTGCTTCTCCACATAAAGCCAAAACACAGTCCCCAGCTATAGCCAGGCTTTTCAGAGAAGAGATTTAACAGACCTACCCTACTCTTAGGAAACCAGTAACAAAACTCGGGGAACTACACTTCTGTTCATATCAGGTAACAGTTAACTGGCTCCTGGGTGTCTCACTAAAGAAATGGCATTTCAGTAAGTAACACTCAACTACCCAGTAGCTGAAGTCGCTGCAATTTATTGTGTCCTGCAAAGCACTGGAAAAGACTGATAATTATTTAAACTGTCTGTGACCTGTCTTTGCCAAGCTTCCCTTGTCCTCTAATTCCTGCCAGAGTTGGCTGACTTGCTAATGAAGAGAAAAATATCTTCATACATCTGTCATACCTATTTCCACATTCAAAGTCTCCTGATTACCTTTTGGTACTTCTCACCAAGTTTGAAATCTTTTAGACATGGTCTACACACCATGTTTTTATGAACTGCTACTGTCCTTGGAATTTCTTTCCCTCTGGTGTAATTAAGCTCCTGGCATGGTCAGTAATCTCAGAACACCCAAGCTCAATTGTATACTCCGTTGTCCAAAATAGCTCAGCCCACAGAATGTGGTTTCTATCAGAGTAGAATGCAATTATATAGCTGTAACTAGCCATGCTCTTGTTAGACTAGGCAACAAACTACTTCAGCTACCAGTAACCTGAGTTTAAGCAAGACCTTGAACAGTCATCACCTCCTGAGGCTAAAAAATAAATATGAGCGTTAATAGAGATATCCATCTGCGTAAATGGACTAATGAAATGGTCAGTTTCCTGATGATAATCTCAACACTGAGTTCTTCTGTTCAGGGAGTGATCTTCTCAGAGGGTGGAGAGGGGAAAGAAAAGGAAGAAGAGGATGATGTCTGTACTTGATTGGAATATAACTTTAAAAAAAACAAAAAGAATTTGAAATATCAAGATTATCTTGACCCAGTCCTGCTTACCCACTGTTCAAGCCGTAGCAAGTGGATTTGAAGAAGAATGCAACATTTCACTGTTGCCCAGAGCAAAGTAGCTAAAAGGCTAAGCTCTCCAGAGCCTTTATTTTGATAACATAACTAACAGGTGAAAACGTAATCTTAAATAAGTATTAGCAAGAACTGATTATTAGTCAGAATATAGGCATAGTAGCTTTTTTCTTTTTTAATGACTGGATCTGATTTGAGACTTCAGATGGAGTGAGAGTTAAGAACATTTCACTTCTAAGGAATTAAGACAACAGGTAAAATTATAGTTTGTATTATAGTTCATGCCAACGGTTATCTCAAAAATTTCAATTTTTTTTTTTATATTGGGGAAAAAAAACCAAAACATGATCATTTTAAATTTAACCACAGCAAGTTGAGACAAAGCACATGGGAATAAGTACTCAGATTCAGATTCCTGTGACTCTTACAAAGCAGCTCAGTGCCCTCTCCTTCAGGCTGTGACCTCCCAGGCAGTCACTAGGCCATACATTTAGAGTGGTTAATCACCAAGGTGCAAGAAGTTAGCCTACATGAGCTAAATTAGTAAGGCAGTCTTCCTAAACTTACCGTATACTGAAAAGAGGAAACTACGCACTTTCAGAAAACAACAGAAGGCGCATAAACCTGCCTGCTTTTGACAGAACAGGGAGCCTAAAAAAAAATATTTCCCCTGTTTAAGAATTGAGCAGAGTAATTGACCTTTCCATCCCAGCTTCCTTCTTCAACAACACAGAACCGTACCATAAGACTTTGTAATAATAATAATAATCAGTGACAGCTTACATATGAAGTGCAAGAGAAACATTCAAACTCCTCACTGCACAGGCATCTTTCTCATCTCTCTGGCTACTCTATAATAGGTGCTCTTCTTTTTCTTAGTGGAAACAAGAGAATCATCCTGCATGTGGAAAACCCTCAGAACAAAAGTCTTGCTAAACAGAAATTTCTACAAAACGTTTTGACAAACGAACATGAGGCAACAATTGAAAATATGTTAGATAGGGACCTCTGACTAAATCGTTTTTAGGAAGAACATGTAAACAAAGATGTATTTTGTTTAACTGATAAGACCTTTCTTACTTACAAAGTAATCACATCCCTTTATAATCAAGATTAGGCATTTATATCAACCTTTTAATAAGAGTGGAAAATACATATAAACAAAGAAAACCTATCACACAAGCACAATTAAGGCTGAAATTCACCTGAACCTTACACAACATGTGATGCTAATGATAGATTTAAGATGTTTTTTACTGTCAAATGAGGAAAAAAATACCTGTGTTTACATAACATAGCATGAGGCATAATACAGCATTAATTAAATGAATGACTTCAATTCCTTTTGAAATGGCTTTTCTCTCTAAAAATGCATATGCACACACACTCCTTGGGGCTTAACTTAATCAGTACTTGATCTGAAGACCTCTGAATGGTATCCAGGGGTACTGATAAATAAGCAAATGAAAGTGATGTCTTACATTATGTATCCATAATAAATAGAAGGAATAAATGTAAGATATGAATCCTTAAGAAACACCTCTCTATGCCCTCTTGCCCAGAACCACATTCAGGGTCTCTAGTTTTCCTATTATCTAGGTTCTACCTAAATTTTCAACATTTTACAGGTAAGCAATTAAAGTGTAGTGTGCATTACACATATATAAATGCAGGGACAGCGGTATATTTTTCTGTAAAGTGAAAATACCCTTTCACTGAGGACTGGGAGTGGTAACACCCTTTTATTGACGTCAGTAAAAAGGGAAAGTTAAATCATTAACAGACGTTAAAAATCAATTTGGCTACTTCTGGCAGGTGAAGTCAGATATTTTATTATAAAAACGATGAATCTTTTGGCTCTTTCTTTCAATAAATTGATTTTATGAAATAAGGAGTGATAAGGGAGTTTTATGAAGTATAAACAGTATATATTATAAATAATAACACATGGCCCTAGAGCAAATGCTCTTGTGATTGATCACAGCTACAGAATCCCTCGAGTGGCTTACAGCATAGTCACATTGGGATCATCTATTGTACGATCCATATGTTAACTAGATAACTGCCTAGTGTGGAAAATTTATAAAGTTAAAGCTAATGAAACCAGTTTTGTTTGCTAGATTTATTTCTCACTGCAGAGATGATGTAAATGGATAGCAGCACATGGCAAGTCTTCAAGGGAGCAAACCCTACCTAATTCAGAGATACAACTCTCTAAAAGCAAGGAGTAGTTTTGATTTCACCTTCAAAATGTAATCAGGAGAAATAAAATACAAGCCAGAAAGCGCGCAGGCTTTGCCTGCACCTGCCAGGTTGTAGTTATATCAGCACAGTTCCCAGAAGTGAACACTGCCACATTGCAGAGCAACAGGACACCGTGATTAACACCAGAGAATAATGATGCAAAAATCCACAAATAAGTGAACATTCTCAACAAGCGTTACCATTCTGGTGTCCCAAAACAGTTTGTGCAGCCTGTGTAATTCAAGCAACGATGCAAATGCACAACGCCAGATGCCCATATGGAAATATCAATAAAAAACAAACTCACAAGACCCTCCCAACTATCATAGCAGCTATTTCTACACAGACCTGTTCTGGGAGCAACCTGGTTCCAACTCCCTGTGGCTGAGTCAGCACTTTGTTTTCACTTTTCAACAGTGAGTTTATGGATCTTGACTCTGCTGACATTTGTTTCAGAGAGGAAAAGGAAAACTGGTCCATAAAGTTCCCAAAGGCTGAAAAGCAAAACCAGGAATGCTTGTGAGAAAATTGAAAGCAGATTGCTGGGTGGACTCAACTGCCAGGGATCTTGGAGCTGGTAGGCCCCCCTCTTACCAGGTGTTACTACAGAAATTACTCTAAACGTAGCTTGCTACTAGCTCACTAGTAGTTCACAGGTAATTCGGCCTGAGAAAACAGGAAGACAGTGGCAGCTTGGTATGCCAGTACACACAATGACAGCAGGACCACCTCGTTAACCTTCCTCAAGCATGACAAATAAGGCTGCCTATCATCACATAAGAAGAAGTCATTCATTCAAATGGTTGGAGGTGTCCAGAAAAACCTTATCCAGCAAGCATTACCTGTTTCTGTACACAAAATAGTGAAATAAGCTACTCTCAGACAGACAATCTATGCTACATTCATGGACAAATTGTGAATTTTGGATGGAGGAAACAATACTGTTTTCCCTTTCATATTTTAGCACGCTACTATATTTTTTTTATAATCTTTCCAGTTGTGCTGGTGCCAAATATATTATGAGGTAATGTTTGCCCCAGACAAGTCTTCATTTCCAGTCATCTGTCAAAGGGAAAAGTCAAATAGTGGCACTGCTTCCACACCTGGTCCTTGAACAAATCCATTGTACTGTATCTTTATGACAACCTACAAATGAATTATCATTTGCTTGCCTTGGAAAAGCAATGGAGGAGATCTCATTGAAAAGCCTTCTATTCATCTTTGTCAAGAGGCAGACTTGAACACAAACCTGAAGATATTAAAATAGCTCTTCTTCACCATTTTATCTAAACTAAAGACATTCCTCATCAAGATATCTTATGGTTCACTGAACTCTCCATAAATACATGGAAAGAATTTACAGGTGGTCAATTGACACCCTCACCCTTCTCTCACTTCTCCTTATGTTCAGCTGTATAGTGACTTCCAACTGATGTCTGGCAGTTTTTAACAATTATTCCTTCCTTCTGCCAACTCCAGTCACATGCCCTCTTTCTATTTGCATGGGACAAATATTTCTATTTTCTATTTTCTATTTAGAATCATAGAAGGGACCTTTAAAGGTCGTCTAGTCCAAAGCCCCCTGCAATGAGGAGGGATATCATCAACCAGATCAGGTTGCTGAGAGCTCATCCAACTTTGACCTTGAACGTTTCCAGGGATGGGGCATCTACCACTTCACTGTGCCAGTGTTTCACCACCTTCATCATAAAAAATGTCTTCCTTATATCTCGTCTGAGTCTACTGTCTTTTAGTTTAAAACCATTAGCACTTGTCCTATCGCTACAGGCCCTATTAAAAATCTGTACCCATCTTTCTTATGAGGCCCCTTTAATTATTGGAAGGGCACTATAAGGTGTCCTCCTCTTTTCCAGTCTAAACAACCCCAACTCTCTCAGCCTGTCCTTATAGAAGAGGTGCTCCAGCCAGCGGTGGTGATTAAGTGCTGCTGAAACTTAACTCTGGATCTACCTTGAATCCTTAATAAATTTTAAATTGCTACTAAATCATAACTGTGTCAAATATTTCCATATGCGACATAGACTTCTGATCATTTTTGTGGTCCTCCTCTGGACAGGTTCATGTCTTTCTTGTACTGAGGGCTCCAGAGCTGGATGCCGTAGTCTAGGTGGGGTTTCACCAGAGCAGAGTAGAGGCGCAGAATCACCTCCATCGACCTGCTGGCCACACGTCTTTTGATGCAGCCCAGGATACGGTTGGCTTTCTGGGCTGCACGTTGCCAGCTCATGTCTAGTATTTCTTCCACTGGTACCCTCAAGTCCTTCTCAGCATGGCTGCTCTCTATCCCTTCATTGCCCACACAGCATTTAGTTCACGTGACGACCGGGAAGGCTTTTCTGATTCTTCAAAAGAACCCATCTGGAGGACGTGTAGAACAAATTCAGTAAAATCTAGTATTAAAAGAATTGTCCTATCCACCATTAGTTTAGCAGCCCTGTCCTTTTGGGAATACAGGTTATTTGAAAATTAAATAGCCTTTATACGCCTCTTTATATATTGTCTCTGTAGTGTCCCAAAGAAGAAAATATCAGAATCACATTATTCCTGCCAGACTGCTTGAAAGAACTGGTTACCAGTTTTCAAATAAACATATATTTCCTTAGTCCATAAATCTTAAAAAAAAATGACTGCTGTCCACCATATTAACTGGTATTAAGATGAATACTTATACAGTGTTAGACAACTTTGACGCTTTGAAATTATGATTTAATTTAACATTTTTAAATGGTCAATTAATTATATCATTTTTTGCGCCAGCTAGATGCAGGAAAACAAAAGTTGTATGTAAAACTTATTAAGAAAAAGCTTATTCCCTCTTATAACCAAGCTTTATTTTGCATATCTTTCAGTATAAAGCTATTTTTGATGGAAATGAAATGGTTAGTTCTGTCTGAGTTTGCACACCAGCTATATAAATTTATATTAAAAAGATTCTTAAGACTCACTCTGTCCTTAACTGAATTTGTAAAAACACACATACATATAAATATAAATTTACATATATATTTATATATATATGCACATTCCTTTCAAGTGTGTGTTGTTATGAGGGGTGTGCAGTTTGACTTATTTATTTTACTTGAAAAAGGCATCTGTGCTAAATTCTGAACAAGTAAGATCACAGAACACGCAGTACATGCTGCTCAGGAACTAAATGTACCCGCCATACCATACATGGTGATTTTGGCATGTTGGCTCAGTCAACTTTTAGAAAAGCAAAGTCTAATGGTTGTTGCTCCCAGCTACCATTACAATAAATAGAAAACTTTTTCACAAAAAATGAAACTAAGCATGCTCAAAGAGTTAAAGAAAAACTAACAAATGCAAATAATAAATTCTTAAAGTGATTATATTCACTCCAGGTCTAATCTAGCCTACTATTATCCAAATTATTCAGTGCTCTTCAATATCGTGCAGCACAGTGCCAGCTAAAAAGAGAAAAGTAATTCTGCAGCACCGGATTCAAAAGTCTCATTTTCCTTGAATGAAGTGATGATCTTATAAATATTGTTATCTCCCAGACTATCTGATCTAAACAGTGTTCCTGTACAATACAGGATAGTTCCCAAGCAGAAGTAACATGCGCAAACCTGCTTTTCTGCTTTCCCACCTACTTAAAATGGCATCACATACCTTACAGAGTCAAAATATGCATCCTTGGCTAATTGCCCACATTCTGGAATGTGTGCTTCATTAGTTCTATCGGATTTATCCCTTTGTGGTTAAATTTATCTCGTGCTGATACAGACCATCGTACAAATGGAACTCCAGAACTCCTTATATGCTCACATACTTAATGTATGGGCAATAAACATGTGGGTTTTAGCCACAGGCGGCTTATGACAAACTCTCTCGAAGTGCTACCAGCTAATTCACATGAGCACCAGAAGGCCTCTGCTAACGTGAGGGCTACTGTATAAATTAAATTCCCAGATAGGGTGAAAGGATCTGCTAAGAAACCCCAGGATCCAACAGGTTCCCAGTCCCAGCATTGTCCCAGGACAGGGACCCTGGGGAGTCACACGCTCCTTTGCCTCTGAGCGTTGCTCACCAAGGTGTCGGGGATGTGTTTGTGGCTCATAGCTACAAGAAGAGTTTACCATACAACCCCAAGTTAGTGAGGCTGCCATTTCCATCTCCCAGCTCAAATAACCTTATTGTACAGCAAAACCCACCTCTTGTACCACATCAAAATCTTGTGCCTGCTGTAAAGGGAAGATATTATTGGTTTTGAGGAACAACTCTACTAGTACGTAATTAAAAATAAATAATTTTGAGTCAATATGTCCATATCTTGCATAGCCAACTTTTAAATTTCAACACAAGTCACTGCTTAGCTACAGATTCTTTGGGTAAAATTCTATGGTGCAGATAAAGCAGAAGGTGAGATTAAGACAATAATAAAACAACTGTATGGTTCCTAATTAGAGTCCTGTTTTTGTTATAAGTAGCAATTGTCTGCAAAACCACATTAAGTTCTGGTTGGTATTAATATTTTCATTTATTTTGCCTCAGACACACAGACACAAAAAACAACCACAAAACCCCCCCCACTATTCACACAGTATCATTTTGCTTCTAATTTTTTGCCTCTCTTGTTTTCTGTCCCTCTAGATTTTCTGTGTTTATGGTGCGCTTACATGCTATTCTACTGTGTCTACATTGCTCTACTATCAGGTTTGCTCATCACTGCTCCTTTCATATACAGGCACAGATGTATGTTTCCCTCGCTATTGCTCACATGCTGGTGACTTTGATCCACAACACGCTTCTTTTTCCTCTTCTAGTCCCAGGACTTCAAAGATAGACAAGCCACCACCTTCTAATTTTTAGGTCTCCTGGGCAGGACACTGTATTTAAAAAAACAAAAAAAAAAAAAAACAAAAAACCAACCCTTGTCTAAACTTTTCCGTGAAATTGTGCCAGTGCACGTGCAGGATTTGGGGTGAGGGTGGGAGTGGTAACAACAGGAAAAAACAGCAGAGAAAATGACAGCATTACAGAGTTTGAGTTTTTAATTCAAGAGTGCCTATGCATTATTGCATTAAAATGCTACTGAATTACTGGATAAATAAAGGATAAATGTGGTTCTTAGCTCTTCAGTGCCAACTAATTTATTCTATTTAATCCCGTTTCCTTTAGATACTTTGTATTTTCTAGCTTCTACCATGGTAAGAAAACACTGAAATCTTAAACAGCACTATAACAGTTCCTGATGAAGAGAACAAAAATATTTTTTCAAATATAAACACATGCACTGGCAATTTGCTTTGATTAGAAAACCGAAGCTTAATGAAAGATTCAAAAAGGATTTATTTTCTGTTAATAGCTTTTTTGTCATGTTTCTATTGAACAAAATACAGTTACAGAGAACACAGATCTAATTATCCAAACCATTTTAAAGAAAATGAAGAAGGCTGATTAACAGGATTAATCACAGTGTGAAATTTTATTGCCATACTAATCAAGACAGGCAGTGTGGAGAGCCCATGACAATGGATAATACAAAAGCTGATAACAAATTATTTTCAAAAAACAATTACCTGACAGAGAGAAGAGACCTACCTGGGAGTACTTTTTTTTTGTAAGGCTCTGAGAACAGGGCTGGATAGAATCATGTGGGTCACCGATTTCACATAAGAGGCCAATTTCAGAAAGCTCCATAGCATGTTTACCACACACGTACAACCAAACACCCCTGGGAACGATGGTTAGACACATCTTTTTTGTAGAAAGTACCTAAGGTCACAAATCGGTGTACTTCATGGGGAAGGGAAAAATCGAACACATCATTGGCACCCCAACAACAAAGAAATTGTTAAATGAAACTTCCCAGATATCTTGAGAAAAGCACTGGGATGCTGACCTAAAAATCTGGCAAGTGGTTTAAGAGTGAGCAAAATGACACAACCAAGCACCAGGGAAGTTTCTCAAGTAAACAGCAACACTTGCACATGCAGCTCAACATCCTTCGAGCCATGGCAAATGTCCAGAGCTTCAGAGGAATGTGGGTGGGGGAAGAGGGGGAGGGAGAAACAAATAATCTGCATCAGGAGAGGATGTAAATAATTCTTCCAAGATTCTGGAGATAACTAGCATGTCATCCTGTTATTCAAGGTTAAGAAGGAACAAAGTCCCGTTTCTATTATCACTGGTTTTGTATAATTAATATCGTTAAATCTTTGTATTAAGCTTTGCTTTCAACAAGACCCGGTATGTTATTGTGGGGAAAACTGTTTATTTTTGCTGGTAGACTTGAAGAGATAGGAGAGGAAGAAGAGAGAAACATGAGAAAAGCCATGTGTCCATACAGAATGCAATCGTCATAGCAATTTCGTGAAAATAAGCTACTGACAACATTAAACCAATCACTTTTCTTTCTTTCTTTTTCCTCTTTCTTTCTTTTTAAAGGTAATGGACAAACTGTTAGCCAAGAGAAATCCAGGTCCAAAGGCTGCATCAGAACAAATGAATGTTTAGTTAAAGGCTTGTTAAAAAGGGAAATATCTATCCAGAAACATCAGAAGGAGTTATTTAAGTGTTTATCACAATGAAGTTATGATTACCTTCTCAGTTAATTGTTTATGTTCATACTTTCCTCTAAATCATTTTCCAATGTCCGATGTATTATTGCATATAACTATTCAAAACATTTCCAGTGAGATTCCTGTGCCTGCTCATGAATGTTGCTAGCGGTATTCATTAATTGAAAATCCAGGGTCATCCTCTATGCTGCTTTCATAACTTCCTTTGCACCACCTCTTTTCTCACTTTTAGAATTTAGTCTTTCTTGGAAATGAAACGATATTTTCCGAAGTACTCTGATCTGAAGATAACCTTGCTAGATTCCTGATTTTACAAGCATTTGTAACTGGCAGTGGTATGACAAAAGTCATGGCATAATGTGAAGAAGATGCCGTATTCAAGGAAATTGTTTCAAAGCAGTACCTATACAGTCTAGTCAGGAAATGGCATAGAATAATTTTATTTTGTTTGCTTTCTTTGCTCTTATAGTGCTCAAACACAAAAGAACAATGCTGTTTTGGTTTTGTTAAGTAGTTTACCACTGCATTTAAGAATAATAAACACATACTATGTATGTTCATTTAATCCTGTGGATTATGTAAACAAGCTTTCCAAAGGCAAATTTATTCTTTTTGACCAGCTATTTAAAAATAGTAATTGCATGGTTAATCATTATAACCTGAAAAGTCAAACTACTTGTTACTACTAAAGACAAACACAATCTCACATTTCATATTTTTTAACTACTCTGTACTTAATTATTTAAAAATACTTTCAAATTAATTCTGTCTAAAAATTCGTACTTCCTTCTTTTGTAACTCAGTGACTTTTATTCTTGCATCCAATAACCCCAGGCAAACACAGCTTTCAGTGCCTTGCAGTGATTTCCTACTTTCCAGATTGTGCTAAAAAAATGGAAGACGTTCTTTCAGCTCAACTATGAGAATGTTAAAGGAGATTTTCTACCTGTTGTTGACATCAGTAGGATCGGTTACATGCTCATCTAAACCACAGACAACTGGAAAGGAACAGTTCCAAACACTTATTCTTTGAGGCTCCATAGATGGTTTCCGCACCTCAATTTAAAAAAAAAAAACAACAACAACACAACAAACCACAACACAACTGTGACATAAACACATCTCTTGCTGCACTCCTCAATTATGTGAAACCAGCCAAAGTGATCTGAAGCTATAATCCCAGTAATTTCTTTCTCTCCCTATTGCTGTAGGGGAGGATCCTCAGAATTTCTGAACCTAATGATCTGTGATTCCTAAGAAACAGGTCATACTGAGAATATAAGGGCAAGGGTCACCTATGAAACACTGGGAAAAAAGCTCTAGGTTCCTAGTTTCAAAAGAGTTCTTGAGATCTCTCTTGCTAACTCTTGCACAACTTTGAAAATTTAGCATCAAGTGAAGAAGCTGCTGTTAAACATGAACCAAACAAAACCTATGTTCAAAGCCTGACAATTTTATAATCCTCCCTTTTAGTCTAAAAACACACAAACCCATGTCTTAGCAATGACATGGAAAGTATATCCAAGTTGCCACATGACATTATACTCCTTCTAGTTGTTCTAACACACCTCGAAATTGTTTTAACATTTCTTAGGTTTTAAAATCCAGTATAAGTTATTTGTCTTCTAAGAGTTACAAGTATACATCCCAGAGCTTTTAAGAAAATAGGATTCTTTGGATCCCTAGGCTTTAGATTTCAGAATAAGTGGGAAAAAATCTATCAGGTTGAATTAAGTCCCATGTTGTCTTCATTTCGTAGAACCATCTATATCTTTCTAACTTAGCCCATTTTACAAATCTAGTTTTTCATCTGGACATTTTTGAATATTTAGGAAGAGTAAACAGAAGTGAAAGCCCTATAAAAAACCCTAAATATGAACAGCATGAAGTCCTCCCAAAGTACTCCTTAAAAGTACAGGAGAAAAAAAAATCCTCCTGCTTTGTTAAAATAGGATGTAGTAGCCAAAAGTAATTGTTGTAAACATTATTTTGGCCTTAGGATATTTGACATTCTGTGCTTTTCATGCAATCAAGAATCTATTCTAAATTCTGAGTTCATAATAGATGCCACTGTTCAAACAAACACTGCCTACTGCAAGAATTGCAAATGTGCCAAAACCTCATGTTCGAGAAATGAAGTACAGCTGTCAAGTTCAATATCCTCACCGCCAATTTTGCTTACTATAAGTTTTCTATGTTGCAAAGACAATCAGCTAGACACATAAATCAATATGCAGAACTGTAGATGAAATTTTTCATGAAGGTAGTGTACCCAGAGGAAAGGATGTACTCTAACTTCTTTAGCTTCTGCCTCCTGTATTTCAGCTATGCTACAAAGTGTTGACAAAAGAATTAAAGCAGAGTATTAAAAAAGAGGAAGTTTCTTCCTAATTCTGTTTTACAAATTGCTTTCCAGACCATGATTTTACCCAGTATTACAGACAAATTTATCAGCAGCTGTAATCCTGGAAAAGGCTGGATATCACGACTAAAGCAGGGATAGTGATGGAAAGAACACTGAGAAGGAGTTTGAAGGACATGTGCTCATGACTGATTGTTTACACAATGCAGACTTCAGGGAGGAGACATGTAATCTTGTTATTACAAGTAAGAAAAATGCTCCCAGCAGATCCGAAACTGGATTTTTGAGCTGACATGTGCAAAAATCTAACTTCAACTATTTTAAACATCATTTTCAGGTGTTAATCCTGTAATCCAAAAACACTCAGCTAGCAAGAATGCAGCTAGCAAAGGTTCTGCCATTCAAGCCTGCGGTTTTCACAGTTGTTATTTAAATTACAATGTTTTCTGAAGAACTTTGCAAAGAACTAAGTTGTGTTGTGCTGTGCACTGCTTAAAGAACATCCCTGCTTTGAAACCAATCGAAAATATAAAAGACACAAGAAAATATAAATTCTCATCTCTGCTCTACAACAGGAAATTTTGTATAAAGAGTGTAAAATATGGGGTACTTAAGAGATGTTGGAAATTCAAGACCTCAGCTTGCTCCTGTGGCAGAATCTATGAACAAAATATCACCGTCTGACTGCAGAGTCGCATGGGGGCAGGAAGAAAAGTCTGGAGGTAAAAGGTTTTTAAGAGGGTCCAGTTCACAGCCCAAAGGAAAACACTAGTAAGATACAGGTTCAATATCCTCCTTTCATTCTCACGTTTCTCCATTCATCAGGGTTTAAGGGTATGCGAAAGACAAGCAGCAATCTTTTTTCTTGTCTTGCTGTTGGAAGTGTTTCTCCCGCCTGACACAGAAATGGGCAATATACAGAATGGTGTGTTGTTCAACAGACAGACAGATGAACATTTGAAGTTGAGGATAAAATCATAAATGTGATATCAGAGTTTAAGTTCATGAAAAAAAGAAAAAACATCCTTCCTCTTTTCTTTGAGATGTAAATACACATACTGTATTCCTTTTCCCTTACATTATTTTCTTCTTTGAGGGTAACAGTAATCCATTTCCTCTTTTCAGCCACATTCAACTTGTTTTGGTCCTTGTATCCTTTTCTAAATAGTCCATATCAACCCTGTCTCCTTGTTGCAGGATATAGCACTCAAAAGAAGCGAACCTTTGCCTCCTACCCCATTGGCCTAAAAACAACACAGAGTGAGATGTTTCTGCAAGTGACTATCTCTTCTCATCCTCCAAAAATCAAACAACCAGTTCAAATGGAAAATTCAGCTTTTGCCTGCTACACATGATACGTAACTTTATGCTTTGCTCCATCCTCATTACTGAATGCAGACACACACATGCAACATTGAACTCTGGCCCTCAAGAATAACTTTAAATAGACAATTTACTAATATATCTATAAATTACAAGGGGAATTTGCCCTTAAATTGGAAACTTACAGACCTGTTTGTTTCTGGTATAGCAGCCAGTAGGTCCATTCTGTACCTTTGATATAGCAAAAGCTATATCAAAATTTTATTAGTCTATTTTTATTACATACCTATCTTACTGTTATTCAAAATATTTTGTCCATATTTCAGCAACATTCCCACTAAGTATAATAATTTAAAATCTTGGTGCTGTCTTTGTGGTTAACTCTTAAATTTTGTTTAAAAATAACTAGGCACCTCTGTGCTCCAGCACAACTTTTTTTTCTAGGAGGAAAAGTAAGAAATTCATTTCATCTGCTCCCTCACAAGTGCTTAGAGGAAAAAACACCCAAATTACATCAACAGTTAGGGATTCTGGCTTCCCCAGTTAAGTGCCTGCATAAGTATCCTCTCATTACATCTTCTTTATTAAGGGAGAAGTAAGGGCTGAGAAACTGTACACCCCCTGAAAGAAGCAGCTGTGTTTGAAACACTGGCAGTACCATCCTCCCGGGTCTCTCAAGCTCTTCACTCCATAACAATTCTGTGATAAAATAATCTTTCAAATGCCAGTGTGCCTTTCAAAGATGTCTTTCATTTTGAAAAATAAGAGAATTTAAAAAGAAAAGACATTTCGTTTTCAATACACTTTACAAATCTGTTCCTTCTCCTAACCCTCTTTTTTTCCTCAGGTAGGTGAAGTATAATCCTGTAAGACAAGCACGGTCCTAAAATGGCCTAGCCAAAGGTCATTGAGGCTTTGTGCTGAAGCTGGCAGTGAATTCAAGCCTCTATTACCCATCCTTTAATGGATAAATAACCAGGGCTTTAACTTTTCCTCTCTGGATTAGCCTGCAGATTGCATTCAGCATTTTAATTTCATATAATTGTCATCCCTTCCTTCTCAGACCACACATTGTCATTTTTGGTAGAACTACAGCCTTATTTTAGTGGACCGTTTCCTGGGTTAACCCTGAACCAGAGACATGTAAATTTATACTAATGATGACTTAACAAACAGGGCATATAGACTTCAAAGCAAAGTGATATCCTACAATGGATTAACATCCTTTGAATAAACATTGGTTTTGATTGCAGTGAAGGCAAAATCACCAATAAATATACCTACTATAAAACATGGCTGTAGTAGATAACAGATTACTACAAATAGATATGCCCTCTGGAAAAGTTTGAGTCCCAAAGACAGAATAGAAATCCACTACATATAGAAACACAAATATGCCTTTTAAAGAACAGATAAAAATAAGCAGCATATATTGAAATGCACTTTTATGCATGCTATACTTCTATACACCCAGTTACAGAACAAACTTGTAACAGGACAATCTACAGAATAAATCGCTTTATAAGTAATCTGTTTACACATATCTGATTTATCCACAGCTGATTTCAATTTACATCTTATCGTACCTGACTTGGCAAAACCTATGGACCCTTAATCATGAAGCAAACTGGTTTCATAAGGCTCTCATGTTACACCATTACCCATATTCAGAAAATAACTTGAGAACAAAAAGCAGATATCCTGTACAAACCAAATAGTAGATGAAACGAACGTGTCAAATCATTAGAAGTCAGTTCAGAAACTCAAAGATCTCAACTACAGTCCTCTCAGTTTCTTTAAAAAAATCTTGCAGCAAAATAAAACCTCCAACTTATAGTAAAATCTACATATACTGCGCTATTGCATCCATACAGGTGAAAAGAGGAAAATGTTTCTCTCCTACTCTTGGAGTTTCACTGGTGACAAACCACTTGCAGTGATGTCTTCAGAAATATTTTTCAGGTCTGATGTGCAGAATTGAGATCCAGTAAGATCTGTCAGCAGTAGCACGCTTCTCTTGGTGGCTGATTCTACTTGTTTCAACACATATTTCTCCTCTCCTAACAAAAAAAAATTAATTCTACAACATACTAAATTAATCACACTAGACTCTTACAGCACTCACAAAATCAGCTTTTTAATCCTCCCTGTTCTCAAGCCATCCTGAAGCACAAATCCCAGACCCAGTGATATCTGATCAGCTCTATCTGCTGCTAAACCCCACACCAGTATCTTCCATCCCATGCAGGCCCCATTCCCCTTCTCTCCACCTATATCTGGAAAAAGCCTGTCAAAAAAATTAGCCCAGTTACCTCCATTTTCCCTAAACCTAATTGCAACCTGAGGCTTGGCATGACCAGGGCACCAGGGCAATAGAGCAGTAAAGGAACAGGCAATGTGGCCTCAAACCAGACCTTGTCTGAACTCTCAAACGTAGAGATCAACTGATGAAATCAGCTCCTCCTGCCCCACATACCTGAGCCCAAACTAGATACCCAACCTGAACTTAGCCTTGGCTAATCAGCCTAGGTCAGCTTCTTAGTTACAATTGGTTTCTTCCCACTTGGACCTTTGTTTTTAAATCTAATCCTTAAAAATTGACTCAATTAACTAAGTGGAGTTAACTAGAGTTCTTAGGCAATTTTCAGTTTTACTTAACTTATAATTTCAAAAACATACTTTTATTCGACACTTTACAGGAAAGAAAAAAAAAAAAAAATTAAAGCAGTGATTCATTACAAAGCCTCTACTGGCTATCATTGCCCTCTTAGTATTATGATGCGGTTTCCTTGGGAGACAGGAAATCTTACAAATCCATTCAGTTTTTGAGTATTGCTATTGCTCAACTGCGGGCCAAAAATGTTGTAGAAACTTCCGTACTGAGCTTTAGCAGTTTATCTTTATCTATGGAGCCTTTTTCTTTTTTTTCGAATCTATGTCTTATAGAGGTTATTATTTTCTTTCTGTAAAGACAATAATTGTAAGGAGCCCTGAAAAACCTACTTGTTTTTCCTTGTGTCCACAGCATACAGCAATTCATCAGCTCTGTTTATAGACTGCTGCATGCACACAATATTTGTGTTCATGCATGTATGTGGCCCAGAGAATCTGGGTCTGCATTTTCAAAACCCATTCATCCATATGAACAATTCTTTTTCTTTTCGATATTAAGTTATAAATTGTTTGATTATTTCTCAAGTCCAAACCCCAATTTTATTTTCACGTGTATTTTTTAAAGTAGTGGGAGTATTAACTGCCAGTCAACACCACTCTTACAATACAAAATACACATAAAAACTTGAACAAATTTAAATTTGACAGAATGCAATGCTAAGTTATATTAAATTATCTTCTTTCCCTCAAAATCTAGGCTATGTCATAATAAACAGTAAAGAAAATCAGGCAAGTATGTGGAGGACTTTCAAAATAGTACATTTGGGGGTTTACAGCTGGGTAAAAGTCAGCAACTGAAAATATAATTGCCTTCCTGTATCCCAATCTGAAAAAAAAGCATTCAAACATCTGATTGTAAGAACAGGCCTCCTGCAGCCCAGCAAACATATTTAAACAAATACATTTGTTTACATGCTTTCCTGTTTCTTGTTTTTCATGACTATTTAAAAATCCTGGATATTTTTACCATTTAAATATACAATTTTCACTTTCTCTGAACTGCAGGAAACTGATTTCCATCCAAGAACCTATGGACATTTGGAAAATATCTATTCATGCACATATAAGCCAGATGCATAAATAATTCTTATATACTCATATACATTTTGTCAAACATTTAAAATTTTGAACTCGAAATTTTTCAATGCGTTTTAGATATTTAAGAACCTGTTTAGTAAAATTTTTTGTGTGCTTCTCCAGAAGTGAAAATTGTAATTGTACCTGGTGCTCTGTATGAGTCAGAGTTGTACTGGAGTATCAGGAGGTTGAAAGACAGCCACACCTTTTCCCCCTGCACTGGAATGAGCTAGGTCACTTTTCTAAGCTGCCAAAGTCAAGACTTACCAGGGGATAAAAGCTAAGGAAAAAGAAAGTGACACCTAGCTGAAGGTTTTTTGCAACGTCTCACCTTTTCCACCAGGAAATAAAGCAATAACAGCACCTGGTGGAGGGAAAGAGGAGCATTAGGCAGAGTTTTCCTTTCATTTTTTCTCCTATCATTAACATGCCTAAGAAGCCGTCAGATTGGCTTCCAGAACATGCATTCAAGCAGTTCATCCCATCCAAAGAAGGTTTTATGTTATTACATTACCCGGTGTCCTTATCACAATCCAACCTTCACAACCAAGGGATTTGAAGCAAGTATTTGGAAATGTTTTAGTGTCCTCTTTTCAATCTGGTTTGCATCCATATACCACCTCCACCCAGGTTAGATCTAGCCAATGCTATTTACTAGAGGAAATGGAACACTGAGAAAGGAGTATATGCTGAAGAGATTCACATGGATTACAAACAATGTATTCATTAGCTATGATTTGGGAGCCTCTATCTGCTTCTCTTTTCAGAGTAGGACCAAACAGACAATATCTTCCTCATAGGGCAACTATCAAAATTCATATAATACATTAGGACAGAATGATGAGTGTTGGGAGACCACAGTAGTTGCTTACACATATGCAAAATTTGGGTGCCTTTAACCCTCTCTTCTATTTAACACATTGTCTGGGAAGGACACAGACTGGAACAACTGGTATACCATTTCTTTTGCTATTACCCTTATCCTTCAGAATTCAGGTGAATTTCTTCCACACCAGGATTCAATATTGGAAGAAGAGACAATTTTGCCTCTCATAAGAATAGAGAGGGTTAAAATTCAGGAAATTAAAATGTGATCACACCAAGTAAGATTGCTGTTTCCCTCTCCATTTCTTATTTTTCCTTAAAATATCCTAAAATTCCATGCTAATCCTCAGCAAGACTGTAATCTGAACACACCCAGAAAGCACCAAAAGTAAGCGTACAAAGTACTGTACCTTAACCATTTGAGTTACCAATGACAAAGCAAAGTATAACAGTCTTCATTTCACAAGGAGTCACAGACAACATGAGGGACTAAATAGGCAGCTCCCATAGAATGGTTTAAGTTGGAAGAGACCTTAAAGATCACCTAGTTCCAACCCACCTGCCATGGGCAGGGACACCTCCCACTAGACCAGGTTGCTCAAAGCCCCATCCAACCTGTCATTGAATACTTCCAGGGATGGGGCATCCACAGCTTCCCTGGGCAACCTGTTCCAGTGTCTCACCACCCTCACAGTAAAGATTTTCTTCCCAATATCTAATCTAAATCTACCCTCCATGAGTTTAAAACCATTACCCCTCGTCCTCTCACTACATTCCCTGATAAAGAGTCCCTCCTCCACCTTTCCTGTAGATCCCCTTTACATACGGGAAGGCCGATACAAGGCCTCCCTGGAGCCTTCTCTTCTCCAGACTGAACACCCCCAACTCTCTCAGCCTGTCTTCATAGGAGAGGTGCTCCAGCCCTCTGATCATCTCTGTGGCCCTCCTCTGAACTTGCTCTACGGGTCCATGTCTTTCTTATGCTTGGGGCCCCAGAGACAGATGCAGTACTCCAGGTTGGGTCTCACCAGAGCGGAGTAGAGGGGCAGAATCATCTGCCTCAACCTGCTGGACACACTTCTTTTGATGCAGCCCAGGATATGTTTGGCCTTCTGAGCTGCGATTGCACATTGCCAGCTCCTGTTCTGTGTTGCATCCACCAATATCCTCAAGTCCTTCTCTGCAGGGATGCTGTCAATCCCAGCCCATATGCATGTTTGGGATTGTCCCGACCCGGGTGCAGGACCTTACACTTGGCCTTGTTAAACTTCATGAAGTTCACACGGGCCCACCTCTCAAGCTTGTCTACGTCCCTCTGGATGGCATCCCTTGCCTCTAGATTACCAACCACACCATTCAGCTTGGTGTTATCCACAAACTTGCTGAAGGTGCACTCAATCCCACTGTCCATGTCGCCAACAAAGATATTAAATAATACTGGTCCCAGTACCAACCTCTGAGGCACACCACTCACCACTGGTCTTTATCTGGACATTGAACCATTGACCGCAACTCTTTGAGTGCAACCATCCAGTCAAATCCTTATCCACTGAGTGATCCACCCACCAAACCCATGTCTCTCCACTTTAGAGACAAGTATGTTTTGTGGGACAGTGTCAAATGCTTTGCACAACACCAAGTAGATGACATCAGTCATTCCTCCCTTATCCACCAATGTTGTAACCCAGTCATAGAAAGTCATGACAGCAAAACTTGCAAGATGAATGAAACATGCAAACCTCAACTTTCAGCTGCATGATCACAGGGATATCTTCATAATAGAGCATTAAATATAAGTATTTTGAAAATTATATTTCTGTAAAATCACTTCCCCACTTGTAATAGGTCCCTATTTTTTAATGTGGGACAGATTAAAGTCTTTCAGAGAGTAAAAGAAAACAAAATAAATGCAAAAATATACCTTTCTATCCCGTCTTCTTTAACTGAAATTCATTCACTGAATGTTGCATGCAATTTGACCACAGGAACACAAAAAACATCCTAGAGGTTGGTTTCATAAGATGCAAAAATATTTTAACTCCCACGTTAATCCCAAGAGCTCTTCCCCCCCCAAACAAACAAACAAACAAACAAAAACACAGACAAAAAAAAACCCAACAACTAACAAACAAACCAAAATATACAACAGTAGCTATGCCAGTAAGCAGCCTTGCCAGTAGTACTTTTGTATTTGTACTTTTATTAACCACTGGGGTCAGCTAATCATATCTGCTGCAATCTTAAAATGCTCATTACATGATGAAATATTTTTGGATCATATGGATTGCTGACCAACTATCCCTTTAACTACTGTTTTTTCCTAAATAGGTTGATGAACTCTTGCATTTTATCACATTATGTACCCACTGTGACCCTGTGATATGTCAGTTCTCTTCTGTAGCTATGGTCACTGTTTCAGAACATGTTTTGTTATACTTAAAATCCCATAAGGATATTACAGGAGCCTGACAAGGCTCTAAATATACTTTTATAAAAAGCCTGAGGAGCAGCGTTATACTTAGCCTTCTTCCATGTTTTCATCTTGGCTTGAATTTTTATGGGGGCCTAGGAAGATCCAAGCTCTCAGGTTTGCAAAGTTGGAATCTATTCTGCACAAAAGCAGACGCAGACCAGGACTGAAAATCTGCATGGAACTATCTAAGTCAAACCAGTGTTTCACATGGCAACAGCCCACTTTGGCTTTGTATTGATAGGAGAGAGGTAAGCTTTCAAAAATACAACATCACATCAGCACTAAAATCCAATATAGGCAGTGGTTAATTCCAAACCTCTAGCATAAAATACATACATAAGGGTTTTAACACATTTTTTAAAATACACCTGTTTTCCTCCTAGTATTGACATAGTCTCAATATAGTGCCAAGTTATAGCAAGGATAGAATCAGCTATATCCCTTTTAAAACAAAACTAGCCCATCCTTTACTGCACAGGTTCTTTCCTTCATTATTCTTATATAAACGTTTCAAATTATTTTAATGAACTCTTGGGTTTTCCTCTGTATTCTCACCTTGTTGGAAGTCTGATGTCACATAAATGGCATAGCTTATATTTGTAATATTTTTCTTGGTAATAAACCAGTTTGAAAGGCACCAAGTAAATACTCATTTTAACTGCACTCCAACATCCAGAATTCTTTGTGTGTGACCTGACATGAAAACATGCAGTCTCCAAGACCAGGAAAAGGGTTGTTCTGCAAACCAGAACATTGCAGGGATCCTGTTAAAATATCAGTTCCCCTTCCTTTTCATCAGCAACCTATTAATAGCAGTATGCCAGTGCTAGACATGTGGCAAGACTCTGGAATTACAGTTATTCATTGCAGTTGAAGATAGTTTTAATGCTATATAATCCTCCTTTCATTTTCCCCAGACTACTGCTTTACAATTGACATACTGAATAAAATTTGTTCTAGGTAAAAATTTCTACTGAAAGTTGAGGTTTAAGTTTAAGGAAATTAAGATTAAAAGCACTGCCACCAGAAGAAAAAAAAAAAAAAGTTATGATTTCTTGAAAAATATTTCAGATTGAATGCAAAAATTTAACTTACACCAACACATCCAAACCCTGCTCCATCACCTAATTTCAGGAGAGGGAAATAAGGACATGATGCAAGCTAATTTTGGTATTTTAAGCTTAAGCAGAAATCCAAGTTCTTCTCTTACAGAAATTTGAGAGATCAGGAATGTTATCGCAACAGTTTAGGAATTAAAAAGAAAAGAAGAAAAAAATAATAACTACAAACAGACCACTACTGCCCCAAGAAATCTTATAACTCCTGAGAGAAAACAAATAGCCAAACACCATCCAGTCCTTGTCAAAACCCTCTGAACAGCTTCCAGATTTCACCAGTTAAACTAATTTCAAAATGGTCTACTTGGACCAGGCATGAAGGATGAACTTTCAGATAATTACAGAAAAAAAAATCATTTTAAGCCTGACAAAGTCATACTTTTTACTTTTAATATAACTCAAATAAGGCTTTTAGAAAAAATAAGAGCAGTTTCTAAAATTTCTAAAAGGTCTAGAATTAAGCTCTTCCTAAGAATTTCCTTCTGATGAGTAGACATTTCTTTAAAAAATGTTCAACTGTAGCTTTAAAATCCTTTCCCAAAATTGTCTTTTAGCAACAAGTTTGATAATTTTGTGGAGTTCGTATTCATATACACATAGAGTAAGGTCATTTTCCCACTGTCAGGGTGCAGTTGCTTTTATACCATCTATCTCAAATGTTAAGCACATCACTTTTCAGCTTGTCGTCCCCTGACTGCTGCAGGTCAATCAGTCAAGGGAAGTGCACAAATTACCAACTGCGTGATGAATTCTGTTGTATTTCTCCCTCTGAACAGCAATGAAGCATCAAGTTTTCCTGTTTCTTTCCTTTATGTGTCCTTTCTAGCAGATAAAAGCATTCTTCACTATGTGGCTGTTCAGTGTCTAGTAGATTCCTCAGTTTCCGTAATAAGAAGATTAAGTTAGGTTTCCAAATTGTATTAAGTTAATGGCAGTCAGGTAACCCCTTGAAAAAAGCCAGTCATCAAATAATAAATCCTTTCTACAACACAGCCTCACTATGATTAACCCAGGGCAGATATGTTTAAAATTTGCCGTTGAAGATGCTATGTTCTACAAATACACAGTTTCAAATCAGGAAAACTGAATAAATAAAACAATGCAAAGATAAAGCTATTTCCTAGTCTTCAATTCAAAACCCCAAAATACATAGTCCTCGTTTCAGTATGCTCGTTTACTCATAAATACAAAACATCATAACAATGTTATGACACTGTTGCCAAAAGTATCAGAGACTGAATACAGAATGAAGAGGAAAGAAACATTTTTCTAATAAAAATAATACAGCACAAGCCTCTAAGTTAAAAGAGAAGCAGAGTTCTTTCATGTCTGTGTGCAACTTGTATTTGTTCGGTATCTTTGCTTACTATCAATTAAGCACATTTCTGGTAGTGCGTAATTCTTATTTGAAAGCACCCACTAAAATGTCTTCTCTCTACCCTCTGTAATTGAATGCCAAAGTAATGAGGGCAAGTAGCTTTCAAATGTAGAAGGTATCTCTATTTAATGACTTCCACCTTAGACCCACATAAGCATATACAGGTGTATTGGTGCAAGACTGTAATAACAGCTTATTACTGTAGAGGACTGCATGATAAGTGTACATTTTGTTAGCAAATGAAAACGATTAAACATTTATGAACTTGCAACATGAAAATGGGGAATTTAGAAAGCAAACATAGAGCTCACCTGCTCATAAAATGAAATTCAGTAGGAACCTAATTACCAACATAAATATTCCAATGAAAGCCAAAAGTTCTGACCCATCTAGCAACTGCTCTTTCATCTTCTGAAACAGTCCTTCATAAAGACTCAGCAAGGCTGGTTAGCATCTCATAGAATTTATCCCTAAACAAGACAGTTCCTACAAAAACATATATGTAGACAGGTCATTAAATATAATGCTGACTCATACCTGAAAAGCATCTTTTAAAAAATAATTTAAAAAAAAAGGTTATATGGTTATATTCAAAGATTGAAAATCACTCACCTCCGGGACAAACACTGCATTCAATTAATCATTGCGATACAGCACAGAAACTCAAAGTTTACCTCTTGACAGCAGTCTTCCACTAAACAGAATTTGAAAAGCCACTGTACAAATCACAGGTGAAGTATTACGCTTTAGTGACTGTGCTCATAATAAGCCTTTGGATGCAATATCCGGTGCCTTTATCCGCGAGTTAAAGGTTAGAAGTAAAAGACAATGGGGGAGAACATATCAAATGCAGAGGTCTTGTTGCCTTTCTAAGGACTGTTCAGACACAGTCTCCAAATCTGAAAACACATATGTTGATTCATATGACTGTTTTCCTATGTTCACTGGGATCACTTACAACCAAAGCAACAAATACACAACACATACACTTTTTAGCAGGAGCACAGCTGTAGCAAGAGGATTCAGAAAGCCAGGTAGAAGTAAGGGGGAAAAAGAAAAAACATTTGGAAATTATTTTCTGTCTCTTACATTGGCACACCTTTTTTACTTCAAGAGATTTTTCAAAGGCAGCTTTTTCTGCTTGAAACATACAGATGTCAAATGCCTAAAAGAGAATTTTCTAATAAAACTTCAGAGAAAAAATAAACTGTTGTCACTTCAAAATGGTCCCATGCACCACTCTATGCACCAGTCTACTATAATAAATTGACATGAAACTATTGACACTGCCTGTTACAATGAAGCAGTTGTTCTCTCCTTGAAAAAAAAAAGAGTAGTTTTACAAATGTGCCATTTTTCCAAATATTAGTTAAAGAAAATGATCACTAAGACATTGAGCTCTGACCTTTGCTGCCTCCTTAATTCTCCAGCCAAGTGAAAAATTTTAACCACTTAAATATCAAATTTTGTGAAATTGAACAAAAAGCTTGAGATGTCACTCATCTGTCAAAAAATTCTTCCCCTCTTCCTTTCCCCTTCCCTACCATGACATAGCTCAGCCAAGCCCATGGCAAAGAAGAAGGGGTGTTTGTCAATGCAGTGGTTGGTCAGTCATTTCTTTGGGAGTCAGGATATGTCTGGCTCCCCTCTATTTCCTCCAAAAACACACTAAGAGAAATAAAATAAAATAAAATAAAATAAAATAAAATAAAATAAAATAAAATAAAATAAAATAAAATAAAATAAAATAAAACAAAACAAAACAAAACAAAACATGCAGCCCCACAGGGCTAGTTTTTGGCTATTATATTACATAGTAGTGTCATTCTTATACATGAAGTATTTCCTTCATATCAACTCTTCATAGGTTCAAAAAACATGTGCAGCCCAAAGAAAAACCAGTTTCTGCAGCCCACCTGAGCTACACGGAGAGTGGCAATACTATTGTAACTATGTCAAAATCCACAAGCGGGTCTTTCCATTCAATGCAATACATACGCCTGTTTAATCCACAAATCAAAACAAAACTAAATGAAACAATTACTGGCAGTTTTGTATAAATCCACTCTTCCATTATTAAATGCCTCATTGAAGAACTGACATATATGGGGTTAGTTTAAAAAAATATATTTGTGCAGATGAAAATTCTGGAAACACTTGGTTCAGTCAAAAGTAACAGTATCAAACAACACTCCACAAGCCATATCTGGGACTGATGTAATGCAGTCATTATTTATGGCACCTAGCCATATAGGACTATGAACAAACTGAAGCATGGATGCAAGAATAGGCTTTGTTTAATTCCTCTGATGGATATTATTGGCTGAGATGGGACAGTCCTGCTAGATCACCCACTCCATTCCCACACCAGTCCTGAACTGGTGTGTAAGCAGCACATATAATACTGCTCTTGTCCACTCGGCAGAACAACGTGCTTAAAGAACCAGGCTTTCTGCTATCCAGCAGAACTCATTGTTATAATCTGATTTCCCCTGTATGTTCTGTCCAAATTTTGCAATTTATTTTTTTCTCTCCTTTCTTTTTCTCTCCTATTTGTAGAAAATTTAACTGTATGTCAAACACCACTAGTAATCTATTCATCCCACAATTTATTCCAAGGTACTTAGTGCAGCTCCGCTTAATATATATCCCAAAGGCCTTGAATTGTCTCTTTTCTTCCCATTTCTCCCCCTCTTGATAACCTTCCTTGCACATACATGTTCAACAATTATGCTGAATTCACATTTCTCTCAAAAGGCATAAAAAATACATACCCTTAAGACTGAGAAGGGTCTAAAGAGTTTAATTAAGTTTAATAGGGGCATGACTCAGATGCAAAAGGCATTATTCACCAAGTCTTGTAAACAACGTTACATTGCTTACTAAAACAGAAACATCTTGTTTGCAGCTGGGACACAACTGTATTTTTAGGGCGCAAAGTGCCTCAAGGTGAACAATGTTAATATGTACACATGGACTTGAACTGTTAAGAGATGATTTAAAATACAGGAATAGAAGCATACAGGGAGCACTGTGGTTGCTAAATCCAGCGAATGACTTGCTAGTCTACTAGCCATACATCATCCTATTAGCAGACCTCATCATGTTTTATCATCTTTTTGATCACAGGCAAGGCATACTTTATTATATTTTGTAGGAAAAAAAGAAGACACTGAGAAGTAAAGGTATTGAAGTGTGGATTGCAGTGAAAGAGGATAAAAAGCATACCTGGGCTCCTTTTTTTTTCCCCCCATATTAAGTCACCTCAAATACTAAGGAGGAGATTCAATTTCTAACCAAGATTTTCAAAACTCCTAATAAAAACACATGCTTATCTAATAGCCACACAGAATTCCTTAATCCTTGGGACACCTAGCAGCAATAATTTACATCCTCTGAGGTTTCCATATATGAACTTCTACACCAAGAACAGAGATGCATTTTAATACACAGGTTACGTTTTTATTAAGAGAAGTAATTTACCAGGACATGAGACTGGAACACGATACTAGTAATCTAATCTAGATGATCAAAAATTATACTTCCACTTTTTGAAGGATATGTTCATCAATCATTTCTGCCATCTCTCATTAATGATAAGATAACAGAGTATTCCATATCTGTACCTAACTGTATGGTTGCATTGTCATTCCAATTATTGCTGGAAATACTCATGAACAGGGCAGTAGTTTTAAGTCCATGAAATGTGGCATACAGCTCTAAAAGAGGAATGAGAAAATTTCAAATCAGATAGACACCATAAAAGTAGAGTCCAATTCCCTCTTTTTCCCTCATCTTACGAAGGCAAAAGCTACTACAGAAGAGTTGTTTATTGGGGTCACACAAAAGAGCAACAAGCAATATTGCCAGAGATCATATAACTTCTCAGAAGACCCGTGCTAAAATATTGCCCGTGTTTATCTCGTGACCTGTTGTAGCTTTTTTTTTCAGCTGCATTTGGATCTCGCAAAGCCTTCATTCACCCCACCTTTGCACAACATGTCCTGACGAAAACATGACTGTGGGATCCAGATGTAATGTCAGTTTGTGAATAACCTGACTTTGCCTGGTGCAACATATACACATATTCACATAGGGCCTGTGAAAATGTGTGAAAACGCTGAAGGCCTAAATCTCTAGTCAGCTGCAGGTTATGAATGTTCAGTAACTTAAGCAAATTTAGTCTCACTTTCACAATTTTAGCAATAGACATCTCCAGTGCAAGGCCTTCCTCTTGCTAAATTTTCAACCCTTCTTCACAAAATGATAAAGGGGGCTTAAGACTTTCACGAAAGAAAGGTCATTAGAACTGCTTTAAGTTACATTTTTCCACACAAACCTGAATTCTCAGAAATGGCTCTACATTTTTTCACAAAACTTTCCTAAAAACATTTGGTTGAAGTCAGGTGCCCACCATGGTAAAAAGCTAGCCCAAAGTCTTCTCTTCACCAAATTTGTAAGTAAAAAGAGGCTCTGCAGAAAAGGATGGGGCAGGCGCAGAGCTGGTGGACACAAAGCTGACCATGAGCCAGCAATGCACCCTTGTGTTAAAGAAGGCAAATGGGATCCTGGGCTTTATTAGGAAAGGATTGCCATCAGGTCAAGGGAAGTGACCCTTTCCCTCTACTTAGCACTGATGAGGCCATGCCTGGAGTCCTGTGTCCAGTTCTGGGCTCCCAAGCACAGGACAAACATACTAGAGAGAGTCCAATAAAGCGCCACAAAGATGATGAGGGGACTGTACCATCTCTGTTATGAGGAAAGGCTGTGAGGGACTGTTCAGCCAGGAGAAAAGCAGACTCAAGGGGACCTTATTAACGCATATAAATACCCAAAGGGTGGCTGCAACGAAGACAAAGCCAGGCTCTTCTCAGTGGTGCCCAGTGACAGGACCAGAGGCAATGGGCACAAACTGAAACATGGGATGTTCCCTCTGAACATCAGGAAACACTTTTTCCTGTTAGGATGACCAAGCACTGGCACAGGTTTTCCCAGAGAAATGGTGGGGTCTCCATCCCTGAAGATATTCAAAAGCCATCTGGACATGGTCCTGGGCAACTGGCTCTCAGTGAACCTGCTTGAGCCAGGGGGATTGGACAAGATGACCACCGGAAGGTCCCTACCAACCTCAACCAGTCTGTGATTCTAATTAGAAGGGGAGAGGCAATCTTATTTGAAACAACAGGAACTTCAATGATATGACAGATGATGACGTAAAAGGACTATACCTTCCTCCAACTTCATGCCTTCAGTTGACAATATAACCAAGAACCAATTTTAACTAATACAAAGCTTAAAAGACCACTCCAGTCATTAAATTAAAAGAAGTTTATTTAAGCCTTCCACAACAGGGTGAAATTTCTTTGAGTTTGCTCAACTTTAACATTACCAGCCATAATTATGTTCATCAATACAATTTTGGTCATAATACTACCAAGATCCACAAGAAACAATCCACAAAATTATTTTGATGGGTACAAACTGCTTTCAAGATGATTCTACATGGAAAAGTAGGGGCATGGTGATATTCAGTGGTGGCTGACTAGTTGAACTATATAAATATACTATTTGTATTCTAATATTTTGACATCTCATTTTTTTCTACAGTCTCTAAAAATGCTTCCAGACTGAAGTACTTTGACCTTCTAACTGTAACACGGTTAGTTTTTCAAATGTAGGGATTGTGAGTGTATTCCTATTTTCAGTAGCTTTGACTGGCTTTGTTTCCAACTTTATTCAATAGAAGAGAAAGTTATAGGCTTCTCTTTGCAATGGAACAAAACTCAGTGGGTCTTTGCTTGGGAAGTACTTTGTTGGAGAAAAGATAAAGGTAGATAGTTAATAAAATTTACTACTATGTCACTACATGCAAGTATTTTAGAAGAATGCTTTCTTCTACACACGAACTATTTCCCAATAAACAAAATACCCCTACTTCACTCCCTCACACCCTATATTTTGTGGACATAAAAAATGGAACACTGTAGCAACCACACTATTTAAATAAAAAATTGCATAGGATATAGCAAATATGAGGCACAAAAAGCCTAGGAATACAATGACAAGCATAAAAATTAAATTTACCAATGGTCTACATTTCCCTACGCCCCATCCAGACCTAAACCTGCTCATATCTAGTCAGCCTATAAAACACATGTGAATATGCCTGCAATCATCCACAAAGTCTATAGTCTATAGTCTCATAGACTTGTACATGAGTCTCATAGTATCATACATGAAGTTTAAAAGCTGAGTCTACTACAATAACTAATTTGACACAATTAAATTTAAAAAGCCAGTTTAGGTTCTTTTGTGGGGGTATCTGCTATAATCTCTTCCACATTTTTAAAATTCGAACAGCAAGTTTAAAAAAAAAAAATCACTCTGAGAAGTTCCACTAAACCCAATATATTGGTTTATAGACCTAGAGGAGGACAAAATGATAAAAACTGGTGATAGCCATTCCCTGTCAAAACTGTGCAAAAAGAGGAAATAGAAATTCCACAGGAACACTGAACTGAGGATGCAGTAGGAATGTACGTCATCCCCAGCAAACTAGAACTTCATTCCAAAATACAGCTTGAAAATAGAGTTCAGACCTATAATTATTAACAGATCCTATTTTTTACTAATTAAAAGACCCAATTCGGTCTAGTTCCTGAATGACTTATAAAACAGGAATAACAACAACACTCAATTTGAAGACTCAGTTTACTTCTCATTCCAATAAAAAATGGCAAAGGGTTTTGTATGCTCCTTTTTATCATAATATGCTATGACAATATCACCCAAATTCTAAATTCATGGTCATAGTTAGTACATGAGAACAAACGTTCTTCATCTTAATTTAATCTAAAATTTAGATTAATACAATGCAGAGTTACAGAATTACAGTAATTTTTAATATAGTCTTTGTGATACATGCACATACCTGTGACTGCTTAGTAAAGCATAACTTTAATCCCCACTTATTCCACTATCTCGCATTACCAATGCTAGAAAAACAACAGGAGGCTTCCCGGGCTGATTATGTTCTTGGCCCTAGGAAATGCTGTCCATGAGGACAACTGATTTTATTCACACTATCACTGTGTAAATTCGAGACTAGAGGTAGGATGCAGCGCCAAACTGCTATTTCAAGAGTAACACTATTTCAATCACTGTAAAATTAAATTAATGTAACTAAGTACCCAACATAAAAGCCAAAGGCAACTAAACTGCCTGTCTGTTCCAGCTCCCAGGCCACTTCACTGCATATCACTTGCGCCATACTTTTTCAAAAGTAAGCCTGAATTTGCATGTAAAAAAGAAGTAAGAAGTTATGTTAATTCCCCACAAAGAGGAGGTGCTTGCAAGAAAGAGGAAAAGCAGGTGCACAGGGGCAGGATAAGGAGGGACGGAGCTGAGTGCCAGGGGAGATCAGCTCAATCTCAGCCCTGGGAAAAAGCCTGTGGCAGGGTTAAAGGTTGTGGCAGATGAGGTTGCCATTGCAGGATCCCTGCTATTACGGCTCCAGAAGCCTTTATCAGAAAGAAATACCAGATCCCATCGGCCATTGGTCTCTATGGGCAAATCTATGCACCACTGGGGCACCCTAGTGCTACCAATGCACTCTGCAGGTTTTTGTCTACAACTTTTCCAGTGACGCAGTCATGATCCAGTCCTGACCACAGGTCTGCAGGTGTAGGTTGGCATCATCCTCCCATCCTCATGCCCCCACAGCTTCCCAATGTGCTTTTGAATCATCTCCTTCGCATGGTATCCAGAAGTGGTGCAACAAGAGAAGGCAAAGTAATCTAACATAAAAGTTTCTCTATCAGAATGAAGGACTTTATTCAGATTTCTAGGCTAACCTGCTCATGGATGTACAGTTACCACAGAGGTTCAAGGGAGGAGAAAGCCTGTGGTCAGGAGCACAGGAGGAGACCAGAAATGTCCTATTCAGCAGCAGCCTGAAGTTACACAGAATAATGTTTCTAAGTTTATTTCATGTGACCCTGTAGTTTTTTTTGTTGTTGTTGTTGTTGTTCTCTTCAGAGGTTTAAGTTAAGCTAATGCCCTGAACACAAAAAAGATCATCATCTTCATTGCAAATGTGCTATCACTTATTTAAGACTCATCTTCCAAATTTGAGAACAAAACCAAATGGTAATTATATAGGAGAGCCATGTTCACACTTGCTTTTCTTTAGGGCACATACAGAGCTGAAAGTGGGTTCATTTATTGTCTCCAGAAAGCTGACTGGGGCATCATCAGAGACGTTTTTGGGTTTGGCATGGTTTTTTCTTCCTTTTTTTGACTTGACTAGAGTCAAGCTGGGCAATGGCAAATTGATGACTAAGCAAAGCAAACTACCTGTAGAGCATGTTAGAGGATGTAAATTATACCCAAGGGAAACGCAGTGACACGGCCCAGCTCAGGACTCGGCTTCCAGAACAAAATACCCGTCCAAGAAACCCAGGCGGGGGACTCCCAAAGTTGCTCTGCATCTTGGAGAGTATGCCCCCCCCCGCGAAGGAGGCTGAGAACATCACCCCCCGACACTCGGCAAAAGCTCAGCAGTATCGTAACTTTTGTAATGGGGACCCTCCCATCTTCCCTTCCAGAGGGCTGTAAAACCCGCCTGGCGCAGGCTGCCGGAGACGTCCGCTCGGCAAACACAGCTGCCGGCAGAGCCTCCCGCCAGCCCCCCGTGCGGGGCAGCCACCGCGGGCACCCCCGGCAGATACCTGCCGGCTCCGGAGGAGCCCCGCAGCCGGCCCGGGGCAGCGCTCTCCCCTCGCCGCCCAAACCCGTCGACGGCAGCATCCCGGTGGCCGCAGGTGCGGAGCGCTCCGCCGCGCCCCGCGGAGCTCCCACCGCCCCTCTGGACCCTGGGAGCCCCGACCCGGCGCTGCCCCCGGACCCCCTTACCTGCGCGGCGGCGAGGAGCCCCAGGGCGAGGGCGAGCAGGGAGGCGGCAGTGCCCCGGCGCTGCCCCGCCGCCGCGGCCATCCTGCTCCCGCGGCGCTCCGGCGTGGTGCACCGGCGGGGAAACGCGGCGGGGGCCGCGGGGGGGAAAGGTGGGGGGAGCGCCCGGTCCGCCGCTCCGCGCTTGCTTCGCGGCCGCCCCTGCGCGCCTCTGCGAGCGGCGCGGGGTGCGCGGCGCCTCCGGGCCCCGCAGGGCAGGGAGGTGCGCGGGGGCGCGGCCCCCCGCTGCCGGGCGGCGGGGAGGGAGGCGGGGAGCCGCCGCCGCCGCTGCCGCCGGTCCGCCCCCGCCCGCCGCTGCCGCCGCCGCCGCCGCCTCCCCCGAGGCTCCCCCGGGTCTCGGACGGAGCGGGCGCTGCGGAGGGTGCAGGCGGGGGCCGCGCCCGGGCAGGGACGGAGCGTGCAGGCAGCGACGGGGCGCGCAGGGAGAGACGGCGTGCCGGCGGGGATGCGGTGTTTGGGGAGGGATGGGGCGAGCAGGCAGGGATGGGGCACGCAGGCAGGCACAAGGGCATGCAGGCAGGGATGGGCCGCCCCTCCAGGGTGAGGCAGGCAGGGATGGGACACGCAGACAGGGATGGGGCACGCAGGCAGGGATGGGGCACGCAGGCAGGGATGGGGCACGCAGGTAGTGATGGGACACGCAGACAGGGATGGGGCACGCAGACAGGGATGGGGCACGCAGACAGGGATGGGGCACGCAGGTAGTGATGGGACACACAGACAGGGATGGGGCACGCAGGCAGGGATGGGGCACGCAGGTAGTGATGGGACACACAGACAGGGATGGAGCGTGCAGGCATCGATGGGGCGCGCAGAGAGAGACGACGTGCAGGCAGGGATGGGGCACACGGGTAAGTGATGGTTAAAGGAGGAACAGGGCATACTGGCACGGAGGGGACACGGTGGCAAGCACAAGGCAGGTAGGCAAAGCCAGTCATGCAGATCCAGGGATGGTCACCCTCCCGCTGTGGTGCACGGGTCGGCTTTCTTTGATGTGCCTGCCTACTAAGCCTAAGAGCACTTCTAGGACGCATAAGCTGAAGTGCTGGTGCGCTGTGACACTTGCTGCTCACGTCTGCCTGGAGGTAAAGGCTGCAGGTGCTTGGCCTGGGGAGCAAAGACCCTTCACACAGCGCTCTCAGCTGCCTTCAAGCCTTCTCTTGAAGGCGTTGGCTAGTACCTGCAACTCCAGCATCTGCTAATAGAACGGTCAAAACGCAAGCTGTGGCAATCAAACGAGAACATCAACCTAGCCAAATTTGTGTTGGCCGCTTGTGAGAGGTTCGTGGCAGCTCCTATAAGTCTCTTGCAAAACCACAAGAAAATGTATTGTTATTACACACGTCTCTAAAGCTCCCACCATAAGCCTATTCAAATGCTCCCATAGCGTCTGGGCACATGTATTTACATACTTGGATTACCCCTGGAAAATGCACACCTCATTGAAGAGCCAAATAAATCATGTGGGAATCCTAAATAAAACTATATGTTGATGAAGTAGCATGTGCACGGACTAAAGACTGCCACATTTCTCTTCATCTTTTATGCGTTATGTCAGCCATTGTTGGGAAAGTCTTTGCCCTGTGCAGAGAAGGTATGTCGGGTTTAAGGCTCAGATCTGCATGTGAAATCATAACAGCCCTTCTACATTGAGATTTATAACCTATTTCATCTGATAACTCTCTACAACCTGTTATTTATACAACAAACAGAAGCTCTATGGTTAACATTTCAGAAATGCTCTTTCAAGTACAGCTACATAAAGCACAGTAGCTTAAATTGAAAAGTGCCTGCTTATTTAAGTATACCCAGGAATAATCTATGAATATGCATGACAGATGAACTTCTGGAATTTTTGTTTTCTTTCTAAAGACATATGGTTGGGCAAAGATGTAAACACTCTGCAGTTCTTGTTTTTATTAGCATGTAATTATAGAGGTTAAGGCTCCTGTATGTATGGAGGAGTAGTATGGTCTAAAATATGTCATAAATGCTACATGATCCAAGAAACACAATTTGGCTGAACCAAACATGACATCTAATTTGTCAGGAATGAGCTGTTTACAAGTTTCATGTTGCAAACTACGCTTATCTTTAAAGAAATAGGGAGGACATTTCCTGGCATTTACAACTGTCTGAAGGGCCTGAGGGTTCAAGGTAAAACCAAGCTATATGTTAATTGTCAGGAAATGTTTTATTGACAATTGTTACTATTTATGTTATGAATTCTGTGTTATTAGCATATGAAATGTAAGATTTCTCTATTCTTACACTGACTTTCTATCTACAGGTGATTTTAAACTCCTTTGATACTGAAAGTGTTGCTGTCTAACAGCAATGTAACAAAAAAAAAAAAGTTCTTTTTCTTACAGTTGTATCTAGAAGAACAGTAGAGTTGTGCAGTAATAACTGAGGGAAAAAAAGAGCTTTCTGAAAGTGTCTTCCCAATTAAATGGACATGAAGACATTTGACAATGCTATTTTTAACCAGAGAAGAACTTAATGCAACTTACAGAAGTATGCTCTTATTCTTTTGTAAGACTCACAACAATACTGCCAGGCACACGATATCAAATCTACACTGTCATCAGCCCAGGGATCTGAGAAGACTTAGGAAGATTTAAGATCTTTTAAGATCTAAGAAAAGATCAAGGCTTCATGTGTAGGGAGGGAACGTATGTAAGGAGATTTCCTAAGGAATGACTCTCCTTGTTCAGAAAAAGAGACGGGTTAACAACTTTGAAGTCATTTTTAGCATTAGCCAGAAGAAGGCAAATAATATGCTTAGCAAGGTTATGCTTTTCTCCACATTTAGAATGCAGGCAGGGTACGCTCTTAGAAAATCTAACTTTTTTGTCCTACCAACATTACCTTAGTGTTACAAGATAGGATTTTTCTATGTCTTTTTCTGTTTCCTATGTAACTGCATTATTTCATGCAGAAATAGCAGTGCATTTTTAAACACAGACTTGCCACTCTAAATTCAGGCAGAGCCGTCAAGCAGACATAATACTTGGTAGGTTGATGTTAAATTAAACATCTGAGGCTTCAGGCGTTTTCCTACATCATTCTCAGAATTACACAGCATGTTTGGCCAAAATGCTCCTCTGCACTACAATAGTGATGTCCAACCATTCTCAGTATTTCTGTGGGATTAATTCCAGGGGCCCAGGTTTTCCAGCAGCTCAGAAACTACAGAGAGGGCCACATTTCCATATAGATGTTCACAGTTTCCACTTAGGTGCTTGCATAAATAGAACTTGCATCAGTGAGCAGCACCTTGTGTTGTATGTACACAATCCTTTTCTAAATGTAGAACATTGTTGTGACACGTTGGTCCTGCTTAGATGATTGGGGGCTTCTGAATGTGGGACACCTCAGGTGACTCAAAGGGTTGGTAGACCCTTTGTTCCTATATGTCACCTGCTGCTCAGCATAGGCAGTGAAGAGCCCCAGCACTTTTCAAAAATACAGAATATGTGTGTATAAAATTTTCCCCTTCTTTTCCCCCACTGCTTGCCACTGATACAATGATTTTCAGCTTGTTTGAGAGTTTCCATTCTATAAGTAGAGTTAGCTCAGGTACAGGGTGCAAGAAGTAAATCATATGAGTAAACATCTTTGGATTCCTTTTCATCTGCATTTTTAGCTACACATTATTCAAAATCAATAATAAGCAGCAAATGTGATTTTTCCTTATAGTTGATAAAAGGCATGACTTCGACTTGAATCTTAGGAGTTAAATAAATAACAATCAGTGGAGGAAGCATTTTATGCAGAAAACAGCAATGTTTGAACTACTAAACTTGTTAGTGAGCTAAAATTCTCATTATTGAAAAGTTAATAATTTTCCTTAGAACATACGGTTTCGGTAGTGTAGTTCCATCCCAGACGGTGAAGCTGAAGGAAATTCAAATGCTAGAAATATGCCTTACTATTAGTGAAAAGAACAGTGAAGCAGAACATCTACAACTCTCCTCTCCTCTCCTCTCCTCTCCTCTCCTCTCCTCTCCTCTCCTCTCCTCTCCTCTCCTCTCCTCTCCTCTCCTCTCCTCTCCTCTCCTCTCCTCTCCTCTCCTCTCCTCTCCTCTCCTCTCCTCTCCTCTCCTCTCCTCTCCTCTCCTCTCCTCTCCTCTCCTCTCCTCTCCTCTCCTCTCCTCTCCTCTCCTCTCCTCTATTTTTCCTTTGCCATTTTCCATTTCCTAAAACAAACAAAGCCAGCATTTTGTTGACTGTGTACATGCATCAATCGGATTTTACCTGTTGGCATCTGAACAGACAATCACCTTTTAACTCTTTCTGCTCTACTTTTCATTGTGATCTGTCTTTGGAGACACTTAGCCAGCAAACACCTGATTATCCCAGAGGTGGTCTTTCAGAGTCTTCAGAATCAGGCCCCTTCAGAATCTGTTTCAGAGTAGTAGATTATAGTGAATTAATAAAAAAAGTCACAGAAATTCAGGAATCAGCATAGAAAAAGAACAAAGAATTCATATGCAAACTTAAACATTAAAACTACTTTGTATGAAAAGCAACATTATATCTGTACAGTAGTAGAAACTTATCAATGGGTTTATCTTTCTGTATTAAAAGTTTATTGGAAGCAGTTCAGAGATAGAGAAGCCAGACTGAACTAACTAATTGGATGAAATGTTTAAGTGTTTGGAACACTCAATCTCCTGATTTTTGGCTTGTTCAAAACTCAGAATGTGACAGCATTTGTTTTTCTTAACTTATAAAAAATGACATCATGATCAGTTAAGAAGTTAAACAATACAGCACAACTTCAGGTTTTGGGGTGGTTTTGTTTTTTTTTTTTTTTTTTTTTTTTTCTGGGGGGAGTGTGTGTGTTTTGAATACTTGCTTGTTTCATGGAAGAAAACCTGTTCTTTATATAAGAGCTCCCAGCAGAGACTGCATCTAAAACACTTAACATTCCAAAGTATAATAACACATATAAACTCTGCTGGGTGAGGCTTTCTGGGTGAGGCTTAACTAGCTATACAAGATGTAGGATTAATAACAATAAAAAGTTGTTGAAATTGCCATAAAGCGTTTAAAGACCTTCCCAAATCGCTTACCATCTGCTGTTCCCCAGGGACATGCAAGAGATACTTAAAATACTAAGACAAGTAACATTTGTGGAAGAGGCAGACTGATGCAGAAGTTATTTCTGATTCCCTTAGCACCTCATCTGTAGCTTAGAAGTCTCTATACGCGCAATGTAATCAGGAAACAGTCACATATAATGTACTGAATTTAGTTTCAGACTACATTTAGTAGGACTATGATTTTTCAAGGATCTGTGAGGTTTTTTTAAGGTATTTCCTTTATCCAAATAAGGAAGCCCCAGAAGTGGAAGTCAATAATGCTGCCAAAATATGTGGTCATGTCTATAGCAAGAAGTGCATCAATTCAGGGCAGTTCCGGAACAGCCTTCTCTAGCAGTTCTCCCTCGTCATTTAGGGAAAAGGGATGACAAGAGCAAAAAAATGCAACTCCCTTGACTCGTGAATGCAGTCTGTGATGTCAGACAGTGTATAAACTCACACCGGTGGACAGAATCCAGCAGGTCTCAAAGTGACTTGCTAGTATCCTTTTACTTAGGGCAAGGTAGATCCATGCCAGCAAAAGTGCTGCAGCATCTCAGGGAAGGAAGCTTCTCCTAGATTTATTTAAAATCTGTTATCTGTTAGGATGAATCCTATTCTTCATCCTGCACCTGCAATCCTCGGTCTCCTCTCAAGTGCTGGAGGAAGAGACAGGTGGTAGCAAAACTCTGTCACCTCCTTCCTCTTCCTCAACTCTTCTCAAGCGATTTAATCAATAAGAAAAGGGGATGGGAGCAGAATACAGTCATCAGCATTTGAATATGCAGTGTAAGGAGCTGTGGAAAAAGAGTCTCACCTTCTTGTTGGCCTGTAAACGATCACTTGTGATGTAAACTTCAGTATTTTAGCACGGTGCATTTACCCACTACTAGAAGATGGAGTGGCATGGGAAACGTTCTGTTGATATAGGAGCTGTCAGGCAGTTACACATTCCAGCCCCGACGGCTGCAGTAGAGTGGCACTCTCTGACATGGTTGAAATATTTGTTTGCATATTTTGGTGCTTTTTTTCCTTCACTAAAACATCACGCTAGTGTAGAACAAGGGCTTTTTTTTTTTTTTTTTTAAACTTTCATGTACTTACAGCATACCTGGAAAAATCTTTCCTGAGTTCCTGAGGTTTGGTATTTATTCCAAATCAGATAATGGCAATTCCTACATTCTGTCATAATGTTTTATCAACATGACTCTTGGAGTTTATTAAGTATTTCTTATTAGTCTTATTTGATAATAAAAATAAGCAGTCTTATTTGCCTCCTAAGGAACTTTTCAGTACTATGAGCTTTTGCTCATGATGTTCTCACCTTTAGTGAGATTAATTGTAATAAAATAAAAATAGGCTTTCTCCCTCTAAGTAAGATCGTCATTCACAGACCCCTTCTGCTGTACCAAACATGCCAATGACTTCTATTAACCTGCTCCTTTGGCCCTGTTATAGAGCAAAATCCAGTCTTTTTTGACATACAATCTAACAGACTTAAACATCAGGCAGTGAAAATGCAAGAAGTAAACATCCAAGCCCTTTGAATTCCAAAGGCTTGATTAAAAAAATTAAATAAATCCATAAGCAATTTCATACAACTGTTTCATTTGCACTGTTCAGATACTGGTAAATTGCCATCTGATTATCTTTTCAAAGCACTTTGTTACCAAAATTTTAATACAGCATCTATTGGTTTACTTGAATCTAAACCTGATCTCTAGCGCCTGCATCACTTCCAACACTTAAATCCCCAGGCCAAAAATATTTCTGAGCTAATATAATTCAGTATTTGGTATAGAGCACCAAACATGTCATAGTCAATGAGTTGTCTGGACAAGACTGTCACTGCAATTCTCAGTGTGAAACTGTACTTATTTCACATGAGAGCAGGTTGGAGCCACGTGCCACCTGTACTATGTCTGTCTGAAAGCTAGCACCCTGAAGCAATTCTGTATTTAAAGAACTGTTCTAAGACTTCATTTTCTCAGATTGAAAGGCAAAAGGCACCGCTTTGATTGCCTATGCTGACTTACTGTATAAGACAGGCCATAGGACTTCCTCAAATGATGCAAACTACAGCCTTATCAATTCTATCCTCTGACAAACTTAAGTAGATTTGGTTCCCTGAGTCTTTCCTTAATTATTCATTTGGGTCTTCTCAGAGCCTTCTCTACTTTAGCATCCTGCGTGAGTCATGGATGTAAGAAAACGATCAACAACACTTGCATCTGTGCTGGATACACTGCTATTCACCACTATTCAGCTATTCACCACTACCTAGTTTTCATTTTTTACACATCCAATGGTTGCATAAAACCTTTTGGCCACTGTATCACTGGCTCATAGTATCAACTATAACTTACAAATCTTTCTCAGTCTGTCTGTTTCCTTCTATGCCATAATATGAGTTGTGTTTCTTTGGAGTTACAGGTAGGAACACGTTTGAATTAAAAAAATACACAGTCCATTTTCATCTACCCTGCTTAGCAAAAAGTCCGAATCATTCTCTTACTCAGAATGAACACACTCTTTTATTATACAAATCAAATCAACATAATCCCCAGCACTTTCGGGTTATCTTCATGCTTTTATTGGATGATCAAGTTCCTTCCTGACATGTTGACTTTGGGTAGGTGCAGCAGCAGACATTTTGGAAGGGTTGTTCATCATTTCATCGTGTATTCCTTCCTTCCCTACAGAAGATGGATCAACTTTCCACAAAAGCAGAACTATTTACCTTATTCCTTGTCAGCTCTTTATAGCCATATTCTGTCTTCATTTGCTTACAGCACAGGAAGGTTTTTTCAGGAGGATAACTTAACCTTTTTCCTCTTGCATCCTCCAAAAATCCCGGAAATTATTTGTAAGCTCTAAGGTATTCTGTGCATCATTGTCTTTTGACAGAGTTATTGAAAACCAAAATGTATTAGTGACATAAAGCATCCCATTGCAGCGTATTTTTTTTTTCATTTTATCCAGCTTGCTCTCTCCCAATACTGAATTTATTTTCATACATCAGTCTCAGGCATCGGGGAGCAGACCACCCACAATTCCGCAAGTTAAAAGGACACATAAACAATCCACTTTTTTGAAAATAGGTCCCATGAGAACTGCTCATGATCCCTAATATTCTTTCCTGCCAGAAAAAATCTGACCAATTTTTGCAGAGTTAATTTGATCAGCAGTTGGGTGAGAACAGAATCAGGCCCCATATCTTTGATGAGCCTAAGCTGCCTGTGTAGAAGGAAGGCAACCGTTGTATGGAAAAATTGCCGACATAGAATATCTTCTTCTACCCTAACATATACAGAGTATGCATAGTAAAAACATTTACATTCACCAGTGGCGTGCACAGATAACCAAACTACTTTTCTCCTTCCTAGTAATAATGACACAGCAGGCCATGAGCTCATAAAGACAAAGCAACCTGAAAAGTTTAGGCAGTCTTAACGATATTCTCCTTTGGCACCAAGAAACACATCACATCTCAGTGTTAAAGTGCAATGGTAAAATAAAATAGAAATCCTATTATCACTTCCTGTTCTGTACAAAACAGAAGCAGCAGCCAACAGTAATGCACATTATATCCTGATAGTTTGAAGCAGAACATTATGAAATTCAGCAGGTGCACATCAGACTTCCTGGAAAGATGCATGGAAAACAAATATTCTCTCCTTTTTAAAGTAACAGCAATAACTCCACTTCAGTAATCCAGAGATGATTCAGTGAAGAACGAGCCCTGAACCAGGCATTTGGTCAGCAGCTTTGCTATAAAGCAAATCTACCTCTCTTTCTACTGACTGGTACTCATTTGTGTGATATTTTGTTTCATGAACAAGTAATTGAGGTGTGAAGTATTTTAAAACATCACAGTTAAAAAGCTGGCCTTTTTTTGCTTTTAGGACGGCTGTTTCTTTTGGATTGCATTCTCCTTCCCTTTATAGCCTAAAGTGAGGACCCTCCCACGTAGGAAGAGTCAGCAAATACCAGTCAGATGGCTTTTGAACAGACTATCACTGCAGTTACATCAGCTTCTGTACAGCACTGACATAAATGGGGACAGGAAAGCCAGCACTGGTAGAACTGAATAGAAATGTGTTTCAGATGAAAAACAAATAAGAAATAAGACAAATGTTAAAACAGGTTCATCCCACAGCCCTTGAATCCTATTGATAAGCTGTGGGTTAGATGCAGTCTTCTGAAATATCACTTCTGAAGTCAGAGAAGTTCAGTAATACTGGTGGGGAAGTAATCAGAGCTTGACAAGAAAGCCAGCAATATCCACTTATCTGAGATGTAAAAAGTCATCCCCAACTGTGATGAGTCCTAGTTTGTGTTCATTTTTTGTGTATATCCATGTAAATGTCCTACCATGTTTCATTCCATTTTACCACAGGCTAAAATTCGTTTAAAATTCGCCAGATAATGTTTTTATTTAAAGACTTTCATTCGGTTTGTTGATACTCAGGAAGCAAGTCTACAGCTCCATATTACTAATATTTTTCCTCTTCACCTTCTCTCACAAAGTTTTCAAAGTGAAACGCTTACAAGATGAAAAAATATACTTTTTGAAAATTGAAAGATGAACATGTTACAGCCACAAGATGTCACTGAGGCTAAAAAATCACTAGAAGGCAAAGTGGGCTAGACGTATTGCAAGGAAAATAGCTGTAGTTCTAAAATATGGTGTACAGAAAGTATCACGTGTCAGTCTCCAGCTATCTGATGAGGACTAGGCAGAAACATGCACTGTCTTGGCGCACAGTTGATTAAATTCTAGCATGCATGGCCACAGTCCGTCCAATACTGACAGATGGAGCCTCAGCCAAGCAGGCTACTAATTTCACCTAGTATGGAGCTCCTGCATAAATAGTGAAAAACAAGGGGCAGGAAAGATGAGCTCAGCGGTAGCTTTGTCTATGGCTCCACAGAGTTGTGTTCCAGTAACCCTGGAGACTAACTCCTGCCCTGGAAAACATATACAGTAGACCAGGCTTCCTCCTTCTCTGCTACAAGAGTCCTATCAGTCAGGATAAGATCTCAGAGTACAAAGGAAGGTGAGAACTCACCTTCTAGTCCTTCTTATGCCTTTTTTGAAGTAGAATAGATGACACCCATGCACAGCATCTAAACAGTTGGCACTGATTTCAACACTCTGCAGCCTGCTCCTTAACTCCCTAATGGATCGATAGCCGCCCTCCAGGCTGAAGAACCTGCTGCTGTCATGAGCATTACAGAACTGGACTGCTAGCCACGTGTATAAATGCTTCACAAACTTTTTTCCTTTCTTGACCAGGAAAAAAAAAAAAGAAAAAGGTATTTCTAGAATATATGTTCCTTTTAAGAGTCATACTTTACAAACTATATTCTGCCCTAACAATCATTTCCAGGCACTTCAGTTACATACACTGTTTTGAATTTTGCCTTTTGCCTTAGAATTTCTCAAGGTATCTTTCATGTTATACAAATAGGAGCACCAAGAGTTACTACAACATTGCTCCGCTGGTCATTTTTGTCCACCCATGTGTAACAAAGAGGAGAGGAAAAGTGAAGGGCAGAACGTGAAAAATACACAATCCAATATAGCTTTTGGCTATGACATCCTATCAAACTACATTTTTTCATACAGGTGAAGAGTCACTAGTAGTCAAATCTGACTACTGATTTATCATCTTGTACTAATGTTTAACTAAATTTTACATCTTTTAGTAAAACACTTCAAGCTTTGGGAAACCCAGTGCACCAAAAGTCTATGAGAACTTAAACATTGGTTAAAAATAAAATTAAAAAAGAAAGAACCTCCAGTGTTTATGGTAAATACCTCCTGGTTACCTTGGCGCAAATCACAGCTTACTACAGACTAAAATAGTGCTTCCAAGAACCCCCAGATTTTAGTGATTTGCATTCAGTTTTAGCGGACCTGAACAGAGGTGCTAGCATCTGTTGTATTTTCTATCAAAATATAAACCCAAATCATCCCATTTGAGGAAGGTGTGGCTTTAGATCTGCATTTTGCACGTTCTACCCCTTTTTTCGGCTTGCAGTTAACAAATGAGGGAAATAACTAACTATAAAAAGTCTTCACACAACACTAATGATAGAATTGCTGCCAGTTTTCAGAGCTCTATTTTGAGCCATTTTGAGCCTAAAATGATTCACAGTACAAAAGCTGTCTCTGCCACCATTTGAGTGTCTCAACAAAACCACCAAGGAATCAGTACACTAAGCAGCAGCAGTGTACTCCTCTTTCATTCCCTTCCAGGCCAAGGTGAAAATACGTTGTGGGGCACCATGGCACCCCCGATTCTCAACATGCAGATTGTGATATAGCACATTTCGCAAATAGAGACAGCTGAACACCATTTAAAATAGCTGTTCATAAGAGCATAGGTCTGATTTATGCCAACTACTTTGCATACTGAAAAAAAAAGTATGAAGAACAATACTGTGAAGAACAATACGGTAAAGAACACAAATGAAGAAACATTCCCACTTTGACTGAAGTAAATACTCAAAGATCTGACACTGCAGAAAATCAGAGTCCAAAATCCAAATGGAAATCCCTGATATTGTTACATAAAGTCTTTACTTAATGATCTGTATGTATGTTTTGAATACTACTTCACAGAAGAATTAAAAACTGCCTTAGAACCTGTTCAAAATTTCAAACCCCCAAAAATTGATTTGATTAGACTTTAAAGAAATCCAATAATTGCAACTGATCACCTTCCTTTGAGGTAGCATCTACACAGCTGTCTACTCCTTTATAATGCCTTTCTGAAGGACAGAAGCACAGACAGAGTTAGGCTGCATCATAGTGCCATTGCCAGTTTCTTTAAGGAGAGTTTTAATCAGTTCTTCACCAGAAATTAGAGAAGTGTTGTCATCCTTGCATTCTACATGGCATTCATCCTTTTAAGTGATAACAGAAAGTGTTATCAAACATTAAAAACCTGTTGCATACTATAATGCTGATTTCTAGATAACAGGGGTTTTGTTGGTTTGGTTTGGTTTTGTTTATATAGCAATAAACTGCTTTCTAATTTGAACTGTACACTTGAGCAGTTACTGCTTACACTAGTTACTGCTAGCATACAGTTTTACATAAGAAATATCTTCTGCTGGAGAACAAAAGTAGCCTTTTGCCTCTTGATTAAGATCATTTGTTCATAGCACCAACCTCTTTAATGTCAATATTTGCCCATTTGGAACAGGAATCCATGTCATCAAAGCATTAAAGTTAACATGAATAATCAAAGGCACGTGAGCATTTCAACCTTAACCACAATTATAAATTAGCTTCTTTGCCTTTAGAAACAACCTGTGGACTTCCAGAATGCCAACATCAGACTTTCTTTGTCAAGCTGAAGCAAAAGTGAACATGGACCTCACATAGGGAAAATAAGAACTGTGCCTTTTTAAGCAGAAAGAAAAAAATCACGCGTTCAATAACGCCACACACCCACACACACACCTCCACATCCCCCAAATTCTTGGATGACAGGTAGAGATACTAAATTTAGGGCACTTTCAGACAACGGACCAATAGGACAATGAATGATTTGGCCTTTTTTGCTGTATTCTGCTCTTAGTGGTATCACTTCCAACCTACAATGCTGCCATTGAACTGCTGCTTTCTAACAAGAATTGCCGAAGAGGATCAATGAGATTTGCATTTGGAAAGCAAGCTCTTTCTAGAGCTGGAATTGGTTGATGCTTTGCAGTTTTCTGTTCACAGATATTCCACAGAAAAAGCTGCAACTTCATGTACAAATATATATATAAAAGCCATGGACAATTTATTGACACATCCAATAGATCTGCAAAAGTTACCCTGTAAAACTGTGTGCATCAGCACAAGATATAAATCTTTGCATGTGAATACACTGGTAGGTAACAAAACTGGACACTAAAACTTATTTGCAAAATTTTGTTAGCTTTGCAAATTAAAATTGTTTCATAGAAAATATATCCAAGAGAACTTACATTTATTCACAAAAGCTAACATGCATTAAAAAAAAAGGTGTTTCACACTTCACTACAATGGAACTGTCATCCCCCTTAACTGAATTCCGTATTTTATTGGTGGGGAGAGAAGAGCAGCATTGGTTGGAGGACTAATATAAATAGATAAGGAATCTTTGTGACTCTACTTGTTTGTGCAGCATTCCACACTTCCCCAAGAAAGGCTACGGATATTGCAAAAGATGCATAACTTCTTCCTGAACTGATCCCTTCAGGGCTAAATCAAAATTAGCATTCAAACTGAGTGAATCAAGAAAGACATGTTTAATTATATTGCCAAGCAATATTAACTTCAAAATATATTAAAAGCCTACAGCCCATCAGTCTAAATGAAAATAATTTGAAAGCCTCAATTCTCTTTTTCTCTTTGGGTTTTATCGATTATGGTTAACTTATTTGCCAGAAATTGTACTTTTTACATGTAAGGGATCAAAGACACTGTTACATGTTTGGACTCTATTGGTTATTACATATTCACCAATATTCATTTGATATCCCCAGGAATTTTAATTTCTTACATAAAAAATCTTAGGAAGATTTTTCCAATAGCAAAAAATGGGAAGAAAGGGAAAAAATGTAGTCAATCCTGTTTATTCCTGATACAACTCAAATGCAGAACACAAGATTTCCTACTCTCACAGCAATAGTTATTTTTAGTTAATTTTCATTCAAAGCTAGGTTTGTAGGGGAAGAAAAAAACACTATATAGGTTTTTTTTTTTAATTTACTATTAAAAAGTTTCACTCCGGAAAATATAGAAATATTTCACCATTGATATAATGCCAGGAAGCTAAAATATTTTAATATGCTACACTGACTTCAGACTACTTCTGAAACATCAGAAGACCATGTTTGAATCTGTTCAGCATAGAATACATTAGCCGTTCACAGCTGCACAGTAGGTAGTTTTTTAAACAGTTTGGGACAGTTTTAAGAGAATTGTGTCTACTATTACAAAAAAGTCTAATGTGAACTATCTTTCTTTGATAGCCTTGGAAGAGACTAAGTAGGAACAGAGGCCAAGATACGCTGTTTTGAGGATGCTGGTGCATGTAGATCAAGTTTGGTTCAAGAACTGTATTGTTGTAGCCACTGTTTCTATCCATTCCTCTGTGGATCTGGTATCTTCCAGTGCTGGTGAAGTGGCATCTGCCATGAACAGTATTCAGCACTCTTGATTTAAGGCTGGGTGTTCATGCTACCATGAGGAAAATAACTTGATCAAATAAATTCATAACCCTCATTCAAAAATAAGCAGGAAAAAAAAAAACGGGTAATATGATAAGCATTTGTTAATAGTGGTTTGGCAATAATCAGACACTTAAAAAAAAAGTGTGAAAAATGCATTCATATGGACCAAAACCAAAATATTGTTTTAAGCACTGTTCTTCCATTAGTAATTTTCAACATGCTTTGCAAACCAATGTATAAAGATCTCTGACAGACTGAGAAAGAAAGGCATATAGAGACATGGTAACTTGCTTATAAAGTCAAAACTGTCACAAATAATAAGCTTAGGGGAGATAAGCACCAGTCAGTGTAAAATGGAGCATTGTTACCTGTAAGACCAGATCCTGTTTGTTGCAAAGTTTTCATTCCACAAACACTACAATATTTTTAGCTCTGGAAGGCCTGGATTCAATTTTTTAAAGTTTGGAAGAGTGGCTTTAGAATATAGTAAACTAGTTAAAATTTTTATTTTATTTTGTTTTCAGCAAATCAGATCTAATTATTAGAAAAAACCTCACTTTTAAACCACATTATTAGTATGTTTCAGATGTGATATGCATTATTCCAAAGTATAAGTACATTTTTTCAGGTAAATAATTCTATAATGTGTAGTCAATTAGGACTAGAAATACCTTCATCTAAGGCATGCCTATGATTTCAGCACATGCGTGTGATACAGAAAGCCAGAACCTAGTCAAAATGGAGACCTGTGATACATTATGATCACTCAGATATGAATAATATCTCCCCCTTATGATGTCATTAGTAGTGAGCAATCCATAACAGTCAGAATGAAGAATTAACTTCATTGCCCAAATAGGTGACTGTCTGCTACACTCATACTGAAGGCTGCTATGCGTTATGGGCAAGCTTACAGCCATTTTATGAGCTCTATGACAAGACAGATCTTATAAGAGGTTCTGTATGGGATTTTCCATTATATATATGGCATTTACCCTACCTTAGATGGGATTATAAATCCATGTATATTAAACTACTTGAATGGAGAAAAGCAGGGTTTGTTGTTTGCTTTTTCTAGTAAACAGTGAACACTTTCATGTCTAGCTTTTGGGCCAAAGAATGTATCTTTTGTGGGAAGTAAGTAGTGTTTCCTTAATGCCTTGAAAAAGACTCACCATAGATTTAAATATATATATATTTCATTTTAAAGTTGCCTATGAGATTGTTTTGAATAACCACCCCTTTTTCCTGGATTCTTAAGTCCCAAACTAGTGCCCTTTCCCCGCAGTCTACTTTAGGAGCAAGTCTTGTATTATAGAAAAAAATTTCAGTCAGAATGGAGTAGCTCCGAGACTCTGATCGTGCTGGAAACATTCTGACCAATTCCAATAATTTGTTCCAAGCTAGACGGGTTTTCAGTTTTGATGGGGTGAAAACTACAGCAAAACTAGAACAAACCACCTAGCTCATTTATAGTAGTTACAGCAGAAGGGACACAGAGGACAACCCATCCAGTTTGGGGCTCAGATACACTAGTGGTGAACCTTGCAGTACTGCTTTTTGTATTGTACCTGCTGTAGGATTAAGCAAGGTCTAAAGCCCCTCAATTTTAAAGAACAATATCTCATTGAATAGACTACTCCTTTCTCTTCTTCACAAAACATTCATATTTTGATGTCCCAACCACAACCAGCATATTTGTTGGAAGCGATAAGGAGTGGCTTGTTTGTACGTTAAATTTAGGAAGGGACGAGGAAGATCATAAACTACAGGTAGCAGAGATGTTTACAGATATTAATAATTTGGGATATCAAATTTGGGATATCAAAATACTTGTTTGATATAAAAAGTTATATGTCATTCAGCTTGAGAACTCTTGCTGTGTATTCAACATCAGCTTTAAGATGAAATTGTGTATTGCATAAGATTTCTCAAACTAATGTTTATCAAATAGGTTCCTACAATTCACATTTTTATATGTAGTTGCCCTAATGTCCATTACGTATTAATTCTCTCAGGACAGATGTAGTTTGGGGTTCTGGCTCATGATTGAAGACCACTCAATAAATGCATCTAAACCAAGGAATAAGGCTCCTATAGCCACGTACATACTGTGGCCACTTCCCAGATGCTGCTAAGACCAGTACATGTACCAGCCCCCTGCTTGCCCTCACTTCCCTTGGAAAGAAGGCTGCAGGGGCAGGTGGAGATGGGTTCTTTTATAGTTCCAGAGACTCTGGGGAGCAGAACTGTGGAGCACACCACCCATGCAGAACAGGAATGGGAACTCTCAGTCCCCTATATGAAAACAAACAGTACATGTTAACAGAGAAATTGAAAAAACATCACTGCAAATACTCTTCCTTTTTTTGTCAGGCTTTCCTTTTGGTCAGTGCTTTTTGATTTTATTTTATTTTTTCTCTTTATGATCAGTCAAAACTGAGGTCATATAATGTGATGTTTGGCGGGGAAAAAAAAAAAACAACAGAAAAAAAAAAACAACCAACAAAACCCCACAACTTGCTTCAGTTTGAAGTGTGAATTCTAAACCCCTAACTTTAAGCTTTGGATTCAGGCTTACTGGCTTCAGGAGTAAATGAGAGTGCAGCGAATGAATATGTTTTCCTGGATCAGGGTCTCAATGCCTTTGATTTTCTGCTGTCGTGTCCCCTCATCCCGAGCGTTTCTAAACAACTCTGAATTACCCTCCATACCAAAAGCTCCAAAGAGCATCTTTGGCAACCAGGCTGTCAGACATACAGGAGAGCTAGACACAAACCTACGTGCACTGAGGCACGCTATAGGGGAATGCTGGCTTTTCACAGGAAAAATGAAAAAAAAGGGGAAGAGAAAGAGAGCAAGAAAGGAGAGAATGGAAGAGAGGAAGAGAGGAAGGAAGGAAGGAAGGAAGGAAGGAAGGAAGGAAGGAAGGAAGGAAGGAAGGAAGGAAGGAAGGAAGGAAGGAAGGAAGGAAGGAAGGAAAGAAGGAAGGAAGGAAGGAAGGAAAGAAAAGAACCTGGGGCTGTTGGTTGACAGCTGGCTGAATATGAGCCAGCAGTGTGTCCATGTGGCCAAGAAGGCCAATAGCATCGTGGCTTGTATCAGGAATAGTGTGCCCAGCATGACTAAGAAGTGACTGTGCCTTTGTACTCAGCACTGGTGAGACCCCACCTTGAATAGTGTGTGCAGTTTTGGGCCCCTCACTCCACGAAAGACTGGTGCTGGAGTGTGTCCAGAGAAGAGCAACAAAACTGGTGAGGGGTCTGGAGCACAAGTCTTATTAGGAGCAGCTGAGGGAACTGGGGTTGTTTGGTCTGGAGAAAAGGAAGCTGAGGGGAGACCTTAACGCCCTCTACAACTACCTGAAAGGAGGTTGGTGGGGATCGATCTCTTCTCTCAAGTAGCAGGTGATAGGACAAGAAGAAATGGCCTTAAGTTGAGCCAAGGGAGATTTAGATTGGATAGTAGGAAAAATTTCTTCACCGAAAGCATTGTCAAGCATTAGAACAGGATGCTCAGAGAAGTGGTTGAATGACCATCCCTGGACGTATTTAAAAGATAGGTAGATATGGTGCTTAGGGTCATGGTTTAGTGGTGGACTTGGCCATGTGAGATTTACAGTTGGACTTGATGATCTTAAAGTTCTTTTCCAACCTAAACGATTCTCTGATTCTAAGGAAGGAAGGAAGGAAAGAAGGAAAGAAGGAAAGAAGACGGAGATATGGAGGGAGAAAGGGAAGAAGACAGGGAAGGAGAAAGGGTTGAAAAGAAAAAAATCTTCTGCTGTGATTTCAGTGCTTTGGAAATCAGCTTTACAATAGCAGAAAAAGAGAACAGAAGTGCCCTCCAACATTGTCATGGCTGTTGCTGCAGGCTGTTTTAAGAGCATATGCTGTACAGTAAAAAGCATTTAAACCCCACTAGTGAAAAGAAAAAGCCCCCATATTTAAACATTTGAAGTGTGTGGGGAGTATCCAGGAGCCTCATAGAGGAGACAAGGAATAATAAAGCAAAATTTTTAAATTGAAAACAACTTGCTTTAAGAGCATATCCTGAGCCCTAGCTGCAGAACGTGCCTGCATACCTTGCTTATGTATGCAATTTCAGAGAAATGTTGACAGTGAAAGGTGACCATCTGCCAGGAAAAATGACTGTGAAGTGGTCGACAACCTCAGCTGTAGCCATTTCCCATTTACTTAGCATTATAAACATATCAAAAGATTTCAACTATTTCCTGTGTTTCATGGTATGGCCTCCCACACCCGAACTACTTTACATCATCCTGCTAGAATGTCCTATGGGGAATATCCACTATTCAACAAGGAACAGTTTTATTTAAGTACAACTGCACGGGGCTTTTTTAGCAAGTGTGTCCCTCCATTCATTTTGCATTCAGATGTTCTTTAAAGCTGCTGTGCTTCGTTTCTTCCCCATTTATAATCCGATTTCGAATGTACACCTGCTGCTCTTGTTGTAAGTAGCTGGGCTAGCCTAATATCTCTGATAATCACTTAATTAATTCACCACCGTTTCACTGCTATTACTTTTTTAATCTCTCCCATTACTTTCATACATAGAAGTAAAGCACAATATTGATTGCCTGGAAGAGAAGTTTACTACAGGGCTATCTTTGTGGTAGCACACAAGCTAAGCTGGGGGTTTGAAGGCAAGCCACGCTGGGGTTTGAATGTGCCAGGTCCTATATCACTTTAAGGTCTGTTTGGAGACTGATTTTAGAATAGCAGATGGCACAATGTAGGACTTTCTGCAATATTCATGTTCCCCCTCACAAATAGTCCCTAGTTCATCTGTAATTAATAAACAGTTGCAGTCCCCATTCTCCGGCATTTTAGGGAAGTCAAGAACCCAGAAAGTCATGTAAAATGGTTGAAATATTTAGTAGAACAGATTCACCATGTGTTAAAAAGTAGATTGGTGCCTTAATCTCCCAGAACCCACAAAACATGGGCAACATGTGCCTTCAAAGTATATACCACTATTAGCACGAATGCAGGAAGTAAAGTCATCCCATTCAAACGGATGTTATATAAAACTGTGAGGTTAACAAAAGAAGCCATAAGAAATCTAGCAGCAAATATAAAAATGAAATAAATGAGAAAAATCAGATCAGCTATAACCAAAATGAAACATCCATAGGTCCAATATTTCATACATGCACGCCTGGGTAGTGAAACAATCGAATCAAAAAATCTGAGAGGAAATTCCAGGTGGGGCTATCAGGTTTTCACTGTTTGTGTTAACTCTCGTACAATGTATGGGTTTAGTTAGTGTTTATTAGCTTACAGAGTAATTCTGAAAGAATGACTAACCTATGTATCATTGCTCTGCCAATCTGTATTCCTGATAGTATCTCAAATGAAAAAGAAAAAAGAAAAAAAGATGCAAATATATTTTTGGAATATTTATTTGGATGTCATTGTTTTGGAAAACGAATGCTGTATAGCTTCCCTATTCCTCCTAATATAGCTATATAGCAAAAGATTCCTCTCTCAAGCTGTAAAAATAATTATGGTTTCCGTTGTCTTGGAATTTTAGAAAGTCCTTGTTTATCCCTGAGCTGCTCATATAGAAACAACCCAAAAGGTGGACAAAAGGTGGGTCGAGTATAAACAGCCACTCACAACAGACTGTGGGTATTTTACCTCCCCCCCTCCCCTGGGCCTGTTGGATCCTGGGATATAAGGAAAAGAAAAGTTTTCCATCCCCCTCTGAAGGCTCGAACCCTGCCGCTGTGGAGGGAGGGCAGAGCCGCCGTGTTCCCCCCGGCTCCCCGACCTGCAGCAGTGGTTTCCACCCTCTCCGCTGCCGGGTGCGGTGCGCAGCAGGCGGGGGCCCCGTGATATTCCCTCCGCCCTGTCAGGGATTTCAAATGTTTGTTCTGGAGCATTGCTAATCCTCAGGGAGCGCGGTTATTGCTGATCGGCGGTGTGGGGGAGCACAGGGGCAATATCCTTGTACGTTCCCTCGCTGGCACAATTGTGTGGGCTGCGACCCAGCCCAAAGTGATTCTGCTTCTTTCCACTTCCCCATTCTTAATAGCACTGTGCCATCAGATATGTTTTTTTTATTAGGCAGAATCCACTCCGCCACCACCGTGGCCACAATAACTTCATTTGTTGTTAGGAGGACGGAGAGGGGAGGAAAGGGTGAGAAAGAGGGAGAGGAGACCTGCATGCTTGCTGTTGAAGAAAAGCCTGTTTGTGCTTAATACATTGGAGAAATTGTTCAAGAACAGTTCATCCATGTGAAAAACATAACCCCTACATGGCTGCCAAGTTCAGTAAGGCCTAGTATGATCAGTTATGTAAGTGCCAATCCTAAAACTTGACGTTGCCTGGAGGCAGTTTCAACCTCTACACCCCATTTTTTCTAAGGTTGTAGAACATTTGAGAGAGATGTTACTTGCTTGTTTGGGTCAATTCCTTTCCTTTTTTTCCTGCTTGTTCCAAAATTAAAACAACAAAAAAAGAAATTATAAAAAAAAAAAAAAAGAAAAGGAAAAAGGAAAAAAAAGAAAAAAAAGGCGGGGGGGGTGGGGGGTGGGAGGTGAGGACATCTGTGCATCTGGCAAGTTCCACAAAATCAACACCTAATTCAGGGAGCTGGGATATGGACACCATGTAGCATAAAGGGACCCAACAGCACCGGAACAGTTACAGGAAAATCATGTGTTTTCATACATTTTATGGCACGTGTTTTCATACTGTACTAGGATTGGCTGATGGCCATTTCTTGACAGTCATACCTATGTGTTCTCAGGCAGCCCTGTGATTGGCTGCCTGTGTCTTTTGGGCCAGGAAGAGCCCAGACTTAAAAATATATATGTTTATATCTGATAGATACATATGTAGAAATATATATGTATAAAGGAGCACAAAAATATGTATGTATACATATATTTATATATACATAGATACGGTATTATATATATGAAACATTTATAAAAATATATAAATTAAATATGTATAATCCATAAAAGTATAGGTATAAAATGGATAAAGCATTATTTAATGAGCTAACCAGATGAGTAATTAAAGTTTAAATGTGAATAGAAAGCAATTAAACAGAAGTTGGGGCCCGGTTAGGGTCCCCCACTTCACAAGGCTGCAGAACAAGCCCAACACGTTGGGGAAGTTGACCTTCAAGAGAGCTGAGGGGTGCCAGAAGGGTGGGGGAACATGCCAAAGGGCTGTGGACCCTTCCTAAGAGGCCGACCAAGGGGCCCATGGTGCAGACCCTGTTGTGGGCATAGAAGAGACTGATCCCATGAGCCGGACCAAGAGGCTCCCACGCTCACACTCAGCCCAGCAGGATGGCCACATAGGGCACCTGGGGCAGGCCTGGGGGCTTTGCTTGGGGCTGCAAGACACAGACAACACTGTCTTCAAAACTGGTAAACCTGAGCAAAATGCCAGCTTCAGAAGAACATACACATGCGGGCAATAAGGAAAAGACCCAAAGGAGATCCCAGAAAAGACCAGGTGAACCAGAAGAACAGACCAATGGCCCATGAACTGCAAACTGGATTTCAAGGTCTGTGTCACACAGAAACGATGGGTAGTGGTGGGAAGCTCCCTTTCCCTGTGGCTGGGGAGGTTCTTACAGTTACCTGTAACATCATTATGGGATGCAGGTTGGTGCTATATGTGTCTCCATATGCTTAGGTTGATGCTGCAAATAAGAGGTGGAAGATTGAGCATGCCTGTTAGAACATCCTGATAACTGCAAAAGCAGCAAGACACAGGCTTTGGGACACAGACTGCAGACCCATGCTCTCAGAGAACATCACTGGGATGCTGCTAGTAAAAGGGCAGGCGGTGATGCTATGACAGAGACTGAAGAAGTCAGGAGGATGGTCATACAAGTGCTAGCTGTGCTGGTAAGGCTGTGGCTATTGTTAGTAGGACATCAAAGCAAAACACAGTGTTACAAACAAGACCATTAATTAGTACAGCTAAGACAGTTTTTGGAGGGTGCAGCAGTAAACAGTAAGAAAGGTTTTAGCAGTCACAAATCATGATTATTTATTTTCAAGCACCGAGGTGTAGCAAACAGTTTGGTGGTGATAAAAGGGCTGGTAGGGATGTTAGTTCTGATGGCTTACAGGTCATCAAAACAGAAAAAAAAAAAAAGTTAGAACAAAGACTGCTAATTAGGAAAGCCAAATAGATTTTGTGTGACTGCAAGTACCTCATTTTCAAGGGGGAACCACTAGAGCCCTTAAATGCAAACTGTTTTTCTGAACATGTGAACCAATGAACAAGTCTCCCAGTAAGGTAGAAGATGACCCCCTGGAAGGGACTTACCAGTTACTGCAGCAGGGTGGAGGAGGCAGCAGTCTGCCCTGTGGCTGCCATGGAGCATGTTAGGCAGTGGGACTGGCCAGTGCAGAGATTTGGAGCTGGACAATATGTAGAAGAATACATATTTATTACTTTCGGTCCAGTATCCCTACTTGAAGCTTATGAAACATTTGTTCAGGGTGTAGAGTAAATTTTTGATCATTTATGCCAGCTATTTTAACCTGGTGATTTTGCTCAGCTCCATCTTGAAGCTGTCAGCATGCATGACTCTATATTTTCCCACTATTTATTTAAACAATTTGAATCAACAGAATTTTTAGATTGGGTTAGTACTCTCCTGCAAAGTAAGAGAGAGCTGTGTTTTGATCACACTTTCATTCTGCCTGTCATTATTGTGAAAGCCATAGGGGGCAGGGTTTGAAGAACCCTGCAGCCTATCCCCTAGTCCAAAATTACAGACAAAAAGCTTCTCTAAGTAACAGAGTCACAGAATCACAGAATCTCCTAGACTGGAAGCCATTTCCTCTTGTTCTATCACCTGTTACTTGGCAGAATAGGTCAACTCCCACCTCTCTGCAACCTCCTTTCAGGCAGTTGTAGAGACCAACAAGGTCTCCCCTCAGCCTCCTTTTCTCCAGGCTAAACAACGCCAGTTGCCTCAGCTGCTCCTCATAAGATATGTGCTCCAAACTCCTCACCAGTTTTGTTGCCCTTCTTTGGACACGCTCCTGCTCTTCAGTGTCCTTCTTGTGGTGAGGAGCCCGAAACTGAACGCAGTTCAGCCTCACCAGTACAGGAGTAATATTACCTCCTTGGTCCTACTAGCTACACTATTGCTGATACAGGCCAGGATGCCGTTGGCCTTCTTGCCCACCTGGGCACACCGCTGGCTCATGTTCAGTCAGCTATCAATCACCCCCAGGTCCCTCTCTGCTGAGCAGCTTTCCAGCAACTCCTCCCCAAGCCTGTAGCATTGGCAGGGGTTGTTGTGGCCAAAGTGTAAGACCCAGCAATTGGCCTTATTGTAACTCATACAGTTTGCCTTGGCCCATCAATCTAGTCTGTCTAAATCCCTCTGCAGAGCATCCCTACCCTCAGGCAGATCAACCCCAATTTTGCGTCATCTGCAAACTTACTAAGGGTCCACTCGATCCTCTCATCCAGATCATTGATAAGGATGTTAAACAGGACTGGCCCCAATACTGAGCCTTGGGGGACACCACTCATGACCAGCTGTGAACTGGAATTAACTCCATTCACCACCACTCTCTGGGCCCGGCCTTCCAGCCTCAGTTTTTCTGCGAGTCTTAAAGCACTCATAGCCAAGAGGGGCCTGACAGATGCAGAACTGTTAAGCAGAGCAAAATTGCTACATGACAAACTGTGAAGGTCTGTGCATGGAAAGGTCATGTCGAGCGACATACCCTTGCATGAAAATCTGCTAAATGCTAATATACATATCATCCTCCTATCTGAGTGGTTAAAACATTGGGGGATTTTTAGGCAAAACAATGGTCTTAAATACCTGAAGAACTGTTTCCTTCTTTTACATGATGAACTTTTTTTGGTGTTAAGGAGTTCAGGAGGATGTTTGGGATGAGAAACCTCTGTGAGCTTTGCCATACATCATATAACCACTATTAATAAGTGTCGTTATAATTGCTGGCTCTGCTTGTCTTATGAACATGCATTTATCTTGGGGAAAAGTATAAGATGCCACAGATGCAGCCTGTTGTGCAGTTCTGGGGAATGCTTACAGAGAGGCACAAAGCTCTGGCTATTAAAAAAAAATAAATTGATATTTTAGCTAGGATTTTTTGTGAAAAGTGTAATGTCTGTGTAGAAAACCAGCATGAATGTAAAAGCTGGAAGTGCCGAATGTACTATACGCAGGTCTGTAATGGAAACCACCACCTAAGTTTCTTGCCAGTGATCAAAAAAAACAGGAGAAGGTCAAGGCTGTATTATCTATGATGTGGGATGTATGCAGGAGATAAGAATACATATCCCAAACTACATTTTTGCCATGGAGTTATCACCAGATGCCCCTTGGGATGAAGAAGGGGCAGAAAGGAAAACTGAAGGAGAATGGGAGTTTAAATGTCTCATGGACCTTATTGAGTTGTTTATGGACACAAAGTTTTCGGGCTACACTTTCCTAGCACCTGATGCCAAAGGCTAGGATGGCTACTTCATTGTTAGTCAGCTTCTAAATGAAAAAATGCAAGTGCAATTAATCACCCAAGGTGGTAAACTCATATGCATAGAAGTACCCAGCCTGAGTACACACTTCACTGACTCTTTAAATATTTTACCCATGAAACTAAGCAACCTTCCCCAAGCTATGAGTACAAAGATCTGCAAAAGTTTTTTCCCCATTTTTTTTCCAACACTGCTGAAAATCAGAGTTACATGGGCCCCTCTTCCACCACTGGAATATTACGGGGTGGTCAGCATGGTGCTTGAAGAAAAAAAAGACTTCTTGGCATAGCACAAAACTATTCAGGAGATTTTTGACTTGCAGAACAGGGTTACTATTGCCAACAAGATCATAGAATCATAGAATCATAGAATCATAGAATCATAGAATTGTCTAGGTTGGAAGAGACCCTTGGGATCATCGAGTCCAACCATCTACCCTACTCTACAAAGTTCTCCCCTACACCATATCCCCCAACACCACATCTAAACATCTCTTAAACACATCCAGGGATGATGACTCAACCACCTCCCTGGGCAGTCTATTCCAATGCCCAGCCACTCTTTCTGTGAAAAATTCTTTCCTAATGTTCAGTCTAAACCTACCTTGTTGGAGCTTGAAGCCATTCCTTCTTGTTCTGTCATTAATTACCTGTGACAAGAGACCAACACCAACCTCTCTACAGTCTCCTTTCAAATAGTTGTAGAGAGCAATGAGGTCTCCCCTCAGCCTCCTCCTCCTCAAACTAAACAGTCCCAGCTCCTTCAGCTGCTCTTCATATGATTTGTTTGCTAGGCCCTTCACCAGCTTCGTTGCCCTCCTCCGCACTCGCTCCAGCACCTCGATATCTCTCTTGTATTGAGGTGCCCAAAGCTGGACACAGTACTCGACGTGTGGCCTCACCAGTGCTGAGTACAGGGGCACAATCACCTCCCTACTTCTGCTGGCCACACTATTTCTAATACAAGCCAGGATGCCATTGGCTTTCTTGGCCACCTGGGCACACTGCCGGCTCATATTCAGCTGCTTGTCAATTAGAACCCCCAGGTCTCTTTCTGCCAGGCAGCTTTCCAGCCACACCTCCCCAAGCCTGTAGCACTGTACAGGGTTATTGTGGCCCAAGTGCAGGACCTGGCACTTGCCCTTGTTGAAACTCATACCATTGATGTTGGCCCAATGATCCAATCTATCCAAGTCTCTCTGTAGAGCTTCCCTATCCTCCTGGGAATCAACACTCCTGCTTAACTTGGTGTCATCTGGAAACTTGCTGATGATACACCCTATGTCCTTATCAAGATCATCAATAAAGACGTTGAACAGAAATGGTCCCAACACTGAGCCCTGAGGCACACCACTTGGGACCAGCTGCCAGCTGGATTTAAATCCATTGAGCACCACTCTTTGGGACCTTCCAGTCAGCCAGTGCTTGATCCAGCAGATCGTATGCTCATTCAGGCCGTGCAAAGCCAGTTTTTTCACGAGAATTGTATGGGGGACAGTATCGAATGCTTTTTGAAAGTCCAGGTATACAATATCAACAGCCTTTCCCTCGTCCAATATTCTGGTAATCTTGTCACAGAAGGAGATCAGGTTCGTCTGGCAGGACCTGCCTTCCATAAACCCATGCCGACTAGGCCTGATCCCCTGGTTGCCCATTATGTGGGTTTTGATGGCACTCAAGATGACCTGCTCCATGACCTTCCCTGGTATCGAGGTTAGACTGACAGGTCTATAGTTACCTGGATCCTCCTTTTTGCCTTTCTTGTAGACGGGTGTTACATTTGCCACCCTCCAGTCCATTGGGACCTCCCCAGGTAGCCATGATCTCCTGTAAATGATGGAAAGCGGTTTGGCGAGCACGTCTGCCAACTCTTTCAACAATCTTGGGTGTAGCCCATCCGGTCCCATAGACTTGTGTGCATCCAAACGGCATAGCGGGTCACTGATCTCTTCCTCTTTAATCGTGATGCTAAAACGTAAAAATGTTGAGGGAGGCATGCAGGTCATACAAGAGTGTGATTATAGCAATAACCCATCACACATTCTGAGAAAAAGAACAGTGAAAAGGTGAAGGCTTGTTGCTGTAGAGATCCCTTGCAGTACCTTACGCAAGCCTCTACTTGCATGTCCATGTACCTGTTTATTATCCTTAAACTTAGCACAGTTACACTCCTCCCTCCAGAGATCTATCATCAGAGGAAAAAGAGAGATTCAACCCTTTCTACTCAAAGGTTTATGTATGCGGCCAAAAATTAAAATAGTCAAATCTGTCATGTGTTACAAGATGGTGAATATCAAGTAGTATCCTACTTAGATGGCTGTGCAGTTATTAATAGAGTGCCAAGAGCTTTTTAATTTAATGAGTGCTTCTTCTGTGGCTGTATCTAATGCTACCATGAAAATGACTGGAACCCTCTGGAAGGCACCAGCTTTGGATATGTGTATTACACAACACAACAAAAGATGAACCACCTATAGAGAGCAGATTTTAACATCAGATCTAAACAGGTGCATGAGTGGGTCACTATAACAAAATCAGACATGGAGCTTGCAGACAAACTGCTCACACTGCTGGTCCCCAGAGATGTGCTTTTTGGTGGCAGGACGAATGCCAGTTGTGAGTATTACAAACCAGCCACTGACAGAAAAATACATTAGCATGATTTTTCTAGCCTCTATCCCTTCATCAACAAAACAAAATGTTACCCTCTTGGACACTCTGGAGTTATTTTTGAGTTTCGACACCCTGACAGCCTACTTTGGGATGTTCAAAGTAAAGGTCTACCAGCCTCCTGGGCTCTTTCTCCCTGTGCTTCCCGTAAGTGTAAATGGCAAGATACTGTTTCCCTTGCACAGAAAGCTGCCAGGCTCTCTGCAACTACAGCAATGAAGGAGTCCTTGTGGGTACCTGGTATTCCCTGGGACTGAACAAGGCTCTGAAGGAGGGCTATAGGGTATGTGAAATTCATGAGGCTTGTCATTTTGAACAGGGAGTGGGAGTAGTAGTCTTTTCCCAGATTATATAAAACTCCACCTCCACCAGAAGCAGGAAGCTTCAGGCTACCCTGTCTGGTACACAGATGATGACAAGAAAGCTAACATATTGAAGATTACAGGCAGAAAGAAGATGTTATTTTGTGGCCTGAACATATTAAGAAAATCCTCGCCAAATGCCAAGCTGCAAAACCATTTTTAAAATCCCCATGGGCAAAATTGAGACAAAGAATCAGATGAGTTATAGGGTTACTTCTTTTCTATGGCTTACAGCCTGTCCTCCTGTGATTGTACCAACAAGGATGCGGCCACTGTTTGTCTCATGGAAGCATGTCAGCAGATGTGTGACCCTAGAGTATAACACTAACAATTTCATAGTGTGCTTCACCGCAGCATACCCAGGGCTCAAGCTTTGTGATCTGTTACATGCCCTGCAATACCATTGCCTTTATCACGACACAGACTCTGTGACATTTGTAAGTCACCTGGGGGAACGGATGTTGCTGCTCAGGGACTATTTAGGTGGGTTGACAGGCAATTTGCTGCCAGATGAGCACATTCTGGTGTTTGTGTCATCAGGCCCCAAATTCTATGGCTACTTGCAGTCTGGAGGCAAGTGTTGTTTAAAGGTTAAAGGTATCACTCTAAGTGCAACAAAGAGAGAAAATACCAGTTTTGAGGCACTGAGAGGTCTTGTGTTGGACTGTATCATAAATCCAACCAGTGATGACCTTAAAAAGAGTGTGAAAGAGTAGTTTTTTACCATCAGGAATGAGGAGAAGTGGGCAACAGAAACCAGGACCCTTCAGAAGATGCAGAAGGTGGCCAATGGCAAAGCATACTGACCAGAATTTTAAAAGCTTCCTCTAGTTTTTCATCATGCGCATGTGCTGGAAGCACCCCTCTTCTACTATTCTGGCGTGGCCTAGCAACTGTGGGAAAGTTTATTTTGTAAAAAGCCTTTTGGAGAACATCAAACGCTACCTCTCTGATATGCCTGAGTATAACCTGTAGTCTGACCATTGTTGGCAGGAACTGCTCTGTAAACATTCTTCTATCAAATTGGTGGACGATTCACCTGAAAGTCTTAGTGATAACCATTTATTTCCCCCTAACAAAGTAAATACAGTTGTGATCAATAATTTGATGAAATTTGCTTGTGAGAGCAATGAAACTGAGAAAGATTTTGCTAAGTATGTGCATCACAGGAATCTCAGTGTCCAGAAAGATTTTACCAGGGTAAAATGAGTTGCACAGTCATTGTCAACACAGAATATATGGTGTTGTTTCATAATCACAGAGACAACCTCCAGGTTGTGTCCCCAGCTAGGCAGATGTATCCTGCTATGCCTTCTTCTTTTTAGAACTGTTTGAAATTACATAGGTACCACCTGGGTGTCTGTCTGTAGATTTAAATGCTTCTACCCAAGGATTTTAGGCTAAGAAGTGGTCTTTTCCAGTCATAGTGGCTGGTTCTTTACACATTGGAAATAAAAAAGACTGGTGTTCAGTAGTAAATAGAGAGGACCTGGACTGACATCTTGCATTTCTATCTGTGCAGGCTTAGGAACACAGTGCCCCAGTGACTGTCCCTCCTGGAGCTGTTGATTGGCCCTCCCCCTGGCAGAGGAAACCAATATTCTGCACTGCTCCTGATGACCTGATAAAGACTGTTTCTAAAATTGCCCATAATACATTGAAGGGGAACATTGCATTAACACTCCAAGAGATACACATGCTGGAAAAGATTTGCAAATTCATTAAAAGCCTGAGTAGTAAAAGCATGTCCTTCAAACTCCTGTTCCCTGCAAAGCTACCATAGGCATGTCTCCATCCAAGTCTACACACCAGAACAGTGCCTACTGAAAAGAGGGCACCAGGTAAGGCATTTCCACTTTCATCCAAATTGGAATAAAACCTGCAGTCTATCAAAACTCAAGCTGAAATCAGAAAGGAAGCTTTAGTTTAGTAGGCTGGGTGGGTTCTGCATAGGTTGAATGGGTGCGAAGTGCTTTGTAGCAATGCGTCCTTTCAATATATTGTCATTTTGGCATAATTGCATCATTTTGTCATATAAGGTAGATAGGAAGTACTTACAATTTGTCTTTCTTCCCCACACTCCCTAAAAGCACAAGTTTTTTCTTAAACCTGCTGAAGAACCAGCAAAATGCTTTTTCCTACAATAAGTAAATACTAGTCGTCAAAGTGGCATAGGCATACAGTTAGTCAGGATAAGGATCAGACCAGATCAACTGGGATGCTGTCTATGCAGGGCACTTCCACCTACTTCTTCTGGTGTCTGTGGCAAGATTTCTTTAATTTCTTAAATGCAGTTATCCCGCCCAGACTGAAGGGAAACAGACAGAAGAGTCAAGCCCATTCAGATCCCAAACCTGGAGTTAAAGATATTGTAATATGCTTGTAAAAATTGTGTGCTGCCTCTGCCTGCATAATGCACTGAATCACACTTAGCTCTTTCCCTTTGGGGTTTCAAGCAATTTTCTGCCTGGGCCTACTCAACCAAATTCCTATGGGTGTTGTGAATAGATGGGGGTCACAGTCCAGCAGGTTTATGCTGGCTTAATTTTTATTTCTGACTAAATCTCATCAGATTTTGTTTACCTGATGACAACAACTGGCTGAAAATTTCTCCACTGCAATTGCTAGTAAGTCTTGATAATTCTCTCAAGCCTTGCAAAGGAGCTAGCAAGAAGAACAAATAAATTGTGAATTGCTGCTAGGCAAGTGAAACTTGGAGGTCTGAAAGTGTGAGGTTAGATGATCTCCCAGGATACATCTTAAGCCCACATTTGAGCCTATTATTTATTGGAATGAAGCTGATGGGAGCAGAGGGAAGAAAGAGAGAGGGAAGAGAGATTTAGCTGTTTAAACTAAGTATAAGTAGTAAGGGAGAAGGACCACAAAAAAACCCAAAGGGAGTTTAGAAACGTGCATGCAGTTAGAATGCTGGTTCCTTGTTTTTATGCCTTAGCTGCATCAAGCATATTAATTAAAAAATTAGAGATTTAGTTCGGTGCAATTCTGTTTGACAGCACTTGATTTGAAAAAATCACACAGCCTCATGAGACACAGCTGGGACAAAGACTGCTATGAGGGTCAACAAACACCACACATTGGGGGTTAAAGAAAGCATGCCACAGTTTGCTTTTTCTTATTCAGGATTTCATCATAGTAAAAAAAAAAAGACACACACACAAAAAGGAAACCTCCTGGAAAGCCAAGTACTCACACAGGCCTCTGCTTCATAGGGATTAATGATCCCCATTCAAAACTGTGCTACATTCAGAGTAGCAGGGAAGACTATATCCTTTGTTGGCATGAAAGGGTGGGTCTCCTTTGACTTCAGCAGAGTTTGGCTTATTTATGCTAGCAGAGAATTTGGCCCCAAAATTATTAGTTGCATTATAAGTACCTTTCTCTGCCAGAGCAGGATTATTCCCTCGTTCAATGCATTTTGCAGTCTAATGTTAAACATGAAATGTTAAGCATTCCATATGACAGGGTTTTCCCTATGCCTCTTGGGATGCTAACTCATTAAGAACATTTTCTGATTGCTCAGTCTATGCTGATTTCTCTTTATTACCATCTGACTTCAGTATTCCCAGCTCTACTCCATGGTACCACCCAAAGCAATTCTCCATCCTTTCTTTGTGTGTAACTATCGAGTTCCAGGAAAAGGAAGGATCCTCTTTCCATAGCACTAACTTATGCATAACTGATTGTTCTGCAAAATGTTCAACATTTATTATTACAGGAGTTAAAAGTTAACTTAAGAAATAAGCCAAATGTCATCTTTGATCCTGCTTCTGTGCTAAAAGTAGTACAAAAATTCTTATTGAGTAGGTTGCCAGGAAAAAGTACATAAAGAAGTACAACATGCCTATGCCCCTACATGTAGGTGAATGGAGATTGCCAGATGCACTAGAGGCACTCTTTAAAGGGGAACCATAAAGAAAGCAAATGAGGAGCCTCCTACTTCTCTTCTGGTGCTGGAAGTACACTCTGTACACTCCCTGACACTGTTGCTAAATGCCAAAGACTGAGCCCTGCTTGTTGAGATGAATTAGATGAGCAGAGCTCTAAAAAAAGGCCAGCAATCCCTTGGCCCACTGTAAGGCCACTTGCTTTGGATTCCCCAAGATTGTGAAGGCAGTTCTGCTTTGTGATTGTTTTTCTTATATATTTTAAACCATAATTTACCTTCCAAGCATTCCCTTAGAGATCATTAAGGCTACTTATGAAATAAAATAGTATCCCATTGCCAGTAAAGATGGCACACAAAATAACCCCTGAACTCTCCTTTTAAAATTCTTGTTATTAGACAGCTCGGTAGGAGTTTAGCCAGTATACATACTTTCAGACTATCCCGAGTTGCAGAAGCTGGAAGTCCTACTCCAGTCCCGATACAGTAATTCTGTCTTTCATTTTCCAACTAAAATACACATCTTATGCTGTCTTCGTAAGTAAATGTTTACACCTTTGCAGGATGCTGCAAGTAGTTCTTCCTAATACACCGTGAAGTAGGTTAAACTGAGCGGAGATTGATGCCTAACATAAAACTGGTCTCTATAAAGTGAGAAGTCAGAGCATTGTGATTTTGGCTGCGGAGCCTCACCGGACTTGAGCAGCTAAACTGCTGGAGCCCGAGTGTAATTCTGATGCCAAACATTTGTCTGCACACTGTTCCTGTGCAGCTCAGGCTCAGCTTTGTCAACATCCCTGTGACTTAGAAGGCACTGCTCCTCCTTGCCTCATACGTGGAAACTGTCCCCTGTTAATGAAGTCATACTGGCTGAACATAGTATGCTCCAAGTGAACACTGATCGTGGGGCACGGGAGACACACAAAGAATGGCCCTGCCCTCCCCACCCCAACATGCACCATTTTACAGCCCATGGCTTCCTAGCACGGAGAGAATGCTAAAGTGTCACATCTTCCAGCTCTGTGCTCAAGAGGTGCTCCCAGCTTTGCCTCCGGATGGTCACCACCTGCGTGCGGTACACTTCTGCAGAATAGAAGTATGCTTATGAGGCAGGGAATTCATTTACTCTTTTTGTCTAGGTGCCACAGAACAAATTATTTTCAAATACAGCCCCTCCTAAATGAAGGTTTTGTTTGCACGCTGCACAGCCTACAATATAGAGTCAGTAGAATATTCACTACTTTTAGTGAAAGGTACTTACCATCACAGTGTACTTGTTTTCTAAGTTAGGTGGGTTGACCTAGAAGTCCATCCCTGGCTTTGGCTTCTGGGCTTAATTTCATCAGAAAGCAAAACAAAGTTTCTTGAAGATATTTTGCTATGGTTAAGGTACTTACTTCAATTATAACATTAGCTTAAATCATAAAGAATTACGCTTCCAGGTTCATTTCTATTAACAGTTCAGAGAAGGTAAGGTCATTCAAGAACAATGGTACTTTTCAACTCATTGGAATGGTTATCATGTGTAAAGGAAACAACAAATCAGTAACAAATGGGGAGTGGAGCTGACATGTCGGAGATGAACAATTCCAAAAGGAGGAACAAAACCTTCATAACAATAAATGAAAATACTAGATCTGCCAGTGTGTTACAAACTGTGTGGTCTTCATTATCTATATGGTTCTGGGTTTGAAAATGACTTATCTTGGATTTTTTAAATCCAAATGATGCCCTTTTAACTGAGTATGAACATGACACAATTGTGTTACTGAGATAAACCTTTTAGCTGAAAACTCACATTTCAAAAATATTTTTGCTCAATTTTTTAAATTTGCAGTGGTTAGCTTAACTGGTCTTACAAGGCAGTAGCAATGTCTTGAATATTTCTAGTCCCTAAAGTCATACATTGGATCACTCCAAAACTGAATTCAAGATAGTGGCCAGTAGCAGAATCCCACAATGAATTAATGCAGAAAAGTCTCTACACAGTATTATGCTTATCCTCTGTTTCTACTGCATTTAAAAAAAAAAAAAAAAGGCAAAAAAAACCAAAACAACCAAAAAACCACAGGACTAAAGGATTTCAGTGTTTCAAATAGTCTGCATAAAGCTTACTGTCTCAAAAGATAAATGTCAGATATAAGATGAAAAAAAGTGTAAGAATATATAAAAAAAAAAAAAAAAACAACCAAAAAAAACCCACAAGACAAAAGCCAAACAGATAGAATGGCCCAAGCAAGCAACGCTCCCCACCAAACATCTGGACACTGCAAACTCTGAGGAAGTTACTGCATCAGAATCCAGATTTTGCAGCTGTCTTGTAACGAGCTGTACCAAAACCTTGGATCTGATCATATCTGAGTTTTAAAGATGTTCGGATTTGGACCTTAGTTTGTAGCTCTGGCTGAGTTACAATACATGCATTTTAGATATTTCTGAGCCACTAAAATCATTGAGCTTTGTAAAAACCAAAACATTTTGAAATATATGTTGATATGCTTCACCATATTAAGAAACTGGATTAATTAATTTTAGATATTCTTATTTAGAAGTTATTCTCATATTCACTTCAAATTTCAACCGTGCACACTCTACTAGTCCCATGGAATGCATGTGCATTTTGTGTCCGTAAGTTCCACCTTTTACATTACAATGAAGTACTGGACATTTAAGAGTCAACTAAATGCTTTTCATTGGTTTTGTTTGCATACAGTATTACTTTGCTTGGTAAGCACAAGGCACCATTGATTGAACTGCTCAATTCTTTACAGGGTGGTTTCTCACATATCAGTCAGAATTCTTAACATTTTTCATAGGTCATTCGAAATCTTTAAGATCTTTGGTATTCACCAGAATATTTTCTCTTGCAAGATAAGAAGCTTTTTTGTTTGAATAGAAATATGAGTAAATAACTCTTCCTTATTTCCATGTTTGCCATCACACAGATTAATTCATTTTGTACCACAGAGAGGTGAATTATCTTCTTCAAATGCTATAGCTTTTAAAGACAGTTGTTTTAATTATTTCATATATACCATGAGAGATAGAAATACTTAGACACAAGGCACCTGACAGCAGGTTTTCAGAGAATAACTATTGCGAGACAGAGATATACAAAGTCTGAGCCCCACTGTAATAAATGTAGTACCCGTAGATTCACACAGTTATGAAAGTTGACCTAAATACCTGGCCAGGAAAATGACTGTTTGAAAAGGTTAAGCTTTTGCCATAAAACAGGAGCTCAGCATCTGCTGACACTAGGAGTTGCTGTTTCTCTCCCTCTTTCCTTCCCTGCCCTGCCACGGAGAAATCTGCCCGACATATCCATTCCCTGCTTCAGTCTCTTGGTAAAGAAATAAAAATCTGTCAAAACCCAGAGATCTGCCAAGTACTTCTACTATCTGGAAGATGCTTGGTATTCCCCTGGGCTGCAGGGGCCCTGTCCTCTTTCCGTAGGTACTGCTCACATTGTACAAATGCCTCACCTCAACCAGAAGTTGGGTTTCAGAAATAGTATGCCCGAAAGCCTAGCAGAAGTAGAAGTGAAATTGTGCCTTAATCTGCTGCTCTGCAGGGGACTGAATTACACCTTCACTGAGAAGATTGATTGCAAAGACTAGTCAGCTGCAGTTAAAAGCCCGGAGCACCTGTGTTTTTATGGAGTTCTTCACCCAGAAGGCTAAAACACCAGCAGGATAACAAAACCACCTTTGAAACAAAAAATTTTTCTCTCAGTGGAGAATTTGGGGAAGTATAATTTCCTTTTCTTTCAGGATATATTTTTGTCTTTCGTGACTTTTCAGAGACGTATCAAACTGCACTTCCAACACCATGAAGATTACAGTCACAATTGCCATTCAAAAATAGAAGGTTCTTAAAAATCATTACATTCGAGTTGTTGTAAATGCCCTTTTTAGCTATACTCTTTTTTTTTTGAGACTTTAGAAAACTTTTGGAAATTTTATAAGTATTTTTAACTCATATGAGAGCAAGAAAAATACTTAAAAGATATCTCATGTATCTGGTCATGTCTACACGTTACAGCTTTTTAAATAAAACTGGAGATATTGCAAGAAATACTTACAATTAATTTTGCTTTTTGACTGCACTGGTCAAGAGAGCTAAAACAATGCCATGTAATGAGCCATGAATATAATGTAACTCTTGTTTTCCCTCGTCTGTGTCTACTATCAGAGTAATTACACAGACATTGTCTTGTGCAAAGCATTTAACACTGTCCCGCACGACATCCTAGTCTCCAAAATTGGAGAGACATGGATTCAACAAACAGACCACTCAGTGGATAAGGAACTGGCTGGATGGTTGCACTCAGAGTTGTGGCCAACAGCTCCATATCCAGGTGGAGACCAATGATGAGTGGTGCTCCTCAGCGGTCAGTACTGGGACCAGTGCTGTTCATCATCTTTGTTGGTGACACGGACAGTGGGATTGAGTGCACCCTCAGCAAGTTTGTCAATGACACCAAGCTGTTTGGCGAGGTGGACACACTGGAGTGGAGGAATGCCATCGAGGGACCTAGACAGGCTGGAAAGGTGGGTCCATGCAAACCTCACGCAGTTCAACAAGGCCAAGTGTAAGGTCCTACATCTGGGTTGGGGCAATCCCAAGCACAAATACAGGCTGGGCAGAGAATGGATTGAGAGCAGCCCTGAGGGTGTTGGTGGATGAGAAGCTGGGGGTGTTGGTGGATGAGAAGCTCAACATGAGCCAGCAATGCGTGATCACAGCCCAGAAAGCCAACTATATCCTGGTCTGCATCAGAAGCGTGGCCAGCAGGTCAAGGGAGGTGATTCTGCCCCACTACTCTGCTCTGGTGAGACCCCACCTGGAGTACTGCATCCAGCTGTGGAGCCCCCAATATACGAAAGACATGGACCTGCTGGAGTAGGTTCAGAGGAGGGCCACAAAGACGATCAGAGAGCTGGAGCCCCTCTCCTACGAGGACAGGCTAAGAGAGTTGGGGTTGTTCAGCCTGGAGAAGAGAAGACTCAGGGGAGACTTTACAGCAGCCTCCCAGTACCTACAGAGGGCCTACAGGAAAGCTGTGGAGGGACTTTTTAGAAGGGCACATAGTGATAAGATGAGGGGGAATGGCTTCAACTGGAAGAGAATGGATTTAGATTAGATATTAGGAAGAAATTTTTCACTGTGAGGGGGGTGAGAAACTGGAACAGGTTGCCCAGGGAAGTTGTGGAAGCTCCATCCCTGGACGTGTTTAAAGCCAGGCTGGATGGGGCTTTGAGCAACCTGGTCTAGTGGGAGGTGTCCCTGCCTATAGCAGGAACTAGATGATCTCTAAGGTCCCTTCCAACCTAAACCATTCTATGAGTCTATGATTCTTGACCAGCAATTCAAAATCAGATCCTAAACATGCTAATGCCTTCTCCATCTTTATACATCTTTCCTCACCCATTTGTGAATTATATTTAAAAACAGTACCAACAAGTTCTGTGAGCCAAGGTGAGTAAATGAAATTGCAGTCCTGGGACTTAAGAAAGGGCAATGAACCAGCTATTTAGCTTCCAAGGATTTTCAGTCAGTCAGCACAAAGAGACTGGATGATATCCACATGAAAATGGAAATGGGACATCACTTGCACTTACTGCTCTGAGGCTTTAGTTAGATAAGTGAAATCCAGACCACCAGTACTCATGATCAAAATAAGAGGACAGCAGACACCTACGTGGTCAGGGATCACCTCTCATTTGCTCACTGAAGCAGTACGTAAAACAGACAGTTACCATGCTGTAACTAGCCATTAAATTGCCCTGCCATTTTACCTAGCTTTGCTTCGTGGGAGACAGAAGAAGGAAAAGAATGGTGAGGGAGTGATTTAATTTACAAGAGGAATAAATGCTATTAAAATGTATCACAGGGAACCTTTAAGAAAGCAGCAGGAATAAATTCTTCAATTCATGTCAAACTAAAGACTCAAATCTCACAGGCCTGATAATAAGAAACAGTGCTTTCTTTAGATAAACCAAAGTGCTATTCCAAAGCTATTGTAACAATCAAAATTAATCAACACTCACTGGAAATTTAAGATGAGTAACTGAGCATTTAATGATACTCTTAGGTATAACCCTAGAGTCTGTGGTTGCAGCAAGTCAGTAAGACAATAGTAAGTCTGTTTTAGAAAAATAAGATTGCAGAGGATCAGAGGGATAGCCAAGCCCAGTTTCTGCAATGAAAAAAAGCACTGTAAAAAAGGTTCAGCTTTGATAACTGTCTATAGGATTTCTATTCTTTGTGTCATCACAGAACTCACAGCACTTCTCAGTAGCCTGCAGAAAAGCTAAAGCCAAATGAAGAAAATCCACAACTATAAAGAAACGTAGGAAGTGAGCAGAAAGGACAGAAGGTCTCACAAATCTCACAGCTTCCTGATCCAGCAGGGACCCTATTTGATGAACATCCCACCTGATCCTCAACAGGAAACCATCCCTTACATTACCAAAGGAACAGAAAAAAATCTGATTTTTCTTCCAATTTGATCTAAAGGAAAATTATTTCTTTATCCCAAGCCCAGTAGTTAGTTAAATCTTGAGCGTATTAATTAGTAACATCAGTCAGACACCAGATAAAAATTACTATCAGTAATGACACTTTATCTATATCTACTTTGTTTTCAGTCCAATGCTTCAGAGAAAGACGACAATGCCCAGCAGCCTATCTTTTAAGTGTTTACTGAAGGGGGCGAGGGAGTGAGGAAGAGTGGGAGGGAGAAGAGAATCTTCTTGCCTTGGCAAGGAAATAAGCCTCCATAGCAACTAGCAGAAGACTCAAAGCACATATTAATACAGCAAAGCCAGACTGCAAACAAACAGTAATCCAGGCTCTTTTCAAACTCCTTTTAGAATATGATGTACTCACATATCCAAACTTCATTCCTGATCTCCTAGGAATGATCAGACTTTAAACATAAAACCCTGCTCCTAAGTTTTTTAAGCTTCATATTAAAACACTTTTAATTTATTGACCATATATCTTATTTCAAAGAATATTACAAGACTTCTCCTTAAATGGTTGGAAATACTATTGTATCAGTATCTGCGTTATTATTTTAGTGTTCAGTTATGATTAATTTCCCCATAACGAATGTATAACCATTTGAATATGCAGTCTTGTTATCCTTTAACTTAAAAAGTGTTTCATCTTCCTTAGATACTCTGTTCTGCAAATCTTTACAGTAGCTATTCTGTGCAACTGTTCCAATTTCAGGTCATCTTTCTTCAACATATATGATGACAACTGCATGATACAAAATAGTACAAGTGCTTCCCTGACTCTAAAAAAATATCTGTTGATAGAATTGCGAAGGGTTTTGGGAGCTATGACACACTGAACTCTCAAAAGCAAGCTCCTATTCACCAGAACACTGTGATCTCTTTCTTCTTCAACTGTCTCCAGTTATTGGTTTTCCCACTTAAATCATACCACTATTTCTAGCATCTGATTCCATGGTTATACTCTTGCACTAATAAATCTTATTCTGTGTCACTGTCGTCACTGTCAACAGAAGCAATTAACATCTTCTGTTCTATGCTAGGGGACAAATACCACAAGCGCTCCCTTGGTTGTTAGCCGTTTGCCCTAGCAAACATAAAAGAATGATAAAATACAATGAAAATGCAATTCCACATGGAAACCCAAGGTCAGGTCTCATTCAAGTATTTCAGACAGGTTGATGGAAGAGCTCGACTCAGTAGGGCTTGGAGATCAAGCTATGGTCTCTGCCTGTCCACCAGAGTGCTGACAGTTTTGGTAAGTCAAATCCCGAAATGAACTTCCAGTTCCCCATTTGAACCTCTGTTCTCTGTCTGGGAAGCCACTGGAGTCTGACTGATGGAGAAGCAACTGTATAAACAACATGTAAAAGTCTCTTAGACTTCCATGTTCACCCAGTGGCACTTGACCAGCATGCTAGATGTGACATACAAGTGCTACATTGCTCAAAGCTGGTACCAAATACTTATTATAATATTTAATATTTATTATTTAGGTATTTAACACACTTGTGCAGCACTACCCAAACTGTACATGAAAATCTAAAAGGTGGCTTTGTGCAGCCTGTGTGCATTCCAGAGATAGTTGCCACCAAGTGCTTTTTCAACCTGCTGCATTAATGAAGAAAATTTTAGGCTTTGTCTGAGGTTGTTTATCACTTTAAGGGACAGCTTCAGCAATTGGCCATAGTCAAAAGTATAAAAACCTATGCCATCTGCCTTTGTGACCTGCCGTGAAAAAGAGTGTTAGATATAGAGGGGCCTTGCAGAAGTTAGTAAACATTTGTTACTGCCCTAGGAGGAACACAAAGGAGTTAACGATAGAGAAATTCCCATGTAGGCCCAGATGTCCTCTCAAAGCTGCCAACTATTGCTTTTCTCAGGCTGAGACCTTTCTCAGGCTTCCTGCTTTCTCTCCACCACAGAGATGTTTCCTAACCAAGTAGAAGGAGACGATGCTTCCACAGCCTTTCCTTGCCTAAGTTCCTTGCCAAAATCCTTTGGCACAAGGGGCAGCCCCTACATCTCGCCCCAGGAGGGAGTCATCAGAGCCTGGAAGCCTTTGAGGGTCATGATCTCCAAGGCACTGGCCAGTTCCATTCAGATGGCGCTGTGACTCAGGTGACTGGGTCTAGTGGGGGCCCACATGGAGTGGGACCTGTCAGGGGTGTCTGAGGTGTGTAAGGCGGCTAGAGCAGCCCAACCACCGGGCAGGGGGGCGATCCTGGCTCAGCTCCCCAGTGCCTATGTGCGCTCCCAGGCACAGCCCTCTGCTTCTGCCTTCTGCTTGTCTTTAAGGGAGCCACCATTCCCCAGTGGACACAATACAGTCAGCTTCCAGCTGAATACTATACACACAATCTCAGGCAGATCTCAGTGCACAGGGTTTTTTCCTGAGGTAGGGAAACACTGGAGCAGTGGAGACCCAGCAGGAGCCGGCAGTTCTGGCAGGAAATGTTGAGGAGGTCTGGGCATTGCCAGAGCTTCTGCAACTGCCCCAAGCCCATAAAAATCAGCCTGGGGAGCCTGAGCAAGCAGTAGTGCTGGGAACAGAGCAGGCAAACTGGGCCTGGGGCGGCAATTTGGGTGGCAGGGTAGCAGAGTGGCAGGGGGCAGGAAGGGCATAGTCATCCCACCAGCTCAAGAGGTCTCTGCCAGGATGGTAGGCACTCACCGCAGAGCTAAAACCAGTGTATCTCCAGAGAAAGCCCCTAAGATGTCTGAGACTTCCACCCAGATGGAACTGGTAAGGAAGGAGACGTCAGTACAGATGGTAGGCTGCAACGAGTGCCCAGGCCCTTCTCCAGGAGAATAGGAAAGTACTTGCAAGCACCATGCACAGGTTGATGATCTGTTGCATCAGGTGGCTGAGGTGCGGGAAACAGTTAAAAGGCTGCGCAGTATTAGAGGAGGGGCCAAGGTGGAGGTAGATAAATGTTTTCAGAACCATGCTGCTGTGACAGTCATCGAAGAGAATGAGGCACCTCGCACCCTAGTGACTCACAAAAGCAGGACTTTGCCTTAGTCCACACTCTCCAGCATTACAACCAAAACCAGATACGAAGCTTTAACAGCTGTTGACACCCACAACCAAGGTGTGCAAGGAAAAACTGTGCCAGCAGCACACAGTAGATGTCACAAAAATAAATGACACGTGCTTGTAGTGGGTGACTCTGTTAAGGGGCACTGAGGCACCTATCTGCAGGCCTGACAGGGAGTCACAAGAGGTTTGTTGCCTTCTGGAAGCTAAGGTCTGAGATGTTCACAATAGAGTGCCACAACTTGTCAACAGCACAGACTACTATCCATTGCTACTCTTCTATGCGGGCATGAATGACACTGCAAGCCAGAACCGGGGCAGAATCAAGAAAGACTACAAAGCCCTGGGGGTGCAAGTGAAAATTATTGGTGCCCCAATTACCTTTTCTTCCATTTAGACAGAAGGGTACAGGCAGAAATAGATGTATAATGCAAATCAGCTTCTGGCTTCATGGTTGGTGCCATTGTGAGGGTTTGGGCTTTTATGACAACAGCACATTCTATAGCCTTTGAGGGAGGGTTGGCATCCATCTGTCTAGAAGAGGCAAGGGAATCTTTGGCAGCAGGCTGGTCAACTTAGTGAGGTGGGCTTCAAACTGAAGCACTCAGGGGGGTGAGGTTCAAAGAGCCAACACTCATGGCACTGCAGCCAACTGGAGAATAAGCTAGGCCAATCAGATGATCAGCGACAAACGTCCCTTAGCTGTCTCTCAAGATGTGAAACAGAAGACCAACCATCTCAAGTATATGCATATCAATGCATGCAGTCTGGGGAACAAACAGGAGGAACTGGAGCTTCACACCCAGTCAGAAAGTTATGATATCATAGGAATAACTCATGTGACTGAATGATTGTGATGGATGGCTATAGGCTGTTTCTTATAAAGACAGGCAGGGAAGAAGAGAATGAGAAGTCGCACTCGTTGTTAAGGAGAACCTTGAATGTATGGAATTCAACTATGGCAGTTATGGAAGCCTTATTGAATGCCTCTGGGTCAAGATCAGAGGGGTCGTCTCCAAGGGGGATCTTACAGCATCTGCTACCAACTTCCAAACCAAGACAAAAAGGCCAATGAAACAGTATTTGGATCATGTAAGCAAGCTTTGAGCCAACGGAACCTGGTTCTTATGGGTGACTTCAACTACCCAGGCATTTGTTGGAAGAACAATACAGCAGCTCACACGTCATCCATCAATTTCCTGGGATGCGTAGAGGACTGCTTCCTAATACAAATGTTAGATGTGGCAGCCAGGAATGAGGCAGTGCTGGACTTGCTACTGAAACACCAAGAAAATCTGCTTTGTAACATCTCGGTTAATGATAGCCTGGGCTGCAGTCATGACAATACTGTGAAGTTTGGGATCCTGCTGATCACGCTGAAGTTTAGTACAAAGACAAAGGTTTTAGATTACTGAAGAGCAAACTTCAGCTCACTCAGAGCTCAGCTGGGAGGGATTTTGTGGGAGGCTTCCATAGAAGGAGGATAAAGAAGCTATCGAGTGCTGCAAGTTTTTCAAGAATGCTCTTCTGGAAGCATAAAAACAGTTCATCCCATTTAAAGGTAAGGGAAATAGGTGGAGCAAGAAGTCACCTTGGCTTAACTGCGAGCTTCTGAGTCTGTTCAAAACCAAAAGAGAAGCATAACAGAAATGGAAAAACAGATTAATATCTGTTGAGAACTACAAGGGCATTGTCAGGGTGTGCAGAGAAGCAGTTAGAAAAGCAAAAGCTCAGCTCAAATTTCAATTTGCCAGAGATGTCGAAAACTTCGAGTAAAAGTTCTTCAGATACGTAAACAGCAAGCAGAAACAGAAGGAAAATATTGGCCAGGTCTTAAACAGGAGAGCTGAATTAGTCACCAATAACGCTGAAAACGCAGAGATTCTCAACACTTTCTTCACCTCTGTCTTTATCAGCACTGTTGGGCCCCAGGCCTTGGAAATAAAAATCCAGGTTGATGCAAACACAGACCTGCCAACAGTGAAGGAAGAGTTGGTATGTGATCTGTTACAGGAGCTTGACCTCTACAAATCAATGGGCCCTGACATTATCCACCCCAGGGTGTTAAGAGAGCTGGCTGTCGTTGGAAGCCTGTTCTCCATAACCTTTGAGAACTCATGGAGACCAGAGGATGTCCCAGAAGACTGGAAGAAGGCTAATGTCACCCCCATCTACAAGAAGGGCTTAAAGAAGGATCCAGGGGAATTTTAGGCTCATCAGTCTTACTTCAGGCCCTGGGAAAGTGATGGAATGAATCCTCCTGGGAGCTATCGCAAGTCAAATGCAGCATGAGATTGGGAAAAGCCAGCATAGATTCATCAAGGGCAAATCATACTTGACAAACCTGATTGCCTTCTACGACAAATTAACCTGCTCGGTTGATGTGGGGTGAGTGGTGGTCATTGTCTACCTGGATTTCTCCTAGGCTTTCGATACAGTTCCCCATAGCTTCCTCATAGAGAAATTGATGTGTTAGTCTAGACAAGTGGTCTGTGTGACAACTGGCTGACAGGCTGCACACAAAACATGGTGGGTTGGTGGTAAATAGCTCCTTTTCAAACTGGCAACCTGCCACAAGTGGGATCCCACAGGGATTGATACTGGGCCCAACACTGTTTAATATCTTCATAAGTGATCTGGATGATGGGATCAAGGGTAACTCTGACAAAGTTTGCTGATGATACCAAACTGCATGGGGAAGTGGACACTTGGGAAGGGAGAGCCACCCTGCAGGAAGACCTGGATAGGCTGGAAGAGTGGGTGAACAAGAACCTTATGAAGTTCAGCAAGGACAAGTGTAAGGTCTTGCACCTGGGAAAACATAATCCAGGAGTGCAGCACTGGCTGGGATCTACCTGGCTGGGGAGCAGCTCTGTGGAAAGGGACCTGGGGGACCTGGTGGGTAACAAGCTCAATATGAGCAAACACTGGGCTGCAGAGGCAAAGAAAGCCAACAGGATGCAACAGGGTTGCATCAAAAAGGGCATTGCCAGAGACAAGTCGTTATCCCACTCTACTCAGTGCTTCTCAGGCCACACCTGGAATACTCTGTTCAGTTTTGGTCACTGCTATATGTAAAAGATGAGGACGGGCTGGAGATGGTCCAAAGAAGGATCACAAAGATGATGAAAGGATTGGGAAGCCTGCCATGTGAAGAAAGGCTGAGAGAACTGGGTTTGTTCAGCCTTGAGAAAAGAAGTCTTAAGGGACACCTTGTCACCATGTTCCAGTATTTAAAGGGTGGCTGCAAAGAAGATGGAGACTCCCTTTTTACATGGGTATATGTTACTCTTGGGGAGATTCTGACTGGACACAACATGAAAATTTTTCACAATGGCAACAATCAGCGACTGGAATAATATCCCTAGGAAAGTGGTTGATTCCACAACACTGGACACCTTTAAGATTTGGCTGGACAGGGTGCTGGGCCATTTTTTCTAGACTGTGCTTTTGCATGCCAGATGATCTCTGAGGTCCTTTCCACCTGATATTCTATGACTGTATGATCGGTTCTATGATCTGTCTTTGTCATGGGGACATTTGCCCAGTTCAACTTTACATCAACAGCATATATGCAAGGGTATGGATCCACACCCATTCATCTCAGACTGATGTAAACTCCGAAGTCTAAAGCCAGCGGTTCCACTGTCGTCTCTGCTACTCTGCTAGATATAGCAGGCTTGAAAATCAGTGTAATCTGATTCTCACTCCAGTGGCTGCAGCTTGGCAGGGAAAGCTTGGGCACTTTCGTTCTTGTTCCATGTTGTCTTCCTCGCTTGCCTTTGAATTTAATGTGAGAATAGGCAAGTTCAGGTGGACAATTACATTGTCATCAAGCTAATTCACAGGTGATGATGGGAGAGGGTGGTGGGATGCTGACCAAGACTTGCACTGCTACTGTCTTCTATTGGCAGGGAAATGAGACCACATTGGTGCAAGCTTCATTTTCCATGAAAGACTGTCAGAAATGCTTGGAAGAAAAGCATCTGCTCAACTGTCTGCAAGAGGACAGCAGTAAGCTTAGAATCAGATTGGTTGAGGTTGGAAGGGACCTCTGCAGGTCATTTGGTCCAATGACCCTGCTCGAGCAGGGCCACCCAGAGTCAGTTGTTCAGGACCATGTCCAGACAGCTTTTGAATATCTCCAAGGTGGGATACTCTACAATCTCTCTGAGCAACCTGGGCTCAGTCACTCTCACAGTAAAAAAAGTGTTTCCTGATGTTCAGAGGGAACCTCCCATGTTTCAGTTTGTGCCCATTGCCTCTGGTTCTGTCACTGGGCACCACTGAGAAGAGCCTGGCTTTGTTTTCGTTGCAGCCACCCTTTGGGTATTTATATATGTTAATAAGATCCCCCGGAGCCTGCTTTTCTCCTGGCTGAACAGTCCCTCTCAGCCTTTCCTCATAACAGAGATGGTCCAGTCCCCTCATCATATTTGTGGCCCTTTGTTGGATTCTTTCCGGTAGATCCATGTCTCTCTTGTATTGAGGAGCCCAGAACTAGACATAGGACTCCAGATGTGGCTTCACTAGTACTGAGTAGAAGGGAAGTATCACCTCCTTCCACCTGCTGGCAGTCCTCTGTTTAATGCAGCCCAGGATGCTATTTTATTTTTTTTACTGCAAGGGTGCATTGCTGGTTCATGGTCAAGTTGGTGTCCACTAGAACCCCTAAGTCCTTTTCTGCCAAGCTGCAGATCCAATACACCATACCAACCATATATCGGTGCCTGAGGCTTTTCCTGCCCAAGCACAACACTGTGCACTTCTCACTGTTGAACTGATGGGGTTTCTGTCAGCCCATTTCTCCAGACTGTTAAGATCCATCTGGATGGCAGCATGACCCTCTGGTGTATCTGCTCCTCTTCCTAGTTTGAGTACCCTTGCTAAGGGTACACTATGCTCCATCATCCAGATCACTAATGAAGATGTTAAACAGGGCTGGACGCCGTATTGACCCCTGGGGGTTACTGGCCTCCAAATAGACTTTGCATATCAAAAATAAGGAGATGACTCGAGACAGACAGCATGGCTTCACCAAGGACGTCATACCAAGAGCATTTCCAGTTTGCCAAAATATGTGTTAGTTTGAAATGCGCTAATTCTTACTTGGCGATGATCTGATATTAGATATGGGTTAAAGGGATCTGAAACATCACATTAATGTTAGCTAAGTGTGCAAAGTCATACCAACAAATAAACAGTTATATTCTCATGACTTGTGAAAAATAAATTCACCAGATATATTTACACACACACAAACCATGGGAAGTACCTACACAAGTGTGAGATTTGCCTTAAGTATTTTGCAAGATACCGCATCACTGGATGCAATACTCCTCATTGAAACACTCCCCATTGATTTCAGGAGCTTTATTGAAAGTCTTTGGAATGAACTGACTTCTCCCCCCAAAGGAAGTAGCATACCAGAGCACTGAGACTGTTAGTAACTGTCAAGTTTGTCTTGTGTTTCCTGCTACTTCTTACTCCAGGAAAGCCTTGCAAATGAAGTTTCTTTCTCAGGGCAATATCTAAAGCACAATTCCTGCCTAACTGTTTTTCAAACTGTTATATACACCCCACAACCCCCCAATAATAAGGGGATTTCACATGATATTTTCATTTATAGTGGTGGAGACATGGGAAACACACAAAAAAGGATTACCAGTAAGTGGCACCATTCACTAGATGCAATACACACTAGAAAGAAACACATTTCCTGAGGTTGGTGAAGTGTCACTTTCCATCGTTAGGTCTCAGAGCATTTTGTGTATAAGTAGTTCTATCAGTAATCTTATGCTAAAGCTGAAAAGCAGTGATCTCTGCCTAGGTACCTCCCAGGCCAAAAGAAAAGGTAGGAAAAAAGAAGACTCTTAACCCATGTGTATTTGTCTACTGTTATACAACCTTGATAAAAGGCAGTTTGAAATTATGAGAAGGGGAAAAAAATAGGAGAAAAATACCGGTCCCTTGACAAAAAGAGGATTGCAAGAACCCAGCATTTCATTCTGCAGTATTTCAAGGCACTATCACAGAGCAAATGACTGTTAACCTAATCAGATACATTTCTAGCCTGTAGTTCTATCATTATCAAAAATTGACTAGTTTTGCCCCTGCCTCTCTATTTGGCACATGTGCTGCTGCAAACTCTTTAACCCAATGCATGATACGATAGAATTACCAAAAATGAAGTGAAGAGTATCTGCAAGCTAAACTATTTGCAGAGAGTTGCAAAATCTTAGGCTGAAGATGAGCAGCAGAAATAAATACTAAAGGAACTTCATAACCTATCATCTACTGAAATACAACCACCAGAAAGAATTTTTCTAACAGGTTGGTACAGAAACACAGAAAGTAAGAAGGCTTTTCGTTGTTTTGTTTCCTGAAGCATGTGGCATTTTACTTCACTTATTTGTGCTTGTGCCTAACCAGGATGCAAGATTGTATGGAGATTAAAGAGGACTTTGACCAGCAAATTCTGGGAGATTATTTTTCAGGTGTTTTTAAGCATGTCTCAAGTACTTCACTATCAGTACACAATTCTTCCTGTTAAAACTTGTGGAGATGCAAGAGGTCATCAGTTTGGTCGCTACAGTATTTTGGTCCTGATACAAAACCCATTGAACCAACATTATGTTTCAGTGTACGTGATGGCAGTATAAATATAAATATATTTGCCTTAAATAGTGTGAATTCACTGTTTTTTATCCAAATAAATAAATTGGTGCACACTGTAACAGATTCTGTGGTTTTGCAGCCACCAAAAATCATTTTATTCACAGCAAAGCAAACTGGTATTTAGAGTGATGTCAATAAATGCTATGGTAACTATCACATAGGCAGCAGTTTTTTACCAGGTTGGTTAATATTAATGATACTTGATTAACAGGTGCTATTGAGATATACAGAGAGTACATATTATGCTCAGGTGTACAGACTGAATCACATCAAATCTGAGTACAAATCATCTCATAAATTATCAAATAATTAGGACAAATAGAAGGGCAATGTTTAGTACTTTGCAGCAGTGAAATGGGCTAGAATCATTAATATAAAAAAGATATTGATTTTACTTTAAAAGAAATTTTAAACCATAAAAATACCATGAAGTTTGGATTTTTACTGTTTACTATCCATGCATTTGAATAATAATTCTGATTTTAAGATGCATAGAATACGTGGGAAAACTTAAAAGTCTTTCAAAGAGATAGACAATAAAGTAAGTTTGAATAATTAGGTACCAGATACTGTAATGTAGGCTCTAGCAGAGAGTTTGGTGCAGCCATTAAATCAGACAAAAAATTCTGGACATTATTTTCCTCCTCAGCTCTACTAGTGGCTCTCTACCTCCAACCTTTATGACTCAGATTTACCTTTCCATTGAGGTGCTTGGACAAGAAGCACTGGGTTCAATGTATCAATGATCAAGTACACAAAACTCTGAAATAGGTGCTTTCTGGGAACAAACGAAAAAATGAAGCAACCTATTGAACACTTCCAAATGCAAACAGGAATTCCCTCTTCACCAATATCTTTCTCCGTTTGCCTGGATGATATGCAACCCTCTCTCACTGCATTAAAGGTACTTGCAGGTATCCATTTCTTTCTGTCTTGGCCTGGTGTCGATTGCTCAAAGTTTTTGAAGAGCTGGAAGTAAGACAAAGCCTTCCTAGTTTTGCATGAAAAGGAGCCCACAGATCATTTGTTAAAAGATTTGTTCTTGTCATCTATCAGCTTGTCTTGTGTATCTCTAGCTAAAAGCCTGTATGAGCTTTACGTGATACACTTAACCCACTTATGCTTTCTGAAGAAGTTGTTTGACATATTTCAAAGGTTACTCAATTATTAATATATTTTTTACCGTACAAGGGATTAATTTCTTTCCCTAGTTACATCAAAAAAAGGATTAGGACAATGTAGCTCCTTTTGTAAAATGAAAATATGCAGGGAATCCATAGGTGTGCTAATAATACTTGACATTAAGAATGTTTTCCATAAGAGAAAATACAAAAGAAAAAGCACTTGTATGCCAGCTAGGCGGAGATTTTAAATATGATAACACGTCTTTTGCACTGTGCAGTTCTGGCATACAGTTACAAGTACCTAAATACAGTAGAAGAACATTCCTCAGGACTAGCTGGGGCTAAAGCATCCATTAAAAACTTTAAAATCACCTATCATGAATATAAATTGCCTTGCTCTTCATATACTATAGAAACATACATATGCCATTAGACTAAAATGGATGAAGTCAGGTAAATTTTCAGTACAGGGATTATGGAGGTGAAATGCTGAAGGGCCTGACTTTATAATGTCAAATGAAATGTTTTACATAGCTGTCCATGTTAGAAAGATCCTTGTGCTATATTCTCTTTTTAAAATATACGAGTGTGAATTTTCAGCTTCAAAAAACACTAGAAGAGGCCAAGTACAAGTGAGGAGAAACTGGTTGTAAATTTCCAAAGAAAAATAGTGTCTAAATACAAATATTTCTATCTTGTGTGAAAGTTAGCTTTGGCTGTTCAAATTTTTTATTTATTTCATTCGCAACAAATTTCTCTCAGATCATGAATGTTGCATAATTTCTATGAACCACAGATATAAGAAAATGTAGTTTAAACATTAACAACTTCCCAGTCATTCTCCAAAGCTCTTCCCTTGTTTAAAACACTTGAGTAAAAACTGCTGGTCATCGAAAATTGTGTCATGTTAAAACATACTAAGAAACTATGTAGTTAAAAAGCCCACTACGTGCTTATTTTTTTCTGATGGTTTTCTGACCTAGAATTGTAACTTACAGTAATACATTAAATATTGTCACATTTTTGTAAGTTCCATATTCTTTCTATATACCGTATTTTCTCTGGACTTTATCAGCTTTAAAGACTAGCTACCATAATGAAAGATTATGATGTTTAGTTGCTTTTTGACAGCATACCAGAGAGATAAAATAGGAGGTTTTCAGATCTTATTAAGCCATTCAACTGAAGCTACGGTGTTGGTCTGGTTTGTTGTCAGTCAGGGATAGTGACCAATTCAGTATCCTTTTAAGAAAAAAGAAAGGAATTTAGAGAGGAAGCCTTGAATAATGTATCACTTAAAACATTCTTCACACATCTAAACAAAACTTCTCATTAATAAACAATCAGTGCTGTTCACTTAATCAAAGGAAAGTCATTACTGTGATGTTGCTCTACCTTCCCGTTATCTAGACCTTCTTTGATGGCGTGTTCATTTCTTCCTCTACCCTCGAATTCCCTTGGTTTTTTCACTATCAACTTCTTATCTTTCAGACTGGTAGAGGCTATTAAACACATAGACAAATTTATTCCAGCCACAGAGTTTCATTCAATTGCCTTAGTAACTTCATCTATAAACTATGCCTTATTATGCTCTGCATTTTGGAAGGGACCCAGTCACTAACAGACTGCGGATGCATCTCTTCCCTTCATATTTTGGCCAAGAGACTTTCTTTACTATATTTATGAGCTTTACTAGACCCATTATATTCTCTGTTTTATCCCATTTATACCAATAAATATATTTTTCTACCAAAATTAAATTATCTCTGGTACTTATTAAGCTAAACAAGGACTGAATCTTGGCAGGGTGTTTCCTTAGCCTTCAAAAAATTAGCAATATTTTCCCACATTTCCATTTTTCCGTTCTTTGTTGATGTTAGAGCTGTATGTAGGTGTTCTGACACCAGTTTCACAAAAATCGCCTCTCTACTTCTATTGATTACTACCCTATTCACATATTTCAGGAGGTTAGTGGCATTGTTGTTAGGATGGAAGCGTATTTATTTTGAATTCCTGGAAGCCGCTATAAAGGAATGTCCTGGTTCCGGCAAGGATGGGGTTAATTTCCCCAAGGAGCCGGCAGGGGAGGCAGGTATTCCATACCACGTGAGCCATGCCCGGGCTATGAGAGGCGCTAGCCGGGGAGGAGGAGGCAGTCGCCACTCGGGGGCGGGCTGCGGTGGTGCGCTGCGGTACTGTAATCGCGTTCTTGTATTCCTTTATCGGTGTTATTGTTTTTCTTTCTTCTTCCCTTTGTCTGTTTTGTTAAATTACACTATTTCAACTCACGAGTTTTGCCCTTTTCTGCCGATTTTTCCCACGGCTGTGGGAGTCGAGTGAGTGGCTGCATGGTTCCTTGTTGCTGGCTGAGGCCAAACCACGACAAGGAACCACATTCATAGCAAATATGTGAACAAGTCAATATTTCTGCTATTAGAAACTAACATTTATAGCCCCAGTTTTATTTTGAACACCTCTTCCCAATGATGCTCAATGAGGGTATTGCCCCTGGCACCAATTCTGCTTCTCACCGTATTGTCTTGTGTAAAAGTTTGTGACCTTTGTTTTTATGCCCATATCTCAGTGCTGATACCCATGTTGTCACCTGACACTGATTTTGATGATCTGTATTTATCAGCCTCTAACAGTAGCCCAGAATGAAAACCAGTTTTGAATGGAGCAAACTCTTCAACTCTGTTGAGGCACTAACAGATTGTAGAGGTGAAGAAAGAGGATAAACATTAAAAGATGGGGGAAGAAAACTCACAAGTCTTCAGACCTTTCTGATAGCCTAAGCAGGTATGAGAAATGGAATTTTGATTACTACTTAAAGAATAACCATAGGTTGTCATTATTAATTCCTCCAAATGTCAGACCACCTGCACAGAATTATTAGGAAAGATTTCTGGATTTATGCAGCTGTAATATAAGAGAAGCTGGTCACAAAATCTAGCTATTCTTTTCTTAAAGATAAAGTTTTACAAAGCAAAACCACCCATGGTAACTTATCAATGTGGTTGTTTATGCTTTAGTCATTTTCAAGATGTTAGAAACTATACTAAACATAGTCACAGAGAAGCTTGCACAAATTATTTTGGCTGGTAAATTGACACTTTGGAAATATGTTTCATTGGAAGGTTTAGCTTTCTTGGTCTTAACTGGAAATAATAAAAGCAGAAAATATGAGATGCTTACACATGAAAATATCTTCAGACCTAATGAGACGAGAAGAACGTATCCCAGTGCTTTTCTTCTTATTACTCTGAGAAAAGAGCATTCAGTAAGAAGTTTCTTACTTCTTGTATCTCCATTGTGTCAAGCTAAGCAGGGACCTTGGAGGGCATCCTGCTTGATACCAACCAACCAGGAATTTCTAATTACCCTTTCCTATCACCAGAATTATTCACCATACTCCTAGCCTTCAGCATCCTTTTATATCTCCCTCTGTGTGCAGACACCCCCAGTAACTGTTTCGAATTTGCAGGATTGCTAACCCCAAGGATATCAAATGCTGTTAGCTGTTTAGCTGTTCCTAAATGTTGCTGATAAAAGACACTTCACCTGTTACTTCTTTTCTCTACAAGTGCAGTTGAGCATCAGCATCTGTAGCTTCATAGAATCATAGAATGATAGAATGGTTTGGGTTGGAAGAGACATTTAAGATCATCTAGTCCCAACCCCCCTGCTGTGGGCAGTGACACCTTCCACTAGACCAGGTTGCTCAAAGCCCCATCCAACCTAGCCTTGTACACCTCCAGCGATGGGGCATCTACAAATTCTCTAGGCAACATGTACCACTGTCTCACAACCTTCAAAGTAAAGAATTTATTCCTAATACCTAATCTAAATCAATCCTCTTCCAGTTTAAAAGTATTACCCCTCTTCCTATCACTACGCTCCCTGATGAGTCCTTCTCCATCTTTCCTGTGGGCACCCTTTACAAACTGGAAGGCTGCTATAAGGTCTCCCTGGAACCTTCTCTTCTCCAGAGTGAATAACCCCAACTCTCAGCCTGTTCTTATAGGAGAGGTGCTTCAGCCCTCTGATCATCTTTGTAGCTCTCCTCTGTACCTGCTCCAACAGGGCAATGTGCTGCTTATGTTGGAGGTTCCAGAGCTGGATGCAGTACTCCTGACAGGGTCTCACCAGAGCAGAGTAGTGGGGCAGAATCACCTCCCTTGATCTGCTGGCCACACTTCTTTTATGCAGCGCAGTTTGTGTTTGGCTTTCTGGGCTGCAAGTGCACATTGCATAAGCTCATGCTGAGCTTCTCATCAACAAACACCCCCAAGTCCTTCTCCTCAGGGCTGCTCTCAATCCATTCTCCACCCAGCCTTTATTTGTGCTTGTGATTGCTGCAAATCAGATGTAGGAACTTGCACTTGGCCTTGTGGAACTTCATAAGGTTTGCGTGGGCTCACCTGTCAAGCCTGTCCAGGTCCCCCTGGATGGCATCCCTTCCCTCCAGTGTTTCAACTGTTCCATACAGCTTGGCAAACTTGCTGAGGGTGCACTCAATCCCACTGGCCATATAGCAGACAAAGACATTAAACACCACTGGTCCCAATACTGACCCCTGAAGAACATCACTCATCACTGGTTTCCACTTGGACATTGAGCCATTGACCGCAACTCTATGAGTGCAGCCATCCAGCCAGTTCCTTATCCACCGAGTGATCCATCTATCATACAGATCTCTCCAATTTAAAGACAAAGATATCATGTGGGATAGTACCAAGTGCTTTGAACAAATCCAGGTAGATAACGTCAGTTGGTCTCCCCTTATCCACTACCACTGTAACCCCCTTGTAGAAGGCCACCAAATTTGTCAGGCATGACTTGCCCTTGGTGAAGCCATGTTGGCTGTCACTAATCACCTCCTTATTTTCCATGTGCCTTAGCATATTTTCCTGGAGGATCTGCTCCATGATCCCGCCAGGCACAAGAGGTGGGACTGACTGGCCTGTAGTTCCCTGGACCTTCCTTTTTTCACTTTTTAAAAATAGGGGTTATTTTTCCCCTTTTCCACTTGGTGGGAACTTCACTGGACTGCTGCGATTTCTCAAATGTGATGGATAGTGGCTTAGCAACTGCATCCACCAGTTCCCTCAGGACCCACAGATGCATCTCATCAGGTCCCATGAATTTGTGCACCTTCACGGTGCACCGTAAGGTTGTCCTTACAGTCTAGATTGTCATTACAGAGCTTAATACTGGAGATCTTTAAAAGCAAGTCTGAGTAATATACTATTACAGAAAATACACAGAGAACCGACTTAGGCCAAGATTAAGATATACTGGATATTATGTTGGATTATATCTATAGTTGCTAAGCATTCAGATGCAAAATTACCATACAATTTTCAGCATGCCAGGCATAGTGTTAAAAAACAGTATAGAGAATTTTCTCCTCTTTCTATACTAAGTGCTGTAGAAATAAAGTCAAGTAACTAATTGCCCAGGCATAGGACCAAAATAGTTGAAAGGCAGGGGCCTGTGGCAGTGCACAGTAAGTGCAGGCAGGAGTTACAAATTTCAGGGATTTTTAAAAGTGCTTTTTACCTAGATCCCTGTTGTCTGAGCATTCAATACAAAAATAAAAATAGCTCCATGAAGTTTTACCGAATGTTAAGTAGGTGATGACAAAGGCCAAATACAAAAGAGTTGCAGAGGCTACTCTGATACATAGCCAGAAGAAGTGAAAAGGAGTAACTATTTCCAGCCTCTGCTGGAAGATGAGCAGGTCCTCAGAGTTTACAGTGAATACACAAGAGAGATGTGACGAGAGGAAAAAATGAAAGGAAGAAGAATAATCTTGATAACAGAGATCTAGAAGTTGGTATTATCTGTATCAAAGTTATCTCCTTCAGGACAAACTCCTTAAAAAGCAGGTGTGCATCCTCTACATAAACAAAAGTTATCCCCCATATAAGCATGAAAAAAAATATAAAATAAGAGGCTGTTGCTTCCATTTGTAGACTGGAAAACTAGTGTAGGGGCAAAGACATGGTGCAAATTGTCCAGTAATTTTGCATATCAAAGGAGCTATAGATACCATTTTACATAACACCCAGTAAATCTTAATCTCAGTTTAAGAAGTCTTCTTGTAGCTAGGTGACATCTCTGAATTAGAGAGATACTCAGGAGATGATTGAAAATTGTTTGCCAAAGCTTATTTTTGCCAAGAAAAAATGTTATCCCTTTTTAATGACAAATTGTTTCCAGTGACATTTTTCTTAGAATACCAATTCAGAGTGGAATATCTGAAGAGTGTGAAATTTTAAAATATTTTTGTCAAAGCCAGAAATATTGCCTTTTTTTTTTTTTTTTAATTTCACATGCTTTCTTTTCTACTGAATCCTGGTTAAAACATGGTTTAAACATGGTTTATACAATGTATGAGAGAGAGAAAATAGCAGTCATTTTACTTCAAAGTGGATAATTTAAAAAGAGAGAACAAAACATTAAACCTTTTTACTCTTCATATTTGGTCAAAAGCAAGAACTCACCAAAAAAAAAAAAAAAAATTTCCAATGCCGAGACATTTACAGAAAACATTTTAAAAGTAAGAGAAAGTTTTAGTCCTTCCCAAATAGGGAGAAAATATTTTCAAGCAAGATATCTTCTATTCTGTGATAATAATATAGTGTCATGGGGGAAGAGAAACACAAGATAACATGACCTGGATGAGTTGACTTTATTAAGTAGACCAAAAAAGTGGGATAGGCTGTGTCAGGTAAAGGATTTCGCAGGCATATGCATGTGCACACACATGGGCTTGTACACACACAGAAACACACAGAGTTAACATATATAGTTATGTGCATGGTTCCCCCATCATTTCCATGCCAGAAAGTTGAGGCTGCAGAAAAAGCAACGCTCTCTCCAGCCACTCCATGGTGGGCTCTGCCTGAGGGCTTTGGCTGATGTTTTAACAGTTGCATCTTGGGTCCTCTGCTTCTACATGGTGCCAGATGTCCGCATACCGGCTTTCCCAAACTCTGTTGCTGGGTGGGTTTATAGCCAGGTGCTGTCTCAAATTGATAAATGATGATATCGCAATAGGCTTTTCCAGCAGTTTCTGGTGGCGTTCTCCTGGCATCTGCTGTTCCATGCTCCGTACCATGGCTCATCCCACTAAGTTTTAGCTCGCTTGCTTGCCTGTCAGCCATCGCTAATTGTGCTTAATTACTTATGATGAGGGCAAAGGTTGTGATACTACTCCAGCAGATAAAAAAAGATTTTGGAGACAAAAATACCAAGTATAATATTTGGAAAGAAATGAAAGTTTAAACACCTTATGAAAAAGATTTGCTTTCAGCCATTGCAAGGTATTTTGCCATCTGTACTGTCGAAAAATTTTGGGAATCTATGACAACACAGAATATCCAAATAATATGGAGTTGGGACTGCCTAGTCCTTGGAAACCCTGGTGCGTTTAACTGTAAGGAATTCCCCTAGGTCTTCAGGAACAAAGTACTAGCTGGAGCAAGCACTGTCACTAATGATGCTTTGAAAGGACCCAGGAATACAGACAGCAAGGATTAGTGGCTAGAAAGGATTTTCCAGAGCTCATCAACAAAACATTTCTACTTTGCACATTCAAGATACTTGCAAGGAATGTGCTGACAGCGTCGTGCCGGCAGCACAGCTTGTAAGCCTTTCCCACAATCGTGGTGTACAGGTGGAAGCAGAAGCCTGTATCCATGGAGCTCTGTCCCCACTCTTGTGTTCTTTTACTTATTTTTCTATTCCAGTGAGGTCAAAAAAGACCTGGTTTCTTTTTGTCAGTCTATTGTTTTCTTTTTAACTTGTTCTAAAGTGGCAAAATGATAGCTAGGGATGGTGAAAGCCTCTCAGGAGAAGGTGGGTCTGTGTGCTGCTGGGCAAAAACGCATTTTACAAAGCACCAGCATTGTTGATGATGTCAGCCCAGCTCTCTGATGGTACCATGCAGGGCACACACGGCACTGATTTGCCATCATTGCCGCTGTACCTTTGACATCCTGAGTCCTCTCTGCCTTGTCTATACCAAGCCCATAATGCCTCAGGTTATTATCTTCTTGCCCCACATGCTGCCTCCTTCTGCACATGTGCATGAGGTTGATATTCTTACAATCTGTTTTTGTGGATAGTTTTAAGATTTCACATGGAGAGGACTTGCTTCAGCACTTTTGAGAGGCATTTTCAGCTTAGCTGTTTACCAATATGAGTAACTTTCGGAATGTCTCTGGAGAACCCATGTTTACTCCTGAAAACACTTTTTGATCCTTATTCTCATACTTATCTCTTACAGTCAAGTTTCAGAGTAATTGAATTCTTAGATATTATTAGTTCTCACAGCTCCTCTTACTCCTAGTACATTTTTAGAGAACAAAACAAAATATATTTGAAATTACTCTAATCTTACAGTGAAGAGCAACCAGGCACAGAGATAACTACTTCAAGACACATTTTGGAAAAAGTGGGTCTTAATCACTTATGCCTCAAGGGCGCATATGAAAACTGAGTATAATAAAAAGATTTTGCTACAAGAAGGAACCTCAATTAATACACATGAAGTATTTAGGGAATTTCAGATTAAAGGTGCTGTGAACTGTCAAAACATTCATATTCTAATATGTTCCTTGAGACAGTTTGGCCCAAAGTAAGCATAATTCTTCTTCCCGCTACAGGCTGACAGATGTATTTCATGATGAATAGTTTGTGCTTGAATGAACAATTTCAGAAGTTATTCTGATATTTTTTTTTTTAATTTTATGTTTTCTGAAGGTGAGCATCTGCAATTCTATTACTATATGGGGGAGAGGGGAGAAAAGGCTACATATAAGCATGTGTGTGCCTGATTGAAATTATAAAGCTTTGTGCTAGAAGGATCTGTAGCTAGGAGACAGCTAAAAATAACTTTATTCAGGACAGATGGGTGATGTGGGTATGTGGGTGCTATGCAACTGTTTTACTGGACTTTTCAACCCTAAGGTTGTTTTATTAACCCATTCTGAAGATCCAAATGAAAAAAAAAAATTGCCTACATCATGAAAATATGACAGATGAAAGTAGGCAGGGTAAGCTTTAGAAATTTCCACAGTTCGCACTTTTGGGTGGTTTCGGTTTTTTTAAAGTTTATCATCATTCATGTTTGGGTGATATTGAAAAAGCAAGTTTCCACAACGAGCTTTGCACAATGGCCATTATCTATAGGAATCTTTACTTTTGTTAACAGTATCCTTTAAAACTTTAAATTTCAGAAAGAAAATGTATCTATTTAGAAGTTAATAATATTAAAATTAAATGCCAGTATGCCCTCTACTGGCTCACGGTATTAACACCAAACTGTAAAAGAAAAAATATATATATATTTATAACCTGGCAGGAACTATGTCCAAAATCTAAGAGAAGATTGCCAGCACATTTAATTTGAAACATGCTGGACTTGTTAAAAACAGATTTGGATCCCTCCCACATCTTGAAAAGGTGGTGGCAGCATACGCCATATGTGGTTTGAAGAAATTGACTGGCTTCTCCAGGGGCTGCTGACTGCATGGTGGAGCAAACCACGTTCATATTGCAGTAAGGAGGCTGCAATGTTATGTGTCGTATATAGAAAAAACGCTTTCCAGGGTACAAAACCAGAAACAAAGCATGCCCTGTTACACTTTCTACAGCTCATCAGAGCCTACAAGTTCAGCAGGGATTGTGAAATCCCTGCGGTTGCACAGTCCTTCCCCGCTCTTGTTCCCTGCAGGAGCTCTGACATAAGTGGGCTGCTGGCCTGTGTTAAGTTTAGAAACAAGACTTGATTGATAGCTGCACACTATCAAGAGGGAGCTCTTCACCTCAGACATCAGGTAAGAATCTTCCTGCGCAAACTGGAAATACTTGCTCAGGGGTGGAAGCAGGTGATTGCCGACCTTCAACAAGTGGTGTCCTGCACATTTTAACACCTGTCTGTGCTTCCAGTTTCACCCCCTGGTAATCTCTAGAAGCGTGCATACAGTGCTACAAGCCATATCAGCAGATTTGTTTCCTCATACCTCTTCATACCGCAACGTTGCAGAGAGTAGCAGGAAGTGAGAGCTTCTCTTGGGTTATAGGGAATTCTGGAATTCTGTGAACTTCCTTTAGACATAAAGAAATGAAAAATATATAAAGCAATGGGATTATTTATTACTTTTTCAGGCTGAGAAGAAGAATAGAAAAAGAAGCACTGATGCTGGTTGTGCTCTTAGTTGATAGGCCCTCAGTTGATGAGAGTGTGGAGGGGCACATCTTCAGCTAACATAGTCTAGTGAAGTGCGAAAGTAGTGACCTCCAGACATCTACCTACAAAACTGCAGCACATTAATACCTCTAGTTGACAAACATCATCCCAGTATTCAGTGGAAGATACCTTCAGCATAATTCCATTTTCTGACTCTCAATTGAAAAGCAGAAATTTTTATTTGGCTGGATTAATACCATAGGTGTACAAAGCAAACTGAACAGATTTTTCCTCAAGTCTACATTGTAAAGTCTGAGAGTTTTATGCACATCAATGTATATTCTCAACAGCTCTGTGAAACACAGAATTATTATCAGCCCTATTGTGTTGGAGAATTGAAACTAAATTCACTGCCCAGTTTATGGCAAAAATTCTTTGCCAGCACTGGAAATCAATTCTATGCTGAGTTCCATCCTAGGACCTTAAACAGATCTGGAAACGGGTATGATGTGACCTCAGCAACTTTGGAAACCCCACAAGACCCTGCTAGACTTCCAGGCCAATGCGAATAGTAACTTCATGATGCTCCACAATGACAGCAGAGAGCAGGTTCTGGGAGAAGGAATGTTGAGGACATAGTGAAATTATCTGTAATGTCCCATGCCTCTGGAAGCTTCCTCATTTTAAAAAGCTATCTCAGCTTTACACGCAGCTGAGCATAGCAGCTGCTGCTCGTTTGTAGTGGACATTGCAAGTCTAAGTTTTCGTGTGGTGTTAAAATGATGGCATAAAAAAATCCAGCTGCCTTCTACTTTATTTCTGTAATTCATTCTGTTCTTTGAAGAGCAAGCTTTAAAGCACCTGCTTACATGACTTGCAGGAGCTAATCAGCTGCCTTTGCATTACTCGTCCCGCTGCCCCACTCATCACTCAAGAACTGGGTGCAACATCGGATCAGGTGATTGCTGTAGGATTGATGAAGCTGATGCATCTGCAGTTTCCTTTGGACATGACCACTGATGTGTGCTGATGTCTATCATCATACTTTGTCTGAGGGTTTAAGTTTGTGTTACAGTAACTGTAAGCTGCTAACAAGCTTCTTCAGCCTACTGCAAAAGGACTGTCAGAGGCCACCTCCTTCTCTCACACTGAAGAAGTAAGATGCTTGCAAGGTTTTCTATTTATGACTCTGTTTTTCTCTTCATATCAGTATTTGTTTTAGAAGCAGCTCTGATGACATCATGTGGCAAAGGACATTCCACAGGTCAGTGATTGTTGAGGGACAGGGAAGTCCTATAGATGAGTACTGTTGATAATGGTTGGGTAAATCGCTGAATCCTCCAGTTTCAGGCAGTGACCCAAAGAAGCACTGGTGTGTTTCTGCATGTACCAGAAAAGCAGATCTTGTCAGAGAGCTGCCCAGCCCCTCCCGGAGCCTCCCATCCTGTAAATGAGCGGCAACACAGGAACTCAAGCCCCCTTTTCTTTCCCTGCTTTGTGTTTGTGCTTCTTTTCAACTCCAGGTTTCACAAAAGGTGAAAAGAGAGCGAAAGGCACAAGCCCTGAGCACTATGCAAGTGAGCGCAAGCAGCACGAGGCTAGCTGCCCCTACCCCACCAAATGAGCTGCGGGCAAGGAGAGGACTCTTACTGCAGGGACTTCAGCTCATCCACTGTCTGCCCCAGCAGCATCTGAAGGAGAAATGTTCTCTGTTTGAATCATAGAGCTGCCAGGACTTTCCAGAGCCAGTGGCTCTAGGAAGGAATGGCAAAATATGCTGCTGCTTTGACCTGCTCCCCTGTGCTTTATCTCCAAGGAGATACTATTAAAGGTAAATAGCTTAGAATTTATCTGTACTTTACAGTGCGCAGTAAGAATCTATCACAAAGCTGTTCCCATCTTCTGCAACATTTTGGGCCAAATGGTAAGGAAAGACAGCAAAGCCTTTTGGAAATTCCAAGTTGTGTTTGAACTACCAGAGTGCTGAGAGTTAAAAAATAATAAATTAATAATTACAGAGCATTCTAGAAATTCTGACCTTAAGTCTAAGTCAACCTACTGGTGCTTTACAGAAAATTAAGATCATTTGTATAGAATGCACTGGGGTTTATACAGTGTTACCTGGGAACATGCCCTAATTCATTACTTCATTTGCCCATCTGAAACCCAGCCTACTTTTATGCTGGGAAGAAGACCCATCTGCACACTGACCTTCACACACTGGTCCCTGCTTTCATGAGTCTAGCCAGTTTCCCCAGCCTGCAGATACGGCAAGCCTAGGACACATCCAAGAGCAGAACTATTGTTCAGCATAGCAGTAGCCATGAAAACTCAAAAGACCTAAAAATGCGAAATCAGGAAAGAAGTCCTCATAGCAGTTTTCAAGTCTTGTAGTCCATGTAGTTCATGTGATAAAACCAGTATGACTATCTGTAAAGGGAGAGTTGTCTGTATAATCACTAAGCCAAGACTCAAATACAAAATTCTGGGTGTGACTACCATCCTCCTGGAGGGAAAGGGATATTTTAAAAGAGGAAAAAAACCCACCCTCATTTGGTTCAATCACTTCTTTATTTAAATGGAGAACTGTTCAGGGAACTGTTGGGTTTTTTTGCTGTATTTTTCACAAAGTTTCTCTTTGCAATAAATGAGAAGGTCTAAGAAAGTAAAAGTTTCATGAAACCTTAGGGTTCAATAAAAAGAATGTGCGGCATCAAACCCAAACCATTTAGCTATATTCAGCAGCTGATAGCTCAGCACTGGAAGACTTCCTAATTTCCTCTGTGATGAGTAGCAGTTCTACAGCTAGGTTTGGTAATTAGGAACCCATGTCACATTTTTTAAATGTTTCTAAAAACATACACCTTAGGAAGTAGGATGACAGAAGTTGTAAGTCTGCCAGTGAAAAAGGGATGTTGCCTCCATCAACAGCGTGTCTTACGTGCTTCTAGAAGGGAACAGAGTCACAGGGCTCCATAGGCAAAGCTTTGAACTACCTCAGATGTAAAAGCAAACAGCATCCTGTTTTCTTCGAATCCCTGGATCACAGCCTTCATCCTAGCACTGAAGCTTTAGATACAAACTTTTGTCAGCCCTGGTAATCTCTGTCTTGGCCAAGTCGTATTTTGATCTTTCCACTTGAGGAATAAAAAGTTCTTTAGGGATTACCGTTGTGAGACAGAGAACAGAGCAATACAGAACTGCCAAGAATTGTGTAACATGTCAAGACCAGGCCCATGTCATCAAGAGATTGCGTGTAACACATTTTTTGGCTATATGCATTTCTTCTGGCCCCATTTGTTGAAAGACACAACAGTTCCTTACACCTTAAAAAATATGCTCCCTCAGCAGGGTGGGAGAGCACTGCACACCAATTATCCTTTTGCTCTAAATCATGTAAAACTATCTCTAAGGTAGTTGTGCTACGTTTGCATGCCCTCCACAAACACTAAAAAATAATAATCTGACAAAATAGGGGGGTGCCAGGGCCAGAAACGTGTGTTCCAGATCAGCAGCACTACCTGTGACTGCTAAGCTTTGATAATTAACATAGTTAATTAACTGTAACATAGTTCTTAACTGTAGTACGCCACCGGTAATGCATCTTTTAAAAGCTTCAGGGCCACTGGGTTTGAAACAGATTACTTCCAGTCATTGACAGAAACTTACTTAGAGGCCAGTCCTAGGATTTAGGCCAGAACTGCAATAAAAAGTAACAGGAGTTGTGTATCTCCCTCTATATATATATTTCTATATTTTTTTTAATAGTTTGGGTTGGAAAGGACCTTTAAAGGTCAGCTAGTCCAACTGCCCTGCAGTAAGCAGGGACATCTTCAACTGGATCAGGTTGCTCAGAGCCCCATCCAACTTGACCTTGAACTGAGCCTTGAATGAGGCTGCATCTCTGTCAGACTCAATCAGGGTCTCTGTCAGCATGTGTAGGGACATCCCTTAGATAGACCTATAGGGTTATGTGACAGGGCACTGGCAGTTGGGCACTGCAGGGCAGCCTCTGTGAGCCTGCCCAACAAGGCAGCTCCAACAGACCCATCACAGGGCACATCTGAGCCCCTCAGGCAGATGGTGGCACCTCAGAGAAAACATACTTAAGGGCAAAACACACTGGGCAGAGAGAGGAGGAGGGGACAAATACAAGAGTCAAGAAACAGCAGAGGGAACACCAAGGTCAAAGAAGGATGAGGAGGAGGCAGTTCATGATACACCAGCAGATATTCAAACCGTGGCCTGTGCAGGGACCCACTGCTGGAACAGGGGAAAACCGTGAGGAGGAAGGAGCAGCAGAGAGGAGCTGTTTCAGACTGACCACAAACTTCCCATCCACATCCCCCTGTGCTTCTGGTGGGGAGGAGTCAGGAATGAAGGAGTGAATTTGAGCTTGGGAAATGGGGCAGGAAAGATGCTATTTTAATGTTTGTCTTTTTTGTTTCTCACTACACAAATCTACTGTAATTGGTAACAAATTAGCTTTCTCCAAGTCAAGTCTGTTTTGCTTGTGACAGTGACCAGTAAGCAATGTCCGTCTTTATCTCAACCCATGAGCTTCCTTACCCTCTCACCAAGGAGGGACAGTAAGTGAGCAGCTGGGTGGGGTGTTTGGCTCTTTGCCAAGGCTAACCCACCATAACATGTGTACAACAAAGAATATAAAACAAAATAAAATGCTGTGTCAAGTGAAATTAAAAATAAATTAGAAGTTACCACATCTTTAAGCTTTACTAGAGGGTTTGTGAACACCATCATTCTTTAATGAGAGACAACCTGTATCCACAAGATGGCATGCTGATCATCATGACATTAATTTAATGTGTGCAGTGTTCAGTTTATCCTGTTTATAAGGGCATTATACATCCCATGTTTAATTGACTGAAGCAATATGATGATGACAAAAAAAAGTATTTTTCACACTTGCAGGAAATGAGTACTATGATTTCTGAAATTAAATTCTTGTTAGCTGAAGTTAGCACAACAGATTTGAAAGCAACAAAGTAATAATCCACATTATTCTAGTTATTCTCTCAGCATTTATTTGAAATATCAATACTTTCCATGATATAGTTTATACATTAAGCAGTAGGGAATTGTCTTCAATTCACATCATCCAGTACTGAAGTGGCACATTCGAAGCAGCACATTAAACCTCTGAAAGAGTCTGTACAATTTAGATAAATAAAACTCTGGATAACTAAGCTAACAGAACTTCTGCAACTGTTACCAAAAGAATGCCAAGAAGCTAGGCACAGCACTGTACACACAAAGTGCAGCAAGGAGGAACACAAGAGAACCAACTAAACATATGGGAAATGTTTTTGCATATACAGCCACATGTCTTTAATTCCTCAACACAAAAAGATAACAAGTTTTATTTAGTCCTCATTGAGGGCAGAATATGCACAAATGATATTTGAAGAACACATAGTAGACAGAAACAAATGAAGTGTGGGTCATGTTTGGTTGGTTATTGTATTCCTCGGTGACTGAGTTTACAAAGGATATCTGGTGCTTAAGCAGCATGATTTTTTGCCAAGACTTGACAAGAAACAGTTAACAAATGCCAGTTTTATTCCCCATCTTGCCCTCTTACTGGCATTTTGGTGAGCATGCTCAAGGTTCCTGAAGGGCAAATTCAGGTGGTTTGTGGTCCAAGGTTTTACTATAGGAATCCCCATTTTATGGTTTACAGTTTACCTCTGGATGCAAATAGGCCTTTTAAGAATAATTAAGAATATAAAAATGAGCAGAGAGCAGCAGGACACACAGTACAGTGGTTCACTTTCTGAGAAACCAAAGGGTCTACATTTACACTTCTCTGTGAGAACAGCAAGCCAGTTTGGTTGGAAGATACAATTCTGGTTAGTCAATGTTAGACCTGTGTGAACTGTATCATTTGGAAGAGAAAGATGGAATGGCAAGAACTTTTCCCTCTTTTTATAGAGAACTAAGACTGAAAAGTAATGCAGTGGTGATAGGCATTATCTTCCCAATACCACCTTCACTTCCTGCTATTTCACTATGAGCTACCTGCTTTGCTTGCCATCATCTTCCCTGCTTCACCTCAGTAATGACTCTGGTTACCACCAGGCCAGCATGGCCAATAAACTAACCAACACTATTCTGGCTTAGAAGATACCACGCATCACCACCACGTAGTATGACAACACGTAAACCAAAGATGCTCAGTGGGAAGCGATGACTCTAACCACTGCAGTTTGCACTTGTAAGGTGTAAGAAGCAGCATTTTCAAAGCAGTGGTACTGACACAACTATCTGGGTCAGAGGTGGTGGATCAGCCATCCTAATTGGGTAACGGAACTAGAATATCAACATAATTGATGGGAAAGAAACCTGACTGGCCATGAAGCATCCCCTCATACCAGTTTTCATCAATCTGGTTAGTGAGGGTAATGATATCACCCTCTTTAAATCCCAGCTCCCCTTCATTTTCTGGTTCAAAGTCATACAGAGCTCGGCAGCATGGCTGATCCATGTGAGCACCTATGGAGAAGAAACACAAAGAAACAATGTGCTTAAAAATCTCATCAGTTACAGTATCCTTTTTACCATTGTACCTACTACAGATTTTGCTGTTTCTGGTATCACTCATATGCTGATGACAGTTCCTTGATAACATCTAAATTTGGACTCCTAAACTTTGTTAGAAGACAGCTATCAGCTTTTGGCAGCCTTCAGTTTTCATATGTGACTGCTAGTCTGAGAATCCTAAAAGAACCAAGCTACAGTCAAGCCCACACCTAAAAGCATGGCTATGATCCATTTGGAAGCTATTTTTTATCTGTTTACAAAACATATAAAATGAAGCAAAAGCCCGAATGTATTTCCAGCTTTATTGGCACAGAGGTGCTTTGTTTGTTTACCTCAGGTAAGTAGTGTAAGGAGTAGCTTAACACAACAATGAAGATACAACTGTGTCTTTATTCTTTATTTGGAAACTTCACTGGTACAGCTAGACTGTAAACCCCTGTATATGCTCCTAATCCTCTGAATTTTAGTATGAGGTTTCCAAAGACCTTTTCTTGCCATTCCCACAAAATGATTGCAGAGACATCAGGATAGATTCAGAACAAGTCTGAAATGGAAAGATTTCTAATATGCTAGTTCATGAACGTCTGATCATAAACCCTTTAGGATGGCTAATGGATATTATAAGTCATTAGTTAGATTACATTTTCATACATCATATGAAATTAATAATTATTCCTCCCATGCACTATATTCCACTCCAATCCCCACCCCCCCACGAAGTCCCGAAGTCTCTATAGCTTTAAGCCTATCATCAAAAGCAAAATTGTTACTGGTCAAAATATTTAATATTTAGCAGCACTAAGTTATAAGCAGTCTTAGATCCCTACCTGACTTCCCATAGAAAAAGTTCATGGACTTCCAGTGGTGAGAATGAACCAATGTGTGCCACTCCACCATAATGGCACTTCTAAGAATACATATTTGAGCTTTTTCATGTACATTGGCTTCAGAATGAATAAATTTCAGATTCAAACTTTGTGCATATTCAGTTCAACCACTCACTATGGCTAGAAGGCCCATGTTTCAACTATTTTAGGACAAAAATATTCCATTTCTATAGATGTCAATAAAGCAAGTTTTTCAAATACCAGATTTAATTTATTAAATTATGTCGTGAACCTTCTTTAATTTCTTTACATATCACTCACAGTGAATTTCACTTTATTTGTCATGAAGACTATTTTGCTGCCACAGCCTTACAACGTGTATTTGGTATGCTCATTGCTACTAACTGAAATTTAGATTTAGCAAATAAACTGTAATGACCATAGGAGATATGATCTTTGAATGAACCAACCTAAACGTACATTAAGGAATTTTCACTGAAGAAGGCGTTTCTCTGAAACCGATAAACTCTTCAAAATAAAGAACCTCTATTGAAGAAAATGCTAAATACTGCTCTCTGAAGAGGAAAACATGAATGCTGAAGAAACACAGGAACATCAGTCTGCACTGCCTAAGCACAGACAAGTGTTCATGACGCTACAAAAAAAGCGAAGGAAAAAACTACTGGTGGCATGAGGAGAGCTTTAGTATGCAAGACTCAAGCCAGGCTCACGTACAAGGAGTCTCCATTGCATCCCCCTCCTTGCTAGCATGGTGAGGAGATTATTAGGAGTCTGCAAGATTATGCAAGACAATTTCCAATTGCAGGTGCCAAATGGAGATACTGTGGCTGCCTGTATCTGGGTGAACATCAAACATTCGCATCAGGATGTGATGGGAAGGAAGGAAGACCTGATTAAAGATCTAGTTAAAAAAACATCCAGTCTTGCTAGGTGGAGTGCGCTAGCAATTGTCACTGAGGTAAACTAGAATAACTGGGCTCAGGGTCTGGACAGGGGACAGCCCTCGCCATAACATGGGATAACAGACCATTGCAGACCATTTGAGAAACAAATAATAAGGCTTTCTTAGTATGTGCTGGTATGAAATAAACACTTAAGATAATAATTATGCACAGTCATATAAATGCTTAATCTGGCTTGTGCCACTCCCAATTAGACAAAGAAAATAACTCAGATGGTTTTGTTTTTCTTTTTAGTGATTTTTACTTTCAGGGTCCTTGTATTTTAATACCTGGTTTTAAAAAGCAGGATGAGGTTATAGAGGGTTGGGGGTGGGGGTGGTCAGGGTTCTGCATTTTCATGGAAAACTTGCAATTGTTCTTTTGGTTTTCCAAGTGCCTTTTTTGTAAAAATCTATATTTCAAGGTGAATTTAGTACAGCAGCATCTCTTTGAGCCTCTAAAACTAAGGAAATTTTTGACCGTAAGACACATTTAAAGCAGTGGATGATCCATCCCAGTTCTCCTGCTTGGGGATGTGAACACTTCACAAAGAAACAACAGTTCAAACAGCTCTCTCCTATACTATCCTTATTCTCATTTTACCTCACTATGGAAGAACTAATCTCAAAGAAGAATGCATGGAACTTCTGCATTGTAGCAAAACTTCAGAGTTGGCTGCTTCTTCTCACATTGCTACTGCCGTTACCTGACGGTTTGGGTGTGGTGGCATGGGATATTCCTCCATTGTGCTGAGTATTGTCCCCAGTTGTGAAATCCAGGCTCATACGTGGTTTGGGCTGGTATTCTCTCCTGGGCTGAGATGATGCCTCTTTTATTCTGCCAAAACACCAAGTTAAATGTCAAGAGTTAGTTTCTGGTGGTTAAGAGATGAGATGCATGCAATATCTTTATTTCCATGGCTGAAGTTCCCGTCCACCAATCATCCAGACTAAACAAGTTTTGACATTAGGAGAAATTTTTTGTTTACAACATTAGTTTAAATTACCAAAAGCCACCTGAAGTGACTATGCCATGAAGTTGTTAATTTTTCTTTTGCTCTAGGAACCTAGGATTTTGTCTGGCTTCCTTTTGTCTAATAATAACAAAGAGCTTCTAATAGAGAAAAACTTGTTACATGACTAGCAATGCTTACGGAAGGGCTGTAGAAACATCTCTGCTCCCATTTTTAGCATGATTTTTGCTTCTATCCCTGGCAAGCCTTAACTATTCAGTTGGTCGATGCCAACTCTTGTCATTTTGTGAGGAGACTGTGTGGGAATGTACTGTCTTCAGTTGCAGACAGTTCATTTGTAATTTGGAATACTTGTTTCACAAAGGCACACAACTCCAGTTTTCGTGACTTTCAAAATAAAACTATTATGCATCATTCATTTCAACTTATTCTTCTAATTGAGAAATCTAGAATTTCTATGAAAGGGTACATTTTCAGATTCCACGTTAAAATCCAGGGAAGGGATGATAACAGAATCAGAGCAGCTTATGCAGAACAACTGCCACATAGATTTCTAATACTGCATGTGGAAGAATACTGGAGTCAAGACCTCCATATTAAAGTACAAGCTGGTTTCTCTAACCTTCTCTACATCTGCCAGAGACTTGCTGTTGCTAGCAAATTTTGATTTCTCTATTGAAAAAAACTGCTTCTATCTTAACCAGTTTTGATCCTGATAACAGGGGTTTTCTCGCCATCCACAATGTTATCAATAATAATCAATCCCCAAAGACTGCTTTTCTGTTCATAAACAAAAACATAAGCATACTGAGTAGAGAAAATAAAGTTAAATAAAATCACAGAATGGCTAGAGTTGGAAGGGACCTTAAAGATCATCTAGTTCCTACCCCCTTGCCATGGGCAGGGACACCTTCCACTAGACCAGGTTGCTCAAAGCCTCTCCAACCTGGCCTTGAACGCTTCCAGGGATGGGGCATCCACAACTTCTCTGGGCAACCTGTTCCAGTGCCTCACCACCCTCAGAGTAAAGAACTTCTTCCTAATATCTAATCTAAATCTACCCTCTTTCAGTTTAAAAGTGTTATCTCTCATCCTATCACTACACTCCCTGATAGTCCTTCTCCATCTTTCCTGTAGGCACTCTTTTTGTACTGGAAGGCTGCTATAAAGTGTCCCTGGAGCCTTCTCTTCTCCAGACTGAACATCCCCAACTCTCTCAGCCTGTCATCTCATAGGAGAGTTGCTCTAGCTCTTGTTGTGGCCCTCCTCTGGACTCTCTCCAACAGGTCCATGTCCTTCTTATGTTGGGGGCCCCAGAGCTGGACGCGGTACTCCAGGTGGAGTCTCACAATAGCAGAGTAGTGGGGCAGAATCACCTCCCTTGATCTGCTGGCCACATTTCTTTTTATGCAGCCCAGGATATGGTTGGCCTTCTGGGCTGTGAGCACATATTGCCAGTTCATGTTGAGCTTCTCATCAACCAACACCCCCAAGTCCTTCTCCTCAGGGCTGCTCTCAATCCATTCTCCACCCAGTCTGTATTTGTGCTTGGGATTGCCCCGGCCCAGATGTAGGACCTTGCACTTGGCCTTGTTAAACTTCATGAAGTAAAAAGGCTTTGCTGTGTTACACTCATTAACAGGAGTCAATTTTTCAAAACAGTAAAGTTTTGAAGAAATACTTAAACAAGTTCTATTACACTTAATACTTCCGTGAAACAAACACTATTTTTTGCAGATAATGAACTAGAAGGTGACAGTTCTACTGATTTGCTAAAAATTACCCAAAAGCTCAGCATGAGACATGTTTCTTAAGAAAACATCTCCAAGGAAACCATTCCTACTTCCCAGCTGCTCTGTCACGATAGAGTGTCTTGAAAACTGCAGCCTCCTTTTGCTTGATGAAAAAGAGAGTTTAATAGGAAAAGCCTTTGCTGACCTTTCAGATTTTATTAATTTTATTGCAAGTCTCCCAATGTTTGCCAAGTTTCTAAAGTCTCAGTTCCTGGAATCATAGTATTTTGAGGAAGTTTATGCCTTCCATTAATGTGTAGAAGAAAAATGAAAATTCTTGCACTTGCAGTTCCTGAAGAAAGTTTTGAAGCCCAAGGGCTTCTAAAGGGCATAGCAAGAATAGAAGACTCTCATGCATTTTAAATTTTCATGGGTTTTGCAGTCTAACTCATACTTTTTTTACATTCTTTGTGCAATATTTTAAACAGGATAGTCTTAGCAGTTAGAAGACTTTGTCCATGCCAAACAACAGCACAAACAAGTTCCATTCATATCCTTTAAAAAGTATGTAGGAAATGGGCTGTATGTGCTGTTGACATCACTGAGACTGAAAAGTAACAAATTTGCTCGGTTTAAACATAAAGCATTATTTATTTTCTGGTCCATAACCTCCAAATCCCAGGGCCGTGCATTCCTTTCTGCCTGCATATCACCAACAGGAAAAGACAAATAGTTCAAACTGTAACAGCTCTACATCCCTGCTTAATCCCCGGCATAAGCATACCACAGTGCTCTAGTGTCTGGTGGTGTGGGCAAAGGATGATTTAGCCAGCAGACTCTTTACAATTAGGGATGCACAGCAAGTTTATGCAAAGAATTTACTTCAGCTGATCCACAATAGCAGTCTGATGCAAGGTTCTTGAAAAGCTAACATCATTCAGAACTGAAACTTAATGTAAAGATACCATTTAGCAGAAGTTTCAAAAGGGCAAAAGATAATCTCAATTGTTACAGGAAATCTGTTGCAGAGAGAAGTATTTTCACTTTATGGAGTAACTTATGGACTACATACCAACCCACCTGCTCCTGAGGATTTCTGATTGCTTCTGTAAAGTTAGTGAATTGCAGTATTCATTTGGAAGTGCTGAAAATCATTCTGTGAGCTGTTTAGACAGTACTGCAAACTGTATCCAGAAACAGCCTGCTGGGCAGCCTACCTAACAAAAACAAGTGCTACTCCTAATCGCGAAGAAATTTTAAGACGTAGAACTGGATGAGGCTTACAGACTGTGTGCTCTGAGAAAATAAACACTGACAGATCCAGTAGTACCAGAAACTAGATCTATACTAATGACGTGAGAAAACAGCAAAGAATCATACACGGTTAAAAAGCTGCCTTCACACTGTATGTGAACATTATCTGCTCTTGGGAATTACATCCAGCTTTTAGGAAGAGTCTTCCAGGACTGTGTGGATTAAAATCTTTCCTGTATGTTAAGTTTCCTTGAAGAAGGACACATGTGTGGGAAGCTGATAAACTTCTACAGACATTATTTTCCTCATTTCAAGGGGGTACAATCTGTTTTGTGTTGATAGAAACAAAAATTCTAAACTAAAAAATCTAGAATTCTAATAAAAAGATATTGTATCAATTCTGAGTTACAGAAAAGGGGATGGCAGAGGTAAAGTCAATTAAGCCTTGTATCAAGTTTGATCTGATAATAAATCTGGAAAAAAATTGTATTTAATAAGGTGACAAATGATGGGGGTCTCACGACCTGGCTCAGAAAGATCTTCTGGTAGATGAGAATGTAACAAGATACTCTTTTTCAATAGCAAACATTAACATCTCTCTCAGAAAGACTACTTTGTGAATACATGCAGGAACGGTAAGGAATCGGAAGTTTAAGTCCCACTGACTTCCAATAGTTATACACAATTGCTATCAGTTAAATCGTATTTAACAGTTTTATTGAGCTAAGATGCTTTCCTGAACTCAGTCCTCATTCAGTCATACTCAGAAGCATATGCATCTCCAAAACATATAAACCTCAGCTTGCAATTGCCTAATGAAATGGTCCTTGTTTTCACAAACATAAAATTACCAAGTTGCAAAGATAACAGCATTGCATTTTATTCGTAGGTTTTCTGTCTCTGTAAAACAAGAAAACAAGTCAACAAACTTACAAAAAGTGCATTACCTGTCTTCCAGCTTAGAAGTAACTCGCTGTAGGATCTGTGTGGCCTGCTTGTGGTACTCCAGCTGGGCTTGTACAAGAGCAGAAAGCTGGCTCACTTGTTCAATCTGAGGATTGACAATAAAACATCAGATCTCAGGCGAGTACTAACAGCTCAGCAATAGCAAGTAAAGACCACTGTCACACTGACACTGCAAAGGCAGTATTTTACTTATCTCTCTAAAAACTTGATTCATCTCTGTAGTTCATAAACAGTTACGTATCAGTCTTTATTCATCACCATGTCTGGTTATGACCTGATCTGGAACGGTAACTGCAACTCTTCTCCGCTGATCATCTCCACAGCTGATTTGCATGAACAGCAGCCTACAGACCTACCTCATTCAGCAAACACTATGAAAGTAAAAATGAGACTGTAATGACAGCATAATACACCTTCTCCCTCCCTGCCTTTGAGGGGCACAAAACCATAGGCACTATGGTCCTGCTTCTGTTGTATTCTGGCCTGTGAAGCAGACCAAACCAGGAAGATACTACGTACTCTTGGATGCAGAATATTTGTAGGGAAGGCAGACAGCACTCTAATTCATAAGGGAAAAAAAAAAAACCAAAACTCTGGTGTGGGCAATGCAATTGCTAGCAGTTTCAATAATACACAATGCCGCAACAGTGTAATGCAGGCCATCACTATCTGGCCACATGGGATTGGATGTTGTACAGAGGATTAAAACTACAAACTTGTTTCATTTCAGTACAGCTATATTTAATTTCTAACATGCAAATATTTTTAGGTTTGTTAGGGCTGCTCTACAGCAATCTGGTAACAAAATGAAGAATTAAATTAGGTATGTATTTAAACTTTAAATAAATCCAATCCTTTACCTCAACAGAAATATTAAAACTGAGTTTCCTTTGACCACATATTCTGTAAGACAGACTTCAGCTGAATTTTTTTTTCCTCCAAAAGAGATAATTTTTTCTTCTCGATTGATTTTACACTTTCAACATTAATTATAAATAGAAGATTAAAAAAAGTAATAGATGCTCAATCTTAAACCAGTCTGTAAGCAAATTTATGCTGCAGAATCAGATTTGAGCAGCCACTTTAACTTTGGCTTTCCTACTCACTATTGCATCCGATTACAGCAGAGACTGTGGAGCTGTGAATTCATCATCTCTGATCTTTACCAATCAGACCACACACTTGAGCAAAAGCCTTGGCTGAAACACTGAAACCACAGCTAAGTAAAAGTCATGACTTACATTCACATAATTCTAAGAAGGAAGATATTTTGGTTTTGTAAGTAACACTATGCAGTTAGGAAGCACAACGATGCTACAGAGGACTTATGTTCTTTAGCTCAGTTACCTATAAAATGCCTATAAAATTAGTCCTACATGTGCATGCTTCTGAGTCCACCAAGGAGTCAAATGCACCTCCATTTTACAGTGACAGGAATCTGTGGTGTCAACAAGGCTTTCAAGTTTTAGGCTGCTTTAAACTGCATTCGCTGCTGAATCAGTATCTTCTGCTTTTTAAGATTCAGCTCAAAGATTAGAAAGGGATATCTCACATCCATCTCCAGAAGGTTGAACATGCTTGACTCAGCAATTTCTTTTGATTCATCAAATTTCTCCAGAGCTTGGCGAAGTTCTTCATCGGGGAGCTTGCCCTGTCTTTTCTTTTTGTAATCAAAATCCAGGCGTCGACCCTCCATCTTCTTTAGGTGATGCTAAAAAACAAAAATGCAAATAGAAGCACAGAATAAAGGATGTTCCTCAACTCTCCTTACGATGCATTGTAATAGGTAGTCCATGTACATTTGCAAGCACGTGCTGTTGCGGTGTATCAACCCTTCCCCAGAGAGCAGAAATACAGAACAATGAAGTAGGTGGTTTTACATATCATTTAAGCAGTGATGGTGCACTGCTGTCTAAATAACAGACTGTCAACATTACAAAAGGCCACGCAGCATGGATAAACGCAATTGCCACCTGTATATAAGATACATGAGTTTCTAGCTTTTTAACTCTGATGCAGAATTACCTGAACACTATGGCTTTTCCCTAGACGTTTAAGAGAAAATTCTATTAAAAGCACAAGTTAGTACATTTTTGCCTGTGTAACAGATCGCATAAACAAAGCGACACAGAGAATATTTTTATCATTTCTATCAGACCACCAAAGGATCTTAATGTTGTATTTTATTAAATATTTTCTAGTTTGTTAACTGACATAACTTTCATGTCAATTTGTTTAGCAGCTGCCACATCTAGCTGGCCAAAAGTTAACACTACCAGCACAAGCATTAATACTTTAGGTGCTTCCCTCAGAAGAATCAATTTGTCATCTATTATAATAATTATGACTTTGTCAACTTGTACATTATATCAAACTGCCTAAGACATCTTTCTTCCACATACATTTAACAATATGAAAGCCTTATGGAGCTCAGAAAAACAGTTACTTACACAGATAAGCATTTGCTGAATTGGGAGGCACTTTTACTTCCACAGTTATAAAATTATGTTGTACTCGGAGAAGTATGTGTGCAAACAGATTTTTCTCTGTAAATGTTGGCTGGTTCTTAGATTACTAATTACATAATTCATGCAAGCAAACAGTGTTTGCGTTCAAAATTCCTAGGAATGTTTCAGATGATAGTTTTGTATAGACAAAAGAGTAGAGCCAGTCTAGAGGCAACTATCAAAACCCCTCACATTTCATACACTAGAAAATTGAATGTAAACATCTGTTCATCTGTTTAGTGAAATGAGCTTTCAAATGGTAGGATTAGACTACTGTGTTGATGCTTGCATAAGCTTGACAATGCTACAGTCAAAGAAATGTCAGGATTCTGATCTTTCCCTTTCTAAAGCACCACCAAGAAAGACAGAACTGAAAAGTAAAAATCAAGCCAAAAGAGATTAAAATCGGATAATCTGTGAATCTGAAAGCCCATTTTAAATAACAAAACTTACACAAACTTTGAACATTTATACAGTCTACACATTTGGCATTATTAAAATGCCCCATTGAGGGCAATACCTGTATTTCTCTCAGATCTTTGTCATGGAGATTCTGAAGTGGGTCAATGAAGTTTTGTTTCACTTCCATGTCTAAAGAGTCCTTAACCTCAGAAAGCTCCTTCATAGCTTCTCCCACATCTGCAAGTGCTGGTCCTGAAAGAAAAGATGTCCAGTTTATCTCAAAACAACTTAGTTCCAAACCACTGTAGAATGAAACTGAGTCATGGAAATTTCAGCTAACATTTCATTTTAAGTCTCAAGTTTAAGAAAGAAATAGAGTATGATCCACTGTGTGAATGGGCAACATGGGTTTTACACTTCTGCAGCCCCCAAAGTTTATGCCTTGTAACACAGCCGAACTTGAGGATCCATGCTGTGTCAAGACAGCCTCCTTCACACCCCTCATTGTCCATTCTTTCCTCACTCTGGTGAAACATGCTAGAAGAAAATTGTATGTATTAGCTCCAGTGTTGCTGTCACCAGACACTTGACTGCATACAAAAATAGCTATAATGCAAGCGTAAGTCTCCCCGTTTGTATCAGTGAGACTGGTGACAGTATCAAATGTAAAGATTCTTAACAATGTCACAGATTATTTTTTTTATAAAAGATTTTTTTGACTTGATACACCTACTCAAGTTCATAAACTTCAATAAGAATCAGCTGCCTTCTGAGATTTCCTCCAAGATTAACCTGAGGGTCACAAAAATTACCACTCTGGTTTACCTTCTCTGCATAAAAACAAAAGCAAGAAGCTCAAAAATACCCTCCTGGCTTGAGGTGGAGGTTGATAGGAAAAAATCAACTTTCAAAGAATACAAAGGGTCTGAAAACCTGAAAATGTGAGAAATCAGAAGGAGCTTTGTCTCCCAACCAGGGTATGCCCTGCAAAAGTAGAGAGCCTGCCAGGCCCAGATGAAGAGTGACAAACAGACATAATAGCTACTATGAGTTAAGAATGTGAAAATAATTGCCATATCTATTCTGCTGCGTGCTACTGCAATCATCAGGGAATATACAGCAATTTACACAAACTAAATTCTATTAGTTCTTCATTTTCCCTTTAAAAATGTTTTTGAAATTTAGCAAATGCGAGGCAACCAATTAAAAAAACAATTCAGTTGTTTTTAGCACAAATCAACCTACATCTGCCAAGCTAACAAGTAAATTATGTAAAACAAACAAGAATGTACCTTTTCCATTGCAGATGTCTTTATGCCAGCAACAACATTTTGTGAAGATTCAAATAGGAAACAGAATTTTCACAGTCCTATTTGAGGGTTCTGTGTGTTGCCATATAAAAATGGCCACAGAGAAGCCCACACAAAAAGGACAGAAAGACAAAGAATCCTGTCATGAATGTCATCTCTTTTAGTTAGTCCTCTACTGTCAAGAACACAATGTTAAGTCTCTGTTTAACATTTCTAACTCAGGCAGCCATAAACTCATTTGGGGCTTGGATGGAGGACCAGTTGACAGATAAGACAGGAGTATCCACTAGTGCCTTAAAATGTGGAACTTGGTCAGAAAAAAAAAGGTAAAAGTCTAATAAAAATCTATTAGCCTTTATTCCTTGCAACATTTATTATAAGGATTCTGAGATTAAAAGTGTTTTATTGTACACATTCATAGACAATAATAAGATTACGGAACACGTACAACTTTCATCCCAACCCATACCCAGTAACATAATCTATGACAGAGAGCCTAAAGCCTATACGGATATGGGTCCAAATGGAAACAATTTGACTTTCATCCACAAGAAAAAAATCTGTAGTCCAAATCCGCAAAAGATACTCAACAGTCCTGGACTGACCTTAGAGAAGTCTGATGAAGCAGAACTCTGATGCTTCTTGCAGAGGTTCTTCTGTTATAAGAGTGCAACACTCTAATAATGAAAGTTATATTAAATTTTACTACCATTTTTCTTGCTTTATAAAAGAAAGGGAAGCAATCAAGTTACCAAAGTTGCATTCTTCTCCAAGTTCTCGGCCAAATTTCAGCATCGCATCTGCCAGCAAGGCTTCAGCCTGAGGGTAACCTGGTCCCTTTTCCTGACCTCGAATTTTTGACATAGTGTTGATCATGCTGAGTTTAGCTCTGGAAGCTGAAGGACGCAAGTGACAGAGGTTACAAACGTGCAATAATTTGACTACACAGACAGGAATGCACTCTTTACATTTATCTGAGCCACCTACAATGTGTTTGAAGGGCGTTATCTAAGTTTAGGACTAAGTCCTGTTTTTCATCAACTACTTTTAGAGCAAAGAAATGAGATGTTGTTGATCACTGACTTTTTTCTTCTGCTGGTAGGCCAGAGAGGAGGCTTTGTCCTGAACTTTAAGTCGAAACTTCCCTTGAAATGACTTGGACAGAAGAAAGCCCAGGAACACGCCCAAGATAGAATGTTTGACATGTTGTAAAACTCAGGTAGAAAAATCTTTAAGCTATGCCCAAATTCTTAGTCTTAAAATCCGCAGGCACCAGATGGACAGCAGATTGAGCTGGCGTTCCTCTCAAAGAAGAGTCCAGGCTAGGCACACTCAAGATTAAACTCTGGTACCCCACATTTTTTAAATGTTTGAAAGCTTTTCTGTTGTATAATATTAAATAAAACCTACATCCACAAACAGGATGTCCAACAACCTTTGAAAAACTTGTTGCTTTTTATGGGGATTTGGGGAATCTCCTACTTCAATATGGTTTTCAACTGTACTTTATAGAATCATAGAATTGTTTATGTTGGAAAATACACTTAAGATCATTGAGTCCAACTGTAAACCTAACACTGCCGCGTCCACCAAGAAACCATGTCCCTAAGTGCCACATCTACATGTCTTTTAAATACCTCCAGGGATGGTGACTCAACCACTTCTGTGGGCAGCCTGTTCCAATGCTTGATAACCCTTTCAGTAAAGATATATTTCCTAATAACCAATCTAAACCTCCCCTGGGGCAACTTGAAGCCATTTCTCATTGTCCTATCGCTTGTTACTTGGGAGAAGAGACTGACACCCTGGCTACAACCTCCTTTCAGGTAGTTGTAGAGAGCGATAAGGTCTCCCCTCAGCCTTCTTTTCTCCAGGCTAAACAAACCCAGTTCCCCCAGCTGATCCTCATAAGACTTGTTCTTAGACCCTTCACCAGCTTTGTTCCCTTTCTTTGGACGCATTCCAGTACCTCTATGTCTTTCTTGGAGTGCGGGGCCCAAAACTGAATACAGTACTCAAGGTGTGGCCTCACCAGTGCTGACTACAGGGGGATTGATCACTTCCCTAGTCCTGCTGGCCACACTATTCCTGATACAAGCCAGGATGCTATTTAGCTTGTATTTTATTTTAGATACACAACTGCAGATCAGAAGAAAACACATAATTATCATACTTGATAAAAACAAAGAAAACAAACATAAAAGTACTAATTTGTTTGATGACGTGCTTTAGTGAATTTTTGCAACTACAGAACGTGAATGGCCTGCAGAGAGGGAATTATTTAATGGCACTTGACTTCAAATTTTGCCAGCTAAATCCTATTGCCAGCAAAGCTGACTCAGTGAGTGTTTCTACCTACGTTATTGTGCGTGCTATGGGAGAACGACTAGGAATGCCTCTACCTTCCTCCTTGCAAAGGCCTGACTTTGTTAGTTGCTCTTATGAGTTACTATTTCTGTTTACAAAACATTAGAAGCTCACACTTTATGTGCTGATTTCATTGGTCAAAACTCAACCTTGCACACATTTCTGCAACAAAGCAAAACACTATCAGACTGGAGTCAACAAGCATTTTGCTCTTAATTTACTGTTGAAAGTGCGTATCAGGAGATGGTTCTTATTGCTGTATATGTTTCACCTTGTGGCACACAAATGTATGCAGAGATATAGACACAGAAACAGACACAGGAAAATCAGGCAAGTGTCTAGTAATGACTTTGCCTGACAAGCAGCTATGAAAGGATAACATATTTTTAACATACAGTAATTATGGTTTTCTAAGCTTTCTCACTATGCTTGACTGCCACAAGATCAGGCTTTTCAGCATCTGAATTTCTTGATGCCTTCTGTTTCTGCCCACTACAAAACTACAGTCAGCAGACTGGCTGACTGTTCAGTATAAGAAACTGAATTTTAATGAAGTGTCTGGCCTTTAAAAATGGCATCAAAATGATGGTGGCAATGGGAAAATACAGAAGCACAAAAGAAACTAAGACAAAACCAAAATCAGTCAGGGGAATGGATGCAACAGGCTGAATTAAAACAGGAACAAATGGGAGTATTTTCAGAAGTAAAAGAAAAAAAAAGTAAGAGGGCATACAAAAAAATGAAGTGGCTATATTCCAGACAGGCAATTAAGAGTAGGAAGCAAAAGGTACAGGAAAGAATGAAAGAAGTCAAAGGAAAATAAGGGAAGGGCAAGAAATAAATGATAATGAGAAGAAAGACAAAAATGAAAAATTCATGCTTCAGTGATTCATCTAATCATTTAATAATGTTACATTAGAATCCTGATTTAGTAGGAAATCTTAGAGTACATCCACCACTGGTTTAATTCCACTTTTCCTCTTTTAAAGTTGATTCCAGTAACTTCCATGGGAGCAGAGGTAAGGCTGTGCTCAGTCAATCTCAAAATCCCATCCTGAGCCCTTTCATTTATATTGCTTTATTGTGCTAGTGTCACCTGCTTTCTTCTCGAAGTGATGTTTCAACCTGACTGAAGACAGGCAGAGATGTACAAAACACCACATGGAAGTGACCTAAATACTTGATTCTTTTCCCAGTTGCACTCCCTCTCCTTTACATTGACTTTCATGGTGCCACTAATGATCCACCTTAATATTAAGTGTTAATAGACCCATGGCGAATCATAAGAATACTGCCAAAAGAGTTTGAAAGAAACTTCAGCAGTGGGTTCAATTGCTCATTCTTTGTACTTTCAATCTTGTTCATCCTGCACCTCTTTTTCTTGAAATTATGGTCATGTACATCTGCATGGAAAGTCTTTGGGCCTTCATCATGTTCAATTTTAGTTATTTTCAGCTGTCCTTCAGCTTTTTTCGTAACCGGGAGAAGTCTACATTTGCGCTAACCTCAGCCCAACATCTCTTTTAATACATTCACCTTTGTCTTTAATATCCTTTTGCCTTGCCTTCCCTTCAGCTTCTCCTCCCCCTCCACCCCTTACTCTTCCCCTTCTCCTTCTTCTTCCCCTTCCCCTTCCCCTTCCCCTTCCCCTTCCCCTTCCCCTTCCCCTTCCCCTTCCCCTTCCCCTTCCCCTTCCCCTTCCCCTTCCCCTTCCCCTTCCCCTTCCCCTTCCCCTTCCCTTTTTCCTTTTCCTTCCCCTTTCCTTTTCATTTTTCCAACCAGCATTAATTAATTAACTGCTTAGTAAAGTTAGACAATGCTGCATACTTAATTTATTGATTCTTCAAAACACCACGATGCCAACTGATTTCTAGCACTGCAATACTATGTTATCCAAGCATATTGATGTTTTCAGGGCACATCTTACTTATCAAGGAATGTGTGCTACATCCCAAACCCTCTTCTCCCTACCAAACCCAGGTAAACTTTTAAAGAAAATCTTCTGTTAAATATCACTGTTAAAGATTTTTTTTTCGTTAAATTTCCCTTCTCTTCCCAATGTAATGTTTCAATGTTTTTTGAAAATGAGAAAGCAAACAGAAAATACTGGATATCAGCATTTTTGGTGACCCAGGTAAATAGCAATATAGTTGCAGGGATAATTTTAAAGAGGAAATTTTTTATTTTATTGAAAAAAGAAATAATTTTCCCTACAATTCTTGTCACTATAGGGACCCCTTTTTCAATTGGCATAAAACAATCTAAGATCAGGTGAGAGCTGCAAAGGGTCAGTCCTCATTTCATTTTACTCCATCTGTTACCATTGCCCAGCTGTGGAATGAATAACATGATCTCCTTTGGCATGCAAGAAAGTAAATCTTCCTCCTGCCTATTACAATTTTAATTTTCTGATCCTACTTCCACATGCCATGGGCAGATGAAGGGATGTGTGGCTACAGTATGCAAACTGCTCTTTCCCTGCAGCACTGCAAACTTACATCAGCCTGAAATGCCTGAAATCACACCCTTAGCTACTTCCAGAAATTTTCCTCTCTGACGTTGCTGTGAGCCTCCTCCATGATTCACAGCAATCATAATCAGTCCAGATGTGTCAGTAAGGCAGCCAGAGAAGCACTAAAGAGCCAAAGCTTATTACTCAGTCTATACGATGTTGCACAACAGCAGCTTGACAGTAGTTAACAATTTTATCACTAGTCTCATAATGTTTGTCAATCCTATTGCTTTTCCTGCAGAGTGCTTGTTGACAATGAGCAATGAAGCTGTGGACTGAAGTCATAAACAGCATTTCCTCTGTTGACATAGAAACCATTCTAGTCATCATTATTTTCTCTCTAGGAGTTCTTGAACTTGTAAATATTATTCCTCCTTTTCTCAATCCACTGGCAGTATCATCAAATTATCCTCCTTTCCTCTGTGTTCTAACATAAAAATACCACCAATTAAGCTATACCAGTAACAGTCCTTCATCCTACCACACTGGAGTTAAAATACTTGGCACCAGTTCAAATTTGTTTCCAGCTTTTAGGAAAAAAATTCCTCACAGTGAATGAGTGAATTTGGTCTGTACTTCCATGAAACTCTGAGATACTTACGGTAAGTAGCAGGCCTCATTTTACCTTCACGCTAATTGTGCACAAGCATAACTCTGTTGACCCCATCAGTGAAGCTGGCATTGACTTATACTAGTAGCAAAACCTTTATGTTCCTAGATCACTATGGAAATCTTCAAGTTCTTGAATTTAATGGTTTACTTGATTATAACAGCTCCACATCACCCTTCCTTGTGAAGATCCTTTGGCAAGAGAGGCGTGTGCAACTCTCCATCAGCCCAATCACAAAATCTTTCTTTCATCTCCTCATGGAAACCAAGCATTTATTTCTAATTGGAAAGTTCAATTTAGTCTTCTCTAACTACGTCCGTTCATCTGCCCTTTTCCCCAGTTCAGCATCAACAGCTCTTCTTCACCCTCTCTTTTGTAGTAACTCTAATGAGGATGGGAAATTGCTACAGGACCAGGTGAAAGGTGTTGTTATGACTCTTCCTGTGCCCTGGAGGAAGTTGCTTCAGAACTTTGCCTTTCTTCCCATGGTCTGCAAGGACTGCCTGGTCTTTTTCCCTTACCCAAGGTAAATAACTGGGGCTGTAGAAGAAAGAGATGTCTCACGCAGACACCCTCATCATGCCTGATCCTGATCCCCATACCCAAGGAGGTGCCTGAAACCCAGGTCTGCTGCTGCCCCAGTGCCCCCCAGCTGCCCTGCTCCTGGCTGGAGCAGTGGGATGGGCAGTGACTGCCACTCTGGGGAGTCCACAGCCATCTCCAGCTCTCAGGGAGCCCCCATGCTCACAGTGGTGGCATTCAGATGCCTGCAAGTAAATACGCCCGGTTTCTGGGCATAGGCTACCCCCTTTACCTAAAGCAAGAACACACAAAAGGAAAACAATCCTCCCAAAGCCAGTCTCCGTTCTCCCTGACAGCCTAACACAGAAGTCTGTACTCGTCTCTGTCTTTTACTTCACAGTAACTTCACCAATTTTGTGTTAATCTTCACTGCACCAGTGAGGATGAGATCAGTAAGACTATATGTCAGTGAGAAAGAGTATTTTCAAAAACTGCTGCAACTACCGTGAGACTATGAAATTACATTACCTGGATTGGGCTGAAGATACTCTATCGTCTTTGCCATTATTTCCATAACTGCCCTGCTGGTAACATCCACTTTCTAAAGGACAGAGTTAAACAAAAAGAAACATGAAATAAAGATGTTAGACAAAACGAAGATGTTTTTCTCTCTTCTTTTTGTTCTTATAAATTCTTTTAACTCTTCTTATAATTTTATTTTTGAGTCCTTGAGAACAGCCCTGGTACCAAAATGGTGATAATACCTGCAAACCTACCAAAGCACGAGTCCACCATTTCAATTTGAAGCAGATCCATTCTCAAGTGAGGCCATTAGTACAGAGTATCTCAGGACATGTTTGGAATTAGATACAATTCATTGTACCATGCCGATACTTTACATCACCCTAAGAAATGTCCGCAACAGGGAAAACTTTTTGATAGAACAGTCACTGAAAACTATTTGAATATTTGAATAATTAGCCGTCTTTGATCCCCTGGCAAATGAGGGGAAAGCAGATGTCAATTTAAACCAACCACCAATGATAAAATGGGCTGTCTACCTCTTTCAGAGCAAGGTCTGGAAAAATTGGGGTAAGGAAGACTAGGTATCACTCAATTTCCAATTTCAAGAAACCTATCAGCATGGACACACTGACCGTTTATTTCCTCTGGCTGACTCCATGAAGAATTATTTTATATTTAGGAATTTAAAATACTTAAAACTGAATAGCATTCATTTCTTCTACTGTAATAGGAATTCTTGCTTACTTAAGAAGTACACTGCATCAGCTTCCTAAACTGCATATAGCAAAGTATGCGAGTAATCTCCTTCTCAGAATCAGGCCTCAAAGTAAAAAACGCTGCTTTGGCAGATTTGGGGATCCCTGTATCCTGTCCTGTACTCTACATTTATGAAGACACATTGCATTTCTCTGCAGGGTAGCTTCTGTCTCGCAGATTGAACTCCCTTCCCATAATGGCAAGTTCCTATTTTAAAAAAGAACACCTGAGATAGGTTGGTTGCAACACGCTGTGACTGACATATTTCGTTTCCTATTGCCATTGCCATCTGCCAGGTCTTGCTCTATGCTTTACACAAAGAAGCAGAAGAGGTCTGCCAGCACTGGGTGAATAAGTAGCTGAACTGCCTGGTAGGGAGCCCAGAAATGGCTGGAAGGCTGCAGAGGGAGTGGGGGCGAGGGAACAGAAGGTCAGGGATAGGCAGAAGGAGCATGTCCACTGCCTGCAGAAAAGCTGGCAAGGGACACGGGGCCAGGTGGGCAGCGTGGAGGCAACCGATGAGTTTACTCCATTCTATTCTCAACTCTCAGTGCTCTGATCTCCTGGGCTGCCAACCCATGCCACCCACGAGCACATGGGACTCACCCCTGGCTGTTGCAATGTCCTATTTTCCACTCTAAACCTTGCATCATTTTTCTGAATCTTTGTTAACATTTTCCAGTTTTGACAGCAGTGCTTATACTTGTGCCACATTCAAAGGGCAGCTGGGGGGAAGGGGAGAAATCAAATCTGAAGTACTTTCACTGTAAGAAGTACACAGGATATGCCCTTCTTTATTTTCCATCCAAGGTTTTTTCCCCATCTCACTATACAAATGTACAGATAAATAGCTTGTTTCTGTTGATCAGAGTTATATAGCAGATATGTACTCTACAAATAGCCTAGCAGCATCTTGTGTTACAAGATTCAATAGTACCTTTCAAAGTCAAAGCCAGAAAAAATCCTGCCCCTACTGATCCTTCCAAATGAAATATTATCACCGCCACACACAGCTGTGGCTTTTTTTTCGCTCCCCCTCCATAGAAACGCTCTGTGTTACCACTGCCAGCCTCTCCAAGCAGTATGTTGGGGGGTTAGCCCCATCTACTCAAGGCCCTTTGCCAGACCTCTGAACCTATGGATGAATATCCCAGTGGCACTGTCAACCCTCTTCAGCAGACAGCTTTTGCTTCTCTTGACTGATGCTCAGGAAGCTGAGAATTACAAGCACCCTTTGCCATTGAAATTACCACCTTCTAGACGGACTCTCTGTTTTCAGAGATTCTCTACAAGGGTTTAACTGAAACTAATTTGTAGCTGACATCAGCCTCAATCTCTGAATGAACTATTGGCATTATAAAAAGTGCCTTATATTACGTATGCCTTGGTTAGAAAACAAAAAGAAATAAGAAATGGAAATCTCAGTCTTGCTGAATAGAAGTTAAGTCTTTCAAAATTATTTGAGTGATTCAGGGGCAAAAGCTTTGAAATTCCTGTCCTAGAAAGTAAAACTGAATGGTAATAATGAATAAATGCATCTGTATTTAGACTTACCCTTTCCATTTCTTTGAAGTCATCATCTAGCTTGGTTCCTTCTGCACCTCCTACTTTTTCGCTCACTTTCTGCAGTTAAAAAAAGAATAACAAACAGATTCAGCAATAACTGAAAAATACAGCCATCATGTTCTCCTGGGGAAAGGTTTTTATTTTCTGTAAGTTGATACAACAGTCAGACATATTATTCTTTCTGAAAAACTTATTTCAAGCACACCTAAGTTAAACAATCAGAAAATAAAATATTACTACTTAAGTCTCAGAGACCCAATCTTCTGCTGGTATCAGAAGTACATACTATCGTGTCTTTGCAAGATCACACCTTTATTTCTCTTGTGAGCGAATGTCTGTATCTTGGAACTTATCAAGCAATTAATCAACAATGACAGATCTGTATTCAGCAGACAGAAATATCCATGGTCATGTGCGCTGATGAAAAAGGAGGTGACTTGATAGAATGAAGGGGGGAAGGAATCAAAGCACTAAAAAATTTCTCATCAGAGCTGAAAAATGACCACAGCTGCTTTGTCCAGTGTGTACCAATGCAACACCAAGGGTAATAACCATGCCCAAGCACAGAGCGAAAAGAAGCTCCCAAGGCCTGACTCTAGCCACCCACAAGGTAACAGGCACCCACGCCTGAGAACTCTCAGAAGCACACTGACTCAAACCACAAGCAGACTTTAACCATTAAAAATCAAGTTTATAAATAAAAGTGGTAGGTACATACAAACCCCCCTACATCTGCACCGTGCAAAAGCCTGAGGTTCACATGAGTTATACATAAAATACCCAGTTTACATATCTATTAGAAAGAATGAAAGGGAACTTTGGTGTCATGTCTTTAGCAAATACTCCATAAAATACTTGATTTGAAAACTAATTGGAAAATGATTTTGTGCTACTGTTTCATTTCCCTGACTCAGTGGAACACATTGAACTGAGTTTCCCTTTACTGTCAGTAAAAGTGACAGTAACAGATTTGAATGGTATCTGCTATGCAGCACCATTCAAAATGGATTTTAGCAATTGCATTGTCAGTCACAAAGTTTTTAGGGGTGTAATTCCACAACTAAGTCAGATGAATATGATCCAGTGAATGTATTAATCTTTCACTGGGTTGGTATTTGTCAAAAGAAATTCATCAGACATATGACTTTCTGTTTTCAATCCATTTTCGGCTCTTTGTACTGAACACCATTTTATTTTACAAACTTTCCTAGGTGCCCCTGAATCATCTGTTTTAACTAAGTATAACTACTGATTTCAGTGAAATGACTCCTGCAATAAACTAGGAGAAATGAAAGAAAAATTACACTTTTTCCTCTTGGTTTCAACCACTTTGTTAACTCTTCCATAGCTTTCTTTTAGTATGAAGAGAAGGAAGACCCATAGTCAATCACTCACATGCCAGTAACAAAACTCAGACATTTGATTCATTTAAAATTCACTCCAGTTCACTCCAACAAAGCTGCAAGTGCAGCATGGCCAAGCACTAATGCAAGCTGTAATTATCTGTGCAATAGAAAATGCCTATTAGCTCTGTTTATTTTCTGTCACCTCCTTGCAAATTAGTACCCAAAATGGTGCATTAATGAGACATCAATATTATGAAACATCCTGAAAAAAAAAAAAAATTTACTTATCCCTTCTTTCCTATACAGAATAGATGTGCAAATCCATGCAGACGCTCTCTTGTCATTAAACTGAATGCAGATGAGTTTGTGTGGTCTGTATCACTGAATTTGTGCCTTACAGAGATTAGTGAAGTGTCACAAAAAATCATAGATTTTAAACTCAGTGCTGTTAGGAGCAATACTGCAGTGGATGAGGGACAGATGCAATGTCCTAAAAGGTGCTATTCATTTGCAGTCTCTGTGGAAAATCGTAACAAAGGAAGCCTAAAAGACCAGGAGCTTTCTTCACCAATCCATGAATGAATCTTCCGCAAATGGACCTCCTACTGCAGATGATACAGCAAAATCTGCACAGGAGCTTTCTACCACAAAGATTTCAGGTTCCTGAAAATAACTGTAAGCAAATATGAAAGTACTTGAATATTCAAAACAGATTTGGAATAACTGAATTCAAAGTACCCAAAGGTAATTAATATTCCAGCCCTTTTCAGTTGTAGCTTTACTTTTCATCACTTTGAGATATTTTCATAGTTGCTGAGGATTCGCAAGGACAGGGATTATCATCCCCACAGATGGCCTAAAGATCCCATCTCACATCTACAAACCATAGCCATTGCTCCTTCCCATCATATTCGTCATTACTCTAGCTGAGGAATGTATGACACTTTTAATAGTGCAGCTCTGGAGTCTGCTGGAGTGGTCACTGCTAAGTCTTAAAGGCAGGTCATCCCTCTCTTCTAAACATGCTTTCCATTTTTGGCCACTGTCAATTCACCATCATGAGTCACTCATTTAAAGTGACTAACAAAACTATGTACCAAGTAGAGAATACATTTGTAAAACCATGGGTAAATACATTGGGTATTGTAAAGCAATGGGTAAATACAAATTACATTTGTAAATACATGGGTAAAGTACTGTTACAGACAACAGAGGTGAGTCAAAGGAGAGATATGAGCTGTGAAGTCTTCAGCCCTTCTGGACCTGGGTGACTCCTCTTTCAGGTAGTTACACCATAGGTCCTCAAGGAAGTACATTTGCCTCCATTATCCAGACAAAAATCTGGATTGGAAAAGCACTGACAGACCACAGGAAAAGAGCAGCTGAACCAAAAACCCACTTGAAAATTTAAATACTGTTTTTTTCTTGAACACCAGAGCCACTCAGCAGTCAGAGATGAGAACTCAAATTAAGGATTTAAATTTAAGAAAAAAAAAAAAAAAATTAAGCCCTCCACAATTCTTGCCCCTTAGGGCAGAAGGGAGCAGTGGGCCTGAGAAAGGCAGCCTAAGCTTTTGTAACAGAGCCAACATCTATATCATCACTGTACTGATAAATTCAGAGATATTCTCCAGTCTGTTTATATCTGTCCTCCAAATCAACTGTTAAAGCATTTCATTAAGGCTACTTCTCCACCATTCTCTAAGATTGTCAGATTTGATTATCATAGGTCATGAAGCTATGCCAGCTTACATCAGCTGAGGATCTGCTCCTGTGCTAAAGATTCAGAAAGTCAGAAACATTGCCAGCTAAAAGCTACAGCTAGCCAGCAAACAAAAGTCTCCCTTGTCATGTCATTTGAGTCAAGGTTTCAACATTTGGGTTCTTGCTTTACAACAGAATGAAAATTAGGCCCTTTAAGTTGTCTTTAAAAACGGTACTACTACATGTCCTCCTAGTCCAGTCATATGGAAGAATCAAGACCTAATCTCATACCACAGCCAATATTATTTAGTTATTTTGTGATTGTGTCTTCTCTTTCTAATGTTGATTACCTATTCCATCTTGCCTCCAAAAAGACTTTACAGTAAAATTACCATTAAAATATCAACATCTTTTCATGAAAAAGTACAGATTCAAGATACAAACATTTTCTGTGCGGGGGAAAAAAATGTCACAAAAACATTTTTGTGCATCAAAAATATACAGACCTTTTCTACACCTAACAATGTCATGTTTTACAGTCAGGATCACCATATTTTATATGACTGAAAACAAGTGCTATGTGCCTTAGAGCAAATTCCAATTTTATAAAGATCCTATTGCTACTCAGGCAGAATATTAACTTAATATCTGATGGTCAGTCTGGTTTCAGTAGGGACAACAAACATGGAATGAATCGTACACTTAGGAGAAAAAATAAACTTGTTTTTTTCCTGGGAGATAATATGAAAAAGGCATTTTATTGGTAAATGCTGACAGGATCTGGAATATAAACCATAGTGACAGGAGCATGGTTTGGTAGATAGATTTCATGTGAAACAACAAAACTTATTAGGTTTTAGTTATGGAGCCATTTGTTTTATTTTTCACATAGTTGTGCAATTAACCTTTTTTTTTTTTTTTGGTATGGTTGTGTCATGATGCAGCATGTTGTGCAGGACAAAAAAATGCTTGCACGGTCACTATGAATATGCTGAAAATTCCAGCTGCCTTTTATAGACTACACTGATGGTCACTTGTGCAATATCCCATACAACAGTCTTCTAACTAATGATGATACAAATCTGACGCTGTCATCTCCCACTACTCACAAGATATTAATGTAAATCATATGTGCATTAGATAGATAGCTATTCCATGAGAATTATGTTCTTCAGTACTATGACACTGCACTGTACTAGAGCGCCTTCTGAACAACTCACAGCTCAAACAACTGCTGCCAGAAAGCCTTGCACAGTATGATATGCCACTACCCAAACGTGAAAATGCAGCAAGATCAGCATTAAACTACAATAGTAGTCACCTGAGTCTGCAGCTGTATTACTTTCATGAAATACTAGTTTGGCAGCATAAATAGAAGACAGCTTTGCTTCTATACAGTAGTAGAAAGCCAGCTTTGAATAGATTACCACCACAACGCACTGCCTCTGCCCATGATGCAAACTGAATGCCCTGTTTGCAAAGCAGTCAGACCACAGTAAGAGTGAAAAAGTAACAGTCTCTTTATGGCATGCATTCATAGCTCCAAATAAGGAGCACAGCAACATTTTCACTCAAGGCACACAGCAAACTCTCTGCTGGCTCAGCTGGTGAGAGGGAGCTTAGCTATGGTCTCCACCTGGCAGAAAGCTACGTCTTCTGCACTTGCCAGAGCAGAGGTAGCAACACAAACAGAGCTCCCACATTAACACACAGCCACCTTGGTCTCAGGCTGGAGGGAGTGCCACATCCTTACACTGCTAACGGACAGTAGTAGGGAAAACAGCTGTGTGAGGTGTGACTAGGTGGACTATCTGCTCAACCTGGTGACAGAGCTAAGAGAGGAGGTAGAAAGGCTAAGAAGCATCAGAGAGCGCAGGAAAGAAATAGACTGGTGGAATCATGCTCTCAGCTCCCTATGAGAGGAACAGGGACAGTCACCAGAAAAAATAAAAAAAAACCAAGATCAAAAGGACCTCGTATCCTGCCCCCACCAGGCTGAAGGTGGTGGCTTACTGGAAAGCTGTAAATGGAGACAAGTCCGTGCCAGGGGCAGCAAGTGACCCCCCTCCTTGTCCACCTCACCTTCCCAGGTGCCCCTGTACAATAGGTATGATGCTCTGGATGTGGTGGGCTAGCCCATGGATGATGTGGATGATGGTCCAACTGCACCAGAGGAGTTGACAGGACCGAAAAGGTCTACCCCATATATAACAACCAACTCCATGAGGAAGAAAAGAGAGGTTGTAGTTGCAGGCAACCCTTTTCTGAGTGGAACAGAAGGTGCAATATGCCTGGGAGTCCCTCCTCCTAGGGAAGTTTGCTGCCTCCCTGGGGCCTAAGTTAGGGGCATCACTAGGAGACTTCTTACCCTGTTATGGCCCTCAGACTATTACCCACTGGTGCTCTTCTATGTGGGTGGCGATGGAGTGGCAACACGTAGTCCAAGTGTGATTAAAAGATTTCAGGGCTTTGGGATGGTTAGTAAGGGAATCTGGGGTGCAGGTTATTTCTTCTTCTCTCCTTCCAGTTGCAGCCAGTGACGCTGGAAGAAACAGACACACTCAGTCTGTTAATACAGGGCTCCATAGCTGGTGTCACCACAATTTTGGGTTTTTGAGAATGGGATGGCCTACATGGCACCAGGGCTGCTGGCGTCACACAAGGTTCATCTTTCTCAAAGGGGGAAGAGGGTCATTGCTCACGAGCTAGCGGGGCTCACTGACAGAGCTTTAAACTAGACTTGATGGGGAAGAGAGGTATTATCAGGCTTGCCCATGACAAGTCAAGGGACAACTCACCAAAGTTTGAGGGATGAGTCGCTAGCAAGGCCCCTCAGCCTGCTGCTCTGAGATGTGCTGGGTACACTGCAGAACACTCAAAGTCTTATGGACGTGAGCCAGCAACTCCTAAGGTAATGGGAGCCAACAGGGAAACACGGGTAAAACACCTCAGAGGAATGCCACCTCCAAAGCAGCACAAAGGAACTGCAGCGACTCCAGTCGGCAAGTCAGCTTCAACAGGGACCCAACTTAAATGTCTCTATGCATGGTAGCATGGGGAATAAACAGGACTTACGAGACCTGCACACACCTTCAGGGCTATGATCTCACTGGCATCACAGAGACATGGTGGGATGGCTCCTATGACTGGAACATTGGAATAGAAGGATACAGGCTCTTTAGGAAGCACAGGCAGGGGAAACAAGGTGGGGGTGTTGCCCTCTACATAAATGACCAGTCGGGGTGCATGGAACTCCCCCTGGGGATGGATGAAGAGCTGACTGAGAGTTTATGAGTTAGGATTAAAGGGCGGGCAGGGGCAGGTGACATTACAGAGGGGGTCTGCTACAGGCCACCTGACCAGGATGACTGAGAGGATGAGACCCTCTATGGACAGATAGGAGCAGCCTCACATTCACAAGGCCTGGTCCTCATGGGGGACTTCAACCACCCCGATATCTATTGCAGGGACACCATAGTAGGGCACAAGCATTCCAGTAAGTTCTTGGAATGCATTGATGACAACTTCCTTCTCCAAGTGGTAGAGGAGCCAACAAGGAGAGGAGTTATGCTTGACCTTGTCCTTACCAACAAGGGTATATGGGGAATGTCAAGCTCAAAGGTAGCCTTGGCTGTAGTGATCATGAAATGGCAGAGTTCAAGATCCTTGCAGCAGTGAAAGGGGTGTGCAGCAAGCTCGCCACCCTGGCCTTCAGGAGAGCAGACTTTGGCCTCTTGAGGGATCTGCTTGATGGGGTACCATGGGATAAAGCACTGGAGGGGAGAGCAGCCAAAGGAAGCAGGGTAGTATTCAAGGATCGCCTCCTCCAAGCTCAGGAGCAATGCATCCCAAAAATGAAAGTCAAGCAAAAAAGCCAGGAGGCCTGCATGGTTGAACAGGGAGCTCCTGGACACACTCAAAAGCAAAAAGGAAGCCTACAGAGGATGGATGCAAGGACGGGTAGCCCGGGAGGAATCCAGAGAAACTGACCGAGCCACCAGGGATCAGGTTAGGCAAGCTAAAGCCCAGACAGAATTAAATCTGGCCAGGGACATCAAGGGCAACAAGAAAAACTTCTATAAATGTATCAGCGATAAGAGCATGTCCAGAGGAAGGCCACGAAGATGAGGGCTGGAGCACCTCTCCTATGAAAACAGGCTGAGACAGTTGGGTTTGTTCAGTCAAGAGATGGCTCTGGGGAGACCTTATAGCGGCCTTCCAGTATCTGAAGGAGGCCTACAGGAAAGCTGGAGAGGGACTTTTTACAAGGGCATGTAGCGATAGGACGAGGGGTGATGGCTTCAAACTGGAAGAGGGGAGATTTAGAATAGATATCAGGAAGAAATTTTTCACCCTGAGGGTGGTGAGGCACTGGAACAGGTCGCCCAGGGAAGTTGTGGATGCCCCACCCCTGAAAGTGTTCAAGGCCAGGCTGGATGGGGCATTGAGCAACCTGCTCTAGTGGAAGGTGTCCCTGCGCATGGCAGGGGGGTAGGAACTAGATGATCTTTAAGGTCCCTTCCACCTCTAACCATGCCATGATTCTATGATACCTTTTATCATTACCACCACCCTGGACTGGTTTTCCCATTAATATATTTGGGAGATTGTCTTTCCACAACGTTTCTTATCTACCACATAGTTTGGTTTCCATGGCATAACTTCTCCATCCCTAAAAGGAAAGCTGTTGACACTACAGTCCTATCAAATTGCCACACAGTGGACGGGATGGTAGGAACAAACATTTTATTAATATGAAAGCTACAGGAAACAGTATTGAATGGAGCTTACAAATTCACGATAGAGAAAAATAATGCTCTCTGTAGCTCATCATTACTAAATGCAAATCACCCTGTTGATTTCTCATTCCTGATTGCTTAGTATCTGTTCCACAGGTTTCTATAGTTCTTCCTTGCAGTTTTATCCTTTCAGACTTTTGCTTGTCACTGTAAGGGTTCAAGTTCTGGAAGCACAGTGACAGAAGAATCTTCAGGTTTGTGAAAGATTTTCAAACAGGCTCTAAAATGCTGTGATGCTTTGTTAGCTTTCCAAACACAAGGAAAACATAGCTGACTTGCAAAAGAAAGTAGTGAGAAATACACATTTTAATGGGAAGAAGTCTGTCATTTTAATGGGAAGAAGTCTGTGTACACATGGTGAAGGTTTGCCAACACTGTAGGCTTTTCAGAAGAATAAAACATTTGAAAAAGAACATCTATAAAAAGCACAGTCTCTAATCAAGATTTTTTTTTATTTTATTCTCTCTGTCACTTCACATGCTACAGTAAGACAAAACTGCCACTTGCAGGCTAATTTTCCTGTCTGTTTGATCCTGCGTGGTTTGGCATTTATGGTATCAGAATTTGTTACCACAGAAAACATGTGACATATTCAATTAAAATTTATGGCCATGGCTCTGGTTCTCTGCAGATAATGAAGCATACTTCCTTGTGGCAAATCACACTCAGCAATAACAGCAAGCAAGAGAGGAGATTTTTTTCTGATTTCAGATAAATTAGAATAGGGATGAAAAGAAAAACCCACCTCAAAAGCATATGTAAAATAGCTGTCTTTTAGACTTCTCCTTCTCCAACTGACATCAGAATATGAAAGAGAAGGACCTTTTCCAGATTAATCTGGAGATAGCTTATCTTCAGAAACATTAAGAGGCTTTAGAAAATATCAGAGTTGGTTTACACCTTATCCTGTACTGGAAAGGAAATTAACACCTGATTTCAACTGAGGTAGAGTCATCTTGCTCAAGCATTTCTAGAACAGCCATCTAGATGAGTGATGTCCTGATTTACAAGCCAAATGATCCAATATCATTAGTCTTGGAAAGCTTCAGGAAACCCAACAGATGTGATAAATCTCACCAGAAGCCAGAAGTGTCTGATTAGCCTTACACTTACACTGCACTCATTTGTTAGAGAAACTGAACAAAATCCACACTTTCATTAAACACCAAAGATAACACAAGACAGGAAAGCTTACCACCCTCTCCCTTGCATTTAAAATTGTTTGAATTTTATTCTATTTTCCTTTTAATTTGTAAACACCTTACGCAAAATAGAGACTGTCAACAGGACATGGCATGACAATGTAGAACAAGCCACTTCAGTCATAAAACAGAAACAGGATCCCAATTTAACATACTTTTAAGAGACAGTAATGCCCATTTACATTTCATTAGTAAATTTCTCTTCTTCAGCTGGAACGGCTACAGGGGCATCCACAAGGCCAGCTGGAGCTCGTCAGCACAAGAGCCTTCCCTTTCAGAACAGAGGAGCACATTGACACTACTGCTACCACAGAGACTGCAAAGAGATCATGAAGACAGCATGAAAGGTGAAAGGGAAAAAATGAGAGACCAAACAGTCTCCAGATAACTTCTTTGTTTATCTCCTGTTTGCACTCAGACTTTGCTTATGTCATTGAAGCTTTGCTTTATCCTTGGTAAAATGAAGAAATACACTTGCCTACCACATGGGAAAATAGTGAGCATTAACTGGCACCTGCTACTGCTTGCCATCAGCAGCATATCTAACAGCAATGTTCGTGATGTAGTTAAGGTAAGCATCTGCCAGACAAGCCTGAAATCATCTTTTCCTTCTCCCCTCTGTCACTCAGCAGATATATTTAATCAGGAAATAATATACTCCCTCCCCTGATAGCACTGAAATCACTTTCTTTCTGCTACAAATCTTTGTTCTCTGGCCTGTTCCACCACAACACCACATTAGCCACACGGTGGGTAGGTTTATTCTCCCTTAAAAGTTCCCTTGACTCTGCTGTTGGATGCAGAAAGTCAACAATAAAGTGCACTATTCAAAGATCAGGAAGTGAACTGAATTTTGGAAACCCAAGAAGAAAAGGGAAGGCTATGACTGGACTCTGAAAGGCTTGCCTTCATCTCTCACAAAACAACTTCTAAGTACCCTTTATATATATATACAATAGGTTGGCCTTGCTAGTCCTCACAGCTGCTAGTAGTAGGGCCCATAGCCCTGTTAAAAGCTCCACTAACTGTCTGAAGGCAGGTCAGAAAGCCAGGGAAATTGGCTATAGATGTGACATACATAAGACACAAGAATTGGCAATGCTAAAGACAAACCGTTGCTAAAGCTTGTCAAGTCATGAAGGAAATTCTTTGTGGGATAGGTTCTCTAGTAACACCAGTGAGTCTGGAGCAAAACCAAAATAGCTCAGCGGAACCATTTCTCCCCGAGAAGGATAAAAAGAGATCAGGATCCCAACCCTCAGCACTGTTGCAGTGCAAGAAATATGCATTGTGAACTTGTCCTGTGTTCTTACTCTCCTCATTTAGAATCAATTCCTAATTTGCCCTTTTTTTTTTTTTTCATTTTTAGCAAAAGCTGTCAAAGGGGAGAGAAGTGTCTGGATCAATCCTTTCTTTGACCAATCTGATCTCGCATTTTGCTTTATGGCTACTAACAAGGACCACACTGCAGAATTCCTGCAACTCCAGCATCACAGGGGGAGTCATTCACATTCAGCACTAGCGCACAGAATGAATGTATGCCGCAAGCTTCTGCACTGACAGGAGTTACTGCAGAGCCTCTGCTGCAATGCCACTGCATTACATTGGAGGCTGTCCACTGGTAAGTGAAATAAAGCAGGGTGAGAGCAGGGGAAGAACTGCTGAGGAAGTACTGGTGTAATAGTGCCCTGTGCTGTATCTCTGTATGGAAAGTCCCTGCACAGAGGCACCCACAATGACAGATGAAGTAAGTAATACCCTAGGGCAGACAAAAATTTAAATCAGTATTATGCGTTCCAATGACAGAAGTCTGCTGATAGCTGAGACACTGCAGTGCATCCACAATAGCCAAGAGAATCTATTTCATGCATTTAAACTTGTTACTGAAATTTTGCATGTTTACCAAACACGAACTCTAGGAGGTCCGTTCTCTGCAAAGTTTAAGTTGAGCCAGAAAGCCGGTCACAACCCCAGCACCTTTGCAGTTTAGAGTGGCCTCAGGAGCTGGCAAAGAGAAGCTGGCAAAAGCTCAAAAGCTGCCAAAGAGCTGAGGACAGTCAGAACACTGTGTGCTTTTTTAACATTCTCTGTCCCCAGCAGGTCATCAGTATGAGAAACAGAGAAGAAATTGGCATTAAAAAGATGGCTGTATTAGCTAGAAGATGTGCCAATCTCTGCTTTTTTTTCAGGACAGAAAAGGAGCAGAGAATCTATTCCCGTATGTTATCTATTCCCACATGGGATTTCTGCTTCTGATGACAACAGTAGCATGACCCAGTCCCTTCAGCGGACCTGTGGGCAATAAAATGCTCCCAATTTTTTTACTCCTGTGCAAAGAGATCTGGATTTAGACCAACAATCCTTACGAGTTCTCCACACAGCAGTAGTGGGAGCCCTGCCCTACACTGTACTGCCACAGAGAAAGAGGACATCTGTGCTCTATTTCCTAGAGTGCCAAAGAATTTGGTAGCTGCCTGAGTGTTTCTTCAATGTAAATGGCTCACTCAGCCGGGTGGTGAGAAGGAAACTTTGAGAGAGAGGCAAAACTAATACAAGACCACTAACAGTTTTGGGGGTTCTCAGATTTCTTGCCTAGAGAGATGCACAGCACCAGCTTTCTCATCTGCAGCACTATCAGTTGCCAGCTCCTGACCTATCATGCTGTGTTACCATAAATAAATAATGGCTTTGTATTATAGAAACAGAGTGTAAACCATGAAATTACACATTCATTCAAATTTTCATACTTCTCTCATGTCTCCAAAGCAATTTTTACGAAGCTTTAAGGAAAAGATGCTTTCTCTGGGTGGATAGAATTGCAGCTTTAAATTTTGTTGCTGCGCTTTCAGGCAGGTGAGCTGTGGATCTTAAAACCATATACAGAGGTGTATGACAGCACTCAGAGTAGAAAAAGAGGGAAAGAGAACACAGAGCATTTATCCATCCAGCTAGCATCCTAATCTGGAGCCCAGGTACAGCATGCTTATGGATCATGATCCATCTTATCTCAACTATATACATTAACACATGCTTGATCCATCCACGTACCTTCTAAGTTCAGCAGAAACAACAATCTCTTCCCTCCCACTGCCTTACTTGGCACATGCATACCTCACCACATAGTAGACCCAATCTGGGTACAGGTGACAGGTGGCTTAAACGATCCCATGGTTTCTTAAACCACATCACCAGACTGCTTGAGCTCACCTGCCCCATTTCAGCACAAAACTGAGTTTCCTGCAGCAATGGTTTAAGCTGCCAGCTAGGACGCAGAGTTCACATTCAATCCTCATGGAGAGTAACATTGTCTTGGCTGCTGATCCAGCTAACTTACGTGCGCTAAATGTCAACTTTGAAAAACACTACAGTATTTCACATGCGGGCATAGTAGGCGAAGAGTGCTAGGGCACAGTCTACACCTTGCTAAGATATCCATGAAACATGGAGTCCAAACATCTGATCAGTATTATGCAAGCAGTGATGCAACGATGTGCTGTCGATTGGTAAAGCAGACTCTACTACATGTGACTCTGTTAGGCAAATCAACTGCTCGTTTTTACAGAGTATTAAAGCTGTGGGGGTGTTGTAATTTATTTCAGTACAGGAATGAATTAAAGTTTAGCAGAAATAAATAGGACATACTCAGGCCAAAAAAAAAAAAGGCAAAAGAACAGCATGAGAAATTTACAGCAATTAAATCTGATTTGAGGCATATTTTATAACTCTACATAATTTACACCAGTCTGCGTGCCTTCTGCTGGGTGCAAGTCATCCTAGTCCTTAACATCTGGAAATGTGAGAATGCTGGGAACATTCAGAAGCTGCTAGAGGCCAAGAGAACAAAACACGGCTTAAATACGATTCATCAATTTAACAGCTGTACAAACTGCGCTATTGTGAACTCGTCCCTTCTACATTTGAAAGTGCATTTGCTGGAATCAGTCAGTGAATTAATTGTTATCTGCCAAAGACAAGACGTTAATGGGAGTTTGTGAGTGAAAGCATGTCTATAAGCTGTTGGTGGTGCTGATGTACATTTTATTTCTGGTGTTCCTATTGCCACAATGTCCGAAAGGCTGCAGTCTGTACAGCATAACAAAGTGCCAGTCCAAACTATTTGTAGATTTTCTTATGCTGTTGGCAGTGTTGATAATTTAATAATTACATACAGAGCAACACAAAGCTGTCTACCACTTTCAGTTTGAGAGCAAGCACATTTAGAAATTGCCAAGATCTGCTTTTTTACATGAGCACTACATAAATTAAGCTGAATGCCCTTTCCTTAAATTCATGTCCCGTGTCTCACACTCACTGTGTAAGAGCAATATGTCCCAAAGCACCGGCCTGTTATCAGGGGCAGGAGAGCACTGCAGTACAACAGTAACGCTCAGATAAGCTCTGGGTATTTCTGGGGTGATGCCCTTGATTGATTGAAACGGTGGTGTGCCTTTTTATGCTTCTGAGATGTACACAAATGAAAAGGGAAAAAAGAAAGGGAACTGGATGAGTTAAGACTGGATGAAGCATATCCAGATATACGAAAAAAATGATGGACAGCACCACTTAGCTTGATGCTGTACTATGTACGAGCACACTGCACAGCGCAATGGCCAGGAGCAGACGCAGCTCTTCTTCTGCAGCTGCAGCAAGGTCGGCAAGGGGATTCCGTCAGAGTCCCCGGTGGGGAGGAGGAGCAGCTCCTTCCTGCCAAAATTAATGCATAGCCATAGCCCTAGGGGATTAGTGTTTAAATTTGAAGATGATAGTTTTCTTCCTTTCACCACTGTATGTATCAGCTACTAGTGACAAAGGACATTTTAAAATGTAAGGAAACAAAACCTGCATAAACAAACAGGAGACCCAAGACAGCTCTGACCTTAACACTGCTGCAATTCACCAGCACAACCCCCCGAAGTCCAGGCAGTTACATAAACATACCTGCATTAAGCTAAAGAACAGCGGAGCCTGTTGCTCTCTGATACTTCCTTGGAAATTTTAAGAGGTACCGAAGAAATGAGAAAAATGACCATAAAATCCCCCTGGAAACAAATTACACTATAGTAATGATCTCACTAATTGGCTCATGACCACTGTCAGGACTGATCATAATACAACATGGATCAACACAACAAACTCTGCTTTTGATGCAGTAATATGTGTCTAAGGTTCTAGCTGGTATTTGAGATACCAATGCTCTAAGAAGGCCCCTGTGGCAAAGAAAAACGAAAACTAGGTTTTTACCTAATTTACAAAGCAGTGTCATATGACCAGGAGGGATATAGAGATTTTTGAGAGATAACAATTAAATAGGCTTTTTTAACTAATGTTACCTCACAATTTGTTTGAATTATGGAATCCAGATGAAGAGGTAATAAAAAAGAATGTTGGGCTTGGTAAAAGGACCTGTGGCAGGCTCATAAATTGTGAATACTTACACCTTTGACCATCTCAAGATATTTACAGTCTTTTAGCATTTTTTACAGTCAGTCTTTCAGTCTTTTCCAGGAGCTGAAGCTCCGAGCCACCGTGGATCAAATTGCATAGATACCTGAAGTTTCACAAAAAAGAAAAACGTTCCTCTCAAAGTGCAAACTCAGTTGCTGCTTTTTGCCAGGTTATATCCCCTGTAATTTTAATATCATATGAGAATAAACTATTGCAATGAATAAGTTCAGTTTTATAAAGCTATTAGATCCTATTAACTTATCCTAAAAATACTTGTCTTCATGAACTGGCTGCTTGGGCTCATTTACAGCCCTTGAATTTTAAAAACAGATTAGGAAGCTGCAAAAGTGGACCTGCTTACATTTCTTACCTAATACAGAGGTATGAAAAGAGATAACAGATTCTTTGCTGAATTGCCTTCTCAGAGTTAACCCATTGTTTGCTCTCTCCCTGCCCTCAGTGTCTCGAAGTCCTCTGCACGACCGCTACTGATAATGAAAGCATTTTCACACTGCATTAGCTCATCCAGAAAACGAAACAGGGAAGGTGGATTCCAATGCGCACATGCACATGTCCGTAGACTACTGTGAGAGGTAAGTCTGAACGATACTGAGGCCTCCTTAAAAAATAAAGGGAAGACTCTATAAATGCTGACATTTCATCCTTCCTACATCACACCATAGGCATGTCCCATCTGAAAAAAGGGCAATCACCTTTTAGACAGCGTACTACGAAATAAACCCATAGCTATATAAAGGGAGTAATATTCACAGATTAGAGTGCAGAAATGTATGCATGGGAATAATACTAAAACCCCACCTCATTCTTTCAGCAGGTTAAGGCAGGTGAAGGGCCATCCTGAGTACCTTTTTAGAAATGCATTTGCATATTCACGTCAAGTACAGTTACACAGCAATAATTTAAACCTGTATCGTCCTATTTAGGCAGACCATCTTTGACAGATGGGGAACGGCAGCCCTTGTGGCCCACTCCCACAAATCCTGCTTGCACAACCACAGCCAGCTCACTGACACCTATTTTCTCTGGACTGAATTTATTTTGCAGTACATAGCTGACATAAAGCATGCAATACAGTCCTCGCCATGTGCACAGGGACTTTCCAGCTTGTGTAAAACACATGGAGGTTACTGCTACCTGCAGAAGAATACTACCTGGCAGGAGGAGAGAGGGGATGTGAAAAAGTGCCAGGAAAGCAGAATATAAAGGAGACGTGATCTTTGGTTGGTGTAACATACACAAATCTGCTTCCATTATATGACACAAGTAATCCTAGTAGATGCTCTATGCTGCCCCTGTCAGTGAAAAACTCATCTCCTCTTCTTTCGTCTGTTTTCTTAAAAACATTTATATTGTGTCGGCAGGTGCTGATGTGTTTTCTGCCAGGTTCTAGCCCAGAAGTACCACATTTCATGAAAAGGTATCTGCGTAGTTTACAGATGTAAGGGACATGTAAAATAAAGCTTTCAAATGTCTAGGATTTCTCTTTCATTTGTAATAATCTAACGGAAAATGTTTTTAAAGACAATCACCTTACACTACAGGATAAAATAACACCTTTTCTTCTCTTCCTCCTCCCCATATTTTGCACACTGGCAAGTATTAAAATTTGTCTTGAATTTTAGGATGTAAATATCTTGCACTCTGCATGGGATATTAAAGCATGTATGATCCTTTGTGTCAATCCGCTAATTATATTTAGTAGAACATTTATATTCAATACAACATTTACCACAAGTTACTCTGTGGTGGTATAAAGCAAAAAATAACAAAAGATACAGGCCAGGTGAGATTTTCAAATGTCTAAATTCAAACATCACAACCATAAATAAAAATACAGCAATACCCTCTTGATGTAGTTAGTTAATGAGACTAATTAGCGTAATTACCTACGTGTTCAGAGTTACTGTCCATCATGTAGACAGCTACGCCACTAACATGTTCATTATACCCAAGCAGTTTTATCTTGGGGGGAGTGGTGGGAAGACTAAGTTGGGCTCTGTATTCTTTCACAACCTTCAAACCTGTAGTGGGTTGTAAAAGAAACAGATAGAAATGCTGCTAAATACTTCACTGCCTTACTCAGCCTTATAAGGTGCTTAGCAGTGTACTCACTGTGAGGTAAAAAGTAATTCCTGAGAAATCCTAAATCATTTACACTGTTGTTACTTGCTTTAAAATACTGTGTTTGAATTAGTTTCCAAAGGCAACACACAAGTAGAAATTACACACAGAGGTGGTCAGCTTGAAATAAATTTGATTTCTTAGTCTGGAGTTGTCTCAATGCCCCTTCCAATCTAGAGAAGAACCTCGACCAGACTGAACAAAGCATTCAGTGACAGGCAAGCTCATGGCATTCATCACAGTACCACCTGCCAGTTACTGAGACTCTGAAGAGCACAGATTTTTCACTGTTACCTGCTTATGATGGTGTGTCACAGTCACATAATTTTAAAAATATTTTTAACTCATTTATCATCAGAGCTTTCTAGAAAGCCAGAAAAAAAGGAAACCCTGTATTACAACTGATAGTGTATCCCTACAGACAGCTTCAGACACTACTTCTGATCACACGTGGGTGGGTCTCTGTTATGCTTTACAGGTTTTTGAGGTCAAGGTTCTCGTCATAAGCCACCTATCCTTAAAATACTTTTTCCTGGAGTTCTTCAGTCTCTTATGTTAACAAAAAATAACTGGAGTTGCTAACGTCATGCTAACCAGATTTCAGAAATACCATCTGAAAAGCGAACAGCAATGTTAGACATTTTGAAATAAACACCCGCTTTAAAAGAAATGTCAACCTTGCAACGGTTTTGCATTTCAGTAGTACCCATCAGCTGTTGTTTGATACAATATAATTCAATCAGTACTTAACAACTATAGTGCAGGAGTCCACAGTTAAAGCTATTAGCCTCTTTGCTTTAAGCACCATTTTAACTGCTTAATAAGAACATATAAAAGCTTTGCCTACTCTAGGGAGTGTTTTGCAAAAACACCTCCTTTATGGGTAGAAGTACACTGGCTCCAGGAGGCCTTCAAATGCTGGCAGGACGCTGCTGCCAATTAGAACAATGCTCAGAAGAGGTTTCCACTATGCAAAGCCAGGTGACCTACCTACACCTAGACTCGCAATACAGTCAGCAAAGGTGGAACTCAACCAGTTTAACACTTCTTTTTTGTTAGACAAGATATAGTAACAACAACTTAGACTTGATAGACAGCTTCTGTAATTTAAGAAAGCAGTAGCTTTGTGGCATGCTGAATTACACCTACCGTTGCACATGGGAGGTGGGCAAGAGGGAATGAGTGTAAATATAGCTACACTTTAACTATGAACATCCTAAATATGCAAATGAAAGCATTTTGATCCTCTAAATTCAATTAAAATGTGGAAGGTCAGAAATTATTTACACAAAATCCAATTCCAGCAAGCACCATGACAGTATGACAACTGTTCCCTAGGTGAACCATCCTTAATACTTAGCTCTACAGGATAATGGCATTAAAGCATCCAAACAAAGAAAAATTGTTCCTTCTTCTTAAGAATAAAGAACTATTTCTGTCTTACGCTTCTGTATTGCCAACAATAATTTGGTGTGAAATTTGCTACAGAGTTGTTCATCATGTAGTCACATCCTAATACAGGCATTACAATACATATGAGTACAGGTGAAGTTTTGTTGGGGTTTTCTTAATAATAAAAAAATATAAATACATATAATATACATGTATAAATGTAGACATGTAAATTTTAGTATTTCTCTCTTTCACCATGAGCTTATGGCAATGCAAAACCGAAGATTTTAGTGGTTGAAAAGTATCTTGAACTGAATACAGGGAGTATGCAGAAAGACAAGTCATAATGGCTTTTGCAATTTCTCATTTTTCATACTTCATTTATGCTGAATATGTCACTCACTTTGAAGTTGTGTAAACTGGTGGACAATAAATAAGCCACGCTGTGAATATGCATGAACCTGTGAATAACATTTTCTGTGTCCCAGTTCCTTAGTTACTGTGTGAAATAATACCCAGAAGAATAAACCGTTTTTATATCTTCTCCTTAAAGTATGCATGAGCTATGACTGCATCTACAGTCATGTTGTGCCTTCTGATTATGATCCGATAAACTCATATGCCAGCCACCCTGTGCCAACATAAGCATGAACAAATGCTAAACAACAGCTACAAAAAGAAGATTCTTGACATGCAAATTTAGCAGCACTTTTCAAAAGCCAAAAGAACGCCACACAGAAGCAACACTGAAAATAAGCTTGGTATATGCAATCTGACAAATCAGGGCAGATTAAAAAAAATGTATGGGTACATATACTAGAGGTGCTCTCAAGATTTACTATCCACTTCTTATCCTTCAAGCCTTAGGTTCTCCATTACCATCATGCGGGCCATGACAAGGTGGGCTGTGACCCATTGAATCTTGTCTGTGTTAGGACTTCTAAAAGAGCCACATGGGAAAGAAAGCTGTGGCCTTAGCAGTGGTGGGGAAACAGAAGCCTGGAGAAGACTGCCTTCCAGCACCACAGAAATGTTCAATAAGACTACCAGTACTGCCACTACGCTTCTGAAAGGGGACAGCATGACAGGGAAAAAGAAAACCAAGGCCAACAGCATATCTTTTTAAAGATGCCAAAAACGCATAGGCCAAAGTCTTATTTCTAAGGGAAGAAAGGCTACCCCCATCTATACATCATCTTCTGCTCTTCACCACGAACATGCACCAGTGTCTAGTGGTAGAGCTGTCAGAAAAATCATTACAAGCCCTCGTGGCCTGGTGGCCACCCAACCATTTGCTTTCATTTCAGATCACCACATACTACACTAGAATCTGTTCATGCATCAGTTGCGCCACAGGCCACCCTGACTTTGTATTTTTACAGTTTCAGCGTCGGAACAACGTGAGTCCTTTGCTGAGATAACCTGGCAGTGCTCTCCCCTGTCACGACCGATGACCTATTTTATTTAGTAGAAAGTGGAGGGATGAGAAGCCTTTGCTGCTTTACAGTTTCCATTTCATTCTCAAGCTTATCTTACCACAGCACAGCCACTCTGAGGGATAATGCTACTTTTAATTACTGAGGGAACTGAAGAAAGAATTACTGTGCTTAGTGCAAAAGAGCATGTAATTTGCTCTTATAACAAACATTGTACTTATCTTTAGGAGTAAATGATAAGTTTCTAATTTTTATTTGCTGTATAACATTCTTTTGTGAAGTTGGATTTTTTCCAGTTCGCTTTTCCTTTAACATATGAAGCTGCTTCTGTCAAACGGAGCAAAATGAACGGTTAGAATTGCAAATGAGTGTTTTCTTCTCTTATACTGTGGGAAGAAAACCAGTTTAAAATAAGGACATTATGCCCTGAATAGCTTATCAACAATAAATTTTACAATCACCATAAAACCTGAAGCTGGAAAAATAAACCAGAACAAAACAATTGAAAGTTCCGATTTTGCTGTCCTGACACAGGAAGAATTCCTATTTAAAATTCAGATAAATTGTACCTCTAAAAGACTGCAGGATTGGGACCAGATGCACTAACTACATAAGCTGACAGAGCTAGCCATTTCTTGAAATGAGGCTGCTAACGCTTCTATGTCACTGATCTTTGTGTGAAGAGTGATATCGACTTTTCCCTCAACTTTCCTCTCTCTTGCGTATATGAGCTGTAAGTCTGCCTGAGTAAAGACAAGTCTATTTTTACGCAGAGTACACATCATCGTGCTAGTTCAATCTATCGAGACACTCCCTAGGCTTGACACTCCCTAGGCACCTGTGCTGAGGAGACGTATACCTTCATTTTGACAGGGAAAATGCAGAGAAACTTTTCTAGCATCAAACTGCCCAAGGATACGTCTAAAAGCTAAAAAGCTCTCACATTCCTTATTACACATGAGCTTTATAGCCTCCTGTAAGCTGCAGACAAAAGCAATAAAACTGAAGCTATTATGACACTGGGCATCTCGTGCGAGACAATCAAGCAGATGACTGATCCGAGCTCTGTTGAAACAGCTCAAATGATACAGCATGATGGTGTCTTGTTCTTCCCTGGAATCCCTTCTACATAATGGCTTCTGATCATTCAGATGCCCTTTGTAAAGACAGTTGGGAACCCACAAGATTAATGCCTTTATTAACTGCAGAAAGATTTTTATAGTTTAGGGCATGTGAATGATAACCAGAAATAGTAACTGCCAGTACATATACAGTAAATTTAGAGATGTTTAGGAATTTCTCAAACAGTTTGACAGATAATGCCAATTGGCCAAAAAGACTTTTTACAGGATTCTACCAGTTTCACTATGACCTGAGAAATGTTTTCTCCATGCCAGGACAGATATTCTGTTCAAAACTGGACATAACAAGCGATGCTCTAAATTCATTCAGAGAGTCTCTTTTACAAAAGAGACTAAAATGTGGGTCTCTTGACATCTCACAGCCTTAGCCATTCCATAAAAAAGTTATGCTTGGACGAATTAACATTTGGAGGCTAGTGAAGGGGAGAAGAAGGAACTTACACAAAGTGGAGGAGGTCCAGTTCACAGGAGAAACGTGAGTGAACAGAACAGTACATATTTAAGTAGGCTGCTCTCAGCTTTTTCCACAGAAATTCTCTGCTACCTCAGAACTGTTTTCAGCATCATGCAAATTACAAAATTTCCTGTATTCTCAAAAATCTGCAGAGGGCAAGAAAATCATGCTCTTCCTCATTTGATGACTTTGGGCCTTACAGAGTTTCTAGGTATGTCGTGTTTTTAACAGACCCTATGGAAGATACCTTGCTCAAGGTTGGTGACAAGTTGGTTCCCCAATCCCTTTTCTACCACAATATTGACAGTGCTGAGAACTAAGTCAGCAGTTAATATGTGCAGGTTACAAAGTAAGGTAAAAAGGGTAGAAGATAACATTACAAATGCAGAATGTGTGAAACCCTCCATATGTGTAAATCAAAAACCACCAGGCCTGGTTTGCCTTACCATGACACCAATGAGGTTTCACTGGGTGATTCCCACTTAAAAAGGTACCAGAAAGAGCTACAGTAACTAAATGCACAAGAGACAAACAATTTGTTTGCACAGCAAAAACATCAAGGAAAATTCTTCATGACCTGTGAACTTTCTTAATTTAATTACCCATTAAAAACCTATTCATCTGTAGCTCTTGCGAAGTTAAATGATCAACTGTGCTTACTCAGACAAAGGCATTCTAGCACTCATTACAGAGCTTGCTGCTACTAAAACACAGCAAATCTACCTTTCTTTTGTATGTAACCACAAGTTATAAACTACGTATTTTGATTGCACTGTAAGGAGATGTTTGAATTACTTTATGGTAGTCTCCTGCACCTAATAAATGGTTCTGCTTTTAAATCATCAGCTTTCACAAAGGATAAAACAAGTCCTGATTATTCACAGCAGAATTGTAATTTTCCCTTACTTCTGTCTGTCTTTCCAATGGAGAAAACAGTGAGGGTTTTCAGACAGGTTTTGCTGCTTTGTGCAGATTTTAGAAAAATGCACCGATGAAGTCCATAGGATTGCTGGGTTTTACCCAAGGTGGTATGTGTAAACTTTTTTAAGGACTAAGTCAGCAAGTGAAACCTTGGTGTCTAGACATCTCACTCTCACGTTTCATCTTCAATTCTTTATACTAATTACTGCATGGAAATACTTTTACCAACAGAGGCAACAAAACTTGCTGATGTTAAGGATGTTGACAAAGCCCCAGAATTTCGATTAGTGTCAGACCTGTCTGTTTGACACTGCTAAGGTACATGTGTATGTCTGTACTGCATAATGCAGCCCCACATCAAAGCTATCCAGCTACCTCTGGGAAAGCTGGCTTATCAATGGAGCATAGCACAGTGCTGTGGAGAGCAAGTGACCTAAGCTCGTTCAGGGAAATGGTAGACGTGGTCCCACGGAGGTGGTAAAGGAAGGCAAAGGATTGCAGCAAGCCTGTCAGGTCTTGAAGAGCAGCCACCTCTGAGCACAAGTATGGTCTCCATACTCAGGAGAACAGGCAACACGTCAAGAGATCAGCTTGGCTACGCAGGGCACTCACAGCGGAGCTTCAGTGCTGTTTACAGGAGATGGCAGCAATGACAGGCTACAGAGAAGGAATATAGGAACCTTGCCTGGGTACGCAGGGACAATGCAGAAAAACTTGAAAGCTCAGCTGGAGCCAGAACTGGCAAGGGACACCAAGAGATGCAGGAAGAACTTCTATCACTGTATTAAAAGAATAAACGAGACAAATGGAGGCCCCTTGTTGAACAGGGGAGGAATTACTGTAAGGGGTGCAGATAAGGCCAAGATACTTGGTCCATTCATTGCCTTGGTGTTCACCAGTAAATTCTTCCATTCTTTATGTCACGGTTCAAAGAGTAGAGGAGCTACTGGTAGTGGAAGAGTACATCAGGGCTGTCTTGAGAAAATGTAATTACTATGAATCCATGTGACCAGGTGGGCTGCATCGATGGCTGCTGAGCAAGCTGGTGTGTTCTATCATTTTGGAAAGGTCATGGAGAATGGAGGAGAACCCCTTGGTGCAGAAGTAGTGCAAATATTGCACCCATCTCCAGGCAGGACAAGGCAGCAGATCCAGGGAACCACAGCCTCATTTTAGTCCTTAAGAAAATCGTAGACCAAGCCCTCTCAGTAGCCATTTCTGGGCACATTTCTAGGTGACTAGAAACAGTCAGCATGGATTTACCAAAGGCAAATCAACCCAATTGCTGTCTGTGGCAGAATGACTAAATCTGGGCATGAAGAAACCACAGCACGTCACCTACAGTAATTTTAATGAGGCTTTTGAGAGCATCCCAGTAACCAGGCTGAGATGCTACTGTCTGCATGAACAAGTAGATGAATGAAAAAATGGCTAGATCTTCAGTCTCACAGGGCCACGGCTAATGGTTCATACTCTACCTATAAACTGATAAAAACTGGGGTTCCTCAAGGGTCTGCCCTGGAATCTCATCGATTGTTCATCATCTTTATCAGGGACTAGCATTTCTTCTTGTCCTATCACTTGTTACTTGAGAGAAAAGACCGACCCCCACCTCGCTACAACCTACTTTCAGGTAGTTGCAGGGAGCAATAAGGCCTCCCCTCAGCCTCCTTTTCTCCAGGCTAAATAACCCCAGCTCCCTCAGCTGCTCAAGGTGCAGCCTCACCAGTGCTGAGTACAGGGGGACGATCACGTCCCTAGTCCTTCTGGCCACACTATTTCTCATACAAGTGGGGATGCTGTTGGCCTTTGTGTACACCTGGGCACACTGCTGGCTCATATTCAGCTGGCTGTTGACGAACACCCCCAGGTCCTTTTCCCCCAGGCAACTTTCCAGCCACTCTTCCCCAAGCCTGCAGCACTTCATGGGGTTGTTGTGACCCAAGTGCAGGACCCGGCACTTGGCCTTGTTGAACCTCCTACCACTATCCTCAGGTCACTGATCCAGCCTGTCCAGATCCCTCTGTAGAGCCTTTCTACCCTCAAGCAGATCAACGCTCCTGCCCAACGTGGTGTTGTCTGCAAACTTAATGAGGGTGCACTCAATCCCCTTGTCCAGATCATTTATAAATATATTAAACAGAACTGGCCCCAATACTGAGCCTCGGGCGACACCAGTTGTGACCAGCTGCCAACTGGATTTAATTCCATTCACCACCACTCTTGTGACCGGCTGCCAACTGGATTTAATTCCATTTGGGCCTGGCCGTGCAGCCATTTTTTTACCTAGTGAAGAGTACACCCGTCCAAGCCATAGGGACCACTTCATGTCCTTTTTCGAGCTGTGTTTATGGACTTCAGCCCTGTTCTTAGGACTACAGAAATTTCTGTAATATAAGAACTGTTTGACTAATTGAACAGTGAAAACATCAGTATACGTGAAGAGATACAGTAAAATACTGATTTTGTACATCCTACCAGATTGCATGTTTTAGATGATCTCTGACTAAAACAAGAGTAGGACACATCAGCATCAGAATAAAGCTCAGGGAAGTTTAAGAATCTTTTGGTAGAGAAAGCAAATCAGAAAGATCTAAATTTAAAGTGATCATTAATGCAAAATTACTACACGAACAGTTCATCTGTTTAGAAAATGCAGTGGCTAGCTAGATGACTTTCTGGGCAAAAAAGAAAGCAAATGCCTAAATCATCTTGCAGAATATGTATATACTCTAAAACTTAAATTAGAAATTTTTAAGTGAAGTTTGCATTTGAAAATCATAAGCAATGTATCTGCATTCCTAAATTAATTACCATTAAGGGAACAGATCAAGCCTTTCCCCTATGGAAACAAAATCTTGACCAATGCAATTAACTTGTAAACTGTGAAGGCAACAGCAGTTTGTGGTAATCTGTGATAAAACCCATCCGCACAGATGGATACTCTTTTGATGAAAAGCATGCTGATTGTTGTAGAAAACGTATCACAAATTTGTATTTAAGCTTCGGACTCTGTTCCCAGTAGAGTCCAGTAAAACACTATGCACAGAAATGCAGCATACCAAATCATATAACATTTTACACAATATGAGACAGAATTATTACTCATTGCTGCAGTAATTGCTCAGGACTTTCCTTTGGTTTATATCTACATGTAAAAAAAAAATGTGTAAATACATAAATACATCCTTACACTGCACACATACACTACCATTTTTCTATTAAAAAATTACTGTTAAAGAGATGAAGGATAGTATTTTCACTGTGTGAGTCACTGCTAAACTAACTTTAATTGCTTTCTGCTACATTGCAACTGGTAGGTCTCAGTGATTTGAATATAAGGTATTTCCTGACAGGTGAGCAGCTGTTGCATGCACGTAATGCATGCAAAACCAGACCTAAGTTCTTGTCTTCAGGCTCATTAAGCCGACTTCCGCATTATGCCAATTTCAGTAGCAATGCCAGTGGCACAAGTTTCCTAAATTAGCTTGTCTCAAATTAAATATTTAGAGAAGAAAAGCTTTTAAGACAGCAGGGCATCACTAGGCCACAACTATGATACAAAGCTACAGAGGCATCATCTCAAAATACTTGCAGAAAAAGAAATCTGCTGGCTTCATGGCTGATAATCACCAAGCACCATAGGTTAATGTAAAGTTTCAGAAGCACAGTACATCAACTTGCACTGATTTATAAACCGTGAGTATGCACCAAAAAAAAAATAAAAAAGAGAGTGCTAGGATACAAAATTATGCACATCCATGCACATCCAAATTAAAAAAAAAATAAAATCTTTTTAAAGTTGCATTCTCCAATAATGACGCTGGTTGAAAACACTGGGAGACAAGGCAGGTCCCTCAAATCAGTGAAGAGTGAACTTTGTTGTTGTTTTTCGTAAAAGAGAACTAAGTATTTGAAGAAATGGTGAATTCATGCCAAGAAAGGTCACTAAGTCATGCAATAACACAAACTTATTCAAGCAAAGCAGTGGACATACCCTTTATTTTTAAAATCTACCTGTCGCTAATTTCACATACGAAAAAAACCCACTCCTGTGTTAGACCTAAATTAGGATTGCACAGAGAGGAAAGGGTACACATCACATAGAGATTTGTACTGTGTCTTTAATAATCATTACTGCACAGAAATCAGCATAGATAAAGGTTTATTGCAACTACTCAGATGTAAAATGTGTATTCATTCAAAATTTGTTTCTTTTTTATTACAATTGTACAATTTTAGGCTTCATAAAAAAATTCTCTCTCAGAAAAGAAATATACTACCAACATAGCAGTAGAATGGTTTAAAACCAGTATTCAGACCACAACTTGGTTCTGTTTTTTTTTGCAAGCACTCTCAATGGCAGCAAAAGAGCAGAGAAGTCCCAGGTATGCTGTCAGCCATATATCCATCCTGACATGGCTTTCTCCCCAGTGTTTAGATTTGAGGGGCATTCTCTCATATCTTAGTCTTACACAAACAATCTCACTCCCACTTCCCACACAAGTAGCATTTATTACTAGCTTGTCCAATTTATTATCAGGTCAGCCATGCCTGTTTCAGTCCTGTTTAGGAAGATGTCAGATAAGCCACGAGTCACAAGACAGACATTACACAATGCCATGAACAAAAAAAAACAGGATGCAAGGAGAAAGAAAAAGCAACAGGCTCAATCTCTGTGGATAACTTTTGAAGCATCTTGGAATAGTTCCAGTCCTAATACAAAATGGATCCTGACACGGGTTTTGTGCACAAACTTCCCCACTGTTGAAGTAATTCCTGCCCAACCTCTTCTTAATGCAACTAGGAGGCACAGGGTATTTTTAGAAGGTGTCTCTGTAACAGATGCCAGATAGCAGGTAATATAAGAGTATTGATATTCGGCCCTGTTCAGGCCTAAAAATTTTTAGCTATCGACAGCTCCCTTATCTGGCCATAATGTACCACTAGCCTACAGTAAAATAATAATCTAAGGTCCAATGACTGTTGAACTTTATTCTTCCCCCTGAGTTTCCCCTCCAACTTTTTTACTGTCCGCAGGTTACCCCGTACTCTTCTCAGCCATTACACATGCTTGTATTTCCCTTCTTCAAATCCCAGTTTCTCTGTACTGCAGAAGCTTCTCTTCCACCCTCTCACAGGTCTCCCTCCCTAAAATATCTGTAAAACAGAGATGAACTATCTGCCAGTGACCCCAGCTATTGAAATATTTTACTAAATACACCTCTGGTGAACAATCTATTTGCAGCAGGACTGACACTAAAGGAACAGAAATCACAAACACTGAAGCTTCTGCACATAAAATATGCAATTTGCTATTCTTAGGAGATAGAAGAAAAAGATGCACTGAAAGCCTCAGACTGGCTGCACGGTTTGGTCATATTTATACATGACTTGTGTCAAATAAAGAGTTGCAAAGACACATGACAGAATGCTTTTTACCAAATCAGAACTCAATAGAGAGAGAACTTTCACAGAAACAGAAAAATAAATTAACATGCAAAAATATTTATTAAATATTATGTCTGATACTTTTAGACATACATGAGGGAACAAATACATACTGTAACCAGCAACCTTAGTTAACAATCTCATGTCATTATAGTTGTTTGCTTTACATACATAACATGCACAAAGAGGAAATTCAGGAAAGCTACTGTAAAGTGACAGCGAAAAACTTAAATACTTGTCTCAATGCTCAGCCAGTCACCAGAGCTGCATTGCTTTGGGCACATTATTTTACCTGTCAGTGTATTAGTTTTTCAGAGGAAAGGGAATAATACTATTCTCCTTTGTAAAGCATGTATGTATTTATAGTGCATCTCTTCCTTTATTCAGGACCCCTATTTACACTTTAGGATGAAAAATATATTCAATGTATATTCAATTTAGACAGCTACTATCAACAACAGGGATATCTCAAAACTGTTCTTTGCTATTCAAGATGATGATACAGAAGATCTTATTTTCTTGAAGAATACCACCATTAAGCAAAGCTCCACGTCGATTATTTTAAAGACACAGAACATACTATGCTATTGTCTGCCACAGCTAATAGAGACATGTTAATAGTTACTACGTTTGTCTGAAGACTGTTCAGGATGAACCACGCTCTGGCTTTATTTTGCCAGCATGTGCTGTATTTGTACCTGAGCTGAGCTAATCCTTCATTTGAAAAATTGTAAGATGTATCTCTGAAGACCGTTTAGCTTCACCTACATCAGCTATATGAACTATGGTAGAGCTGTGACTCAGTGAATGCTATCTTTGAGCTGTGTTTCATAACCAGGACACAGCTTTTTCCTCGTTACAGATGGTGATGCGTTTTTTTCTTCTTGGACACGCCACTGATTTATTACAAGTTCATCATGCTGCTAACATCTAAACACTGAAAGGTTTTTCAGAACTTTGTAAGGGCTATATAAAGACTTATCGGAGGGTAGCTATAAAACAAAAATTAAAAAACAGCAGTAGATGGTTAAATGGCATTCTGTAATAGACAATTAAAAAGCATCTGCAGACTTTGTGCATGAAAATAATTCTCTCTAGGTTTACCTTTTGCTGAGTTTATGTGTGTACACTACACTTTCACTTCAGTGCTTAATTTCACATCCTGTTTAACCCTACAAAGGAAAACGTGTTTGGTTTCAAGCTTTTAGACCACCTGTTCACACAATGAAATCATTGCCTTGGGCAACCTGGTCTAGTGGGAGGTGTCCCTGGCTATGGCAGGAGGGTTGGAACTTGATGATCTTCAAGGTCCTTTCCAACTCTAAACCATTCTATGATTCTATGATTATCCAGGGTTAATAATCTCTGCCTAGGAAAGGTCCCAGAATGGCTGAAGTGCATTAGCTTAGATGGAGAGACTGCTGCTGATCATGATTTAGTGCTACCAACCACATGACATTGCAAAGACTTCACATGTGCTGATTAATACGCTCGGTGCCCTTGACATAGAAGAGGTGTTGTGACCTGAAAGCGCAAAGGCTTAGAGATTTTCAGGTCACTGTTACTAATAGCTGACCTGCCAGACATTGCTACGCTTTTCCTACATGGAAGTCCTTTAATAAAAAAAAAAAAAAAGTAAAGAAATAAAAATAGGGGGAGAGAGAGAAGAGAAAGAGTAAAGCAGGGAGTCATCTTCAAGGTGCAAGAGGTACAAACCGGCCAGGGAGCTAGAGAGGGTCAGGAAATGGGACATATCAGACTATCAGATGCAGAATGAATCAAAGGGCTTACTCCTTTGTGCAGGATTTATTGCTATTTTCTCCCTTTCTCCTTTTTTTTCTCCACTATGGATTATGACTGCACTTTAACCCCACTTCTGGAGAAAACAAGCAGTTCAAAGAAGTTGACTATAACATCCTCTCTATATTCAGATGCTAAAAAACTCAGGTTAAGTATTATCTTTGTCAGATCACTAAGCAATGTCTCAAGCTAGGTTCAAGGACAGTTCTAAAATACTTCTCAAACCTATAATGTCATTTTACAAATCTCAAACTGTCAGTAAAGTTCCCAATAATAATGTTTCCAAGAAATACAGGTTAAAATTCTACTTTTTCTAACTTCTGAAATGAAAGAGATTACTGAAAAGTACAAGTGAAAACCACACAGAACAGAACTGTAAAGGCAATAAAAACAATATTCAAAGCTGCAGAAAAAAAAGAAACTTGAAAATTGAACAGTGCAGAAACAGAAAACTGATGAGAAACTGCTAGAAGCAAGAATAAAACAATCTATATGGACCAAAAGAAATGCCAATGCATGCGGATTTTTCAGCTACACAAATCTAAAATGGAAAACGATACCTGAGACAGCAATGTAAGCATGGAGCTGTGCAGTTCATATTCACCAGCATAAAAAATACCAGCCCAAGTGGTTTGAACATGAGGGAGGAGGGTCCCAGAGAGCGTGGAAAATGGCAGCCAACAGGTGATTTTCAGGTAAGGACACAACACGAGCAAAATCTCTAATAGATTAAGAGAACATGCAAAATTATCCTTATTCTGTGGTCTAAATTTCAGCTAAACTGGACACGATGGAAAATTTCTAGTACTTTTACTTGAAAGAGACTGGACCAATTTCTTCTTGGGGTAAATTTTACCTCTCTTTATAAACTGAAGTTCTATAGTCCTCTTACAGTTCACTACAGAGCTGAATCCACCTTTGCAACAGGCATCAAAATGCCTTGGGTAGTGAGAAAGGACTGGTTTGAATTTGCCTAGCTGAGAGACAGCGCTAGCTCTAAGCAGCCTGCCTGAGACTTGCAGCACTAATGACATGACCCAGTCACACCTACCAACAGAAGGATGTGGTACTCATGCTTTCAGGAGGATCTTTGTGATTAATAATGCTGACACACCACTCTCAAAGCTACGGCAGGGTCTTCCACAGAGCTGAATCCTTCACGTGCTCCACACTCCAGTTTTCACTTTGTGACTGAGTTAAGGTTTCCAGACCGGCACCAGCTGAATTAAAATAATTCTATGAAGTAGAAACTAAATAAGAAAGGGATGTGTTGCCACATCCCTTTGTGTTCCCTGGGAAAAAGGACTTTTATTACAAAAAATCCTTAGGGCTCTAGACAGGGATCAGGATCTTTTTTGTGCTATTGCAATAGTCACATACAACAGAATATTTGCTGGAGAAACAGAAATCATTTCTTCGCTAACTTGGACCTAAAAGGAGTAAATACTGTGTTAAAATTCTTTATCATGCCCTTAGCTGATCTCTTTCCCTCTCTTTAATAAGCTAAGTTTCAGGTTATTATTCTTCCTCACTTTCATACAGACCCAAACCATTTTTTTAATCTGAGCAGTATCTAAAGCTACCGGACAAGGATTACATCTCAAGCAAATATTCAATATCCTGAATGGATTCAGTGTTTGTTTCTGTTTCAAATTAATCCCCCTGTGCATTGGCTCGCTGTGTAACAGCAAGAAAAGGTGTGCGTGATTATAACGCTGTCCTTTGGCAGTACTAATGTTAGGACTTTTGTGAAGAGAAATTACCAAAGTACTTCCTGTAGTTGCACAGGAAGTAAATTCAAATAATCCACTAGATAAGACATTTTTCCCTTGAGTATGAAATGAAATTTACAGTAACACTTGGAATCTGAAATAGTACAAACTTAGGGGTTTATACCATCCATTTAGGTCTTCTCCGCTATCTAAAATGTTTGCTGTGCTTATTTTATGGTGGAAGAGATCTTTCTGGCAACAAAAAGAAAGCCGAATTTTTGCAGGACCTTGAACTGGAAGAGCATTTCAACATCTGCAGTCTCACATTCCTCTAAGCACTTGGCAATGGTTTTAACAACACATTATAATTGGTTTTCTTTCACAGACTTCCTGCATGAGGAGTAATTTTGTTCATACTTGTTATTCTTGCATGCAGTGGAAGGGGAGCCTCTGGGTCAGAGAAACAACTATATCTTTTGAAGGCACAAAGACTGATAATGGATTAAGTTGTGCAAGATTTCCCCCCCAAAAGTACAGGATTTCTCTGCTGTCAGTTCAAACCCTAGGGATGACCTCCCTCAATTAGTTAGTGGGGTGAGAGTTTTTTTCCTGAAATTATCTTAGCTTTTGCACTAAGTACAATGGTCCAACCACCAACCTCTGATAGTCTTTGACTTTATTTGGTGGGTTTTGATGCCAAGTCCCTGATTCAGTGTACTTCACATGAGGTTACAGGGGTTCATCTGCCCATTATCATTCCTCTGATCTTTCCCTGATCCTTGGTGGGTTTTTGTGTTTATTGTGATCATCAATTAACCGTGTAGCCTAACATATACCAGCTCAATAGCTGCTCACCAGAATAGACATACTTCCTCCCAAATGAAGAGAGCAGCACACAGCTTGTAAGTAAAACTAAAAAAATGCCAACTCTAAGTTACTCGTCCAAAACACCTTCCCCACATTTTTATCCATGACATACTTGAAATCTCACAACTCCACTATAGTTTTTGGAGTATTTTCAATCCTAGAGTACATTAGAAAGAAGAATTAGATAATGCCACCAGTGTCCTGAAACAGCTGCTGCCAACCCACTAAATAACTCCGGAGCATCACCTACACAATGGGCCTTACCATGCGCTACATCCCACAAGTAGGACATGTTGCACAACATGCCTTGCAGAAAACATCTCCAAACTCTGGGCCAGTTTCTAAATCCATAGGGTTTCAGTTCTGAAAGTAAACACTGCAGTTCCACTTCAATGTAAAAGATTGATGGTAAAGCGAGGGTCACAATAAACGCTCCCTTTACTTGACAGGTAAAAAGATGCCTTTGTACCAAAATGATGCAGTGCCTCCACATATCACATCTGCCAACACCACCAGGAGGTCACAACTCAGTTTTCTCAGCTTAGCATTCTGTACCAATTCTTTACTACTTAGCAAGTCTCTAATGGCATCTCATTACTCACAGCTGAATAACTTCAGTTTCATGGGTATTCAACTCCATGAATTTTTATAGATAATGTTAAAACTTGCTTGGGTATTTAGATAACTAAATATACAGGTTAAATTAATTTTCCTAAATTATAGTAGCTTTAATGGGAATCAATTGTCCAGTGGCAAGAATACTTCCCATATAACTGAAAATACTAAATCGGGATTTTTGATCCCCAAATTTGCTATTCCCATGAATGAGACCCTAAGAACCTTCACAGATGAATGAACAGTGCTGGATTCTTCTCCAAAATTTAAAATAATATATTTTAATGATATAAAAGGAATGTGAAACTAATTGTCCCGTGTAACTAGATTGCTGAAACAAAAAAGAAAGTCTACCAAATGCCTGCTCACATACCAATTAATTCCCCCAGGGCCAATTCTATCAACAGGTTGAAACATCAGAAGGTCTGTGTTGAAAATGCAAAAGAGAACAATATATTCTGAATTCTGCAGTGTAAAAAACATTAGAATATGCTTCCTGCCAATGCCAATCCATTTGAATATCAAAGAAACCTTGAGTCTATAAACAATATTGATGAAAAAAAAAAAAAAAAACAACAAGCCAAGTTCACTACCAAGCAATTTAAATTTATGAAACTGGCCCACAGGGAACATAACTTGAAAAAACTGCTCTCGTTCTGTAGGTGTTGAATCAGGGTATTGATATAATTGTACACTAATATATCACACATACAAATCCATGTCACAAATAGCAAATGGGCCAGGAAATTGTACTGCATTACCAGATTCCATTTCTAACACAGCACAGGCAAAACCCTGCACTGACTGCTAACATTTTTGACACACCCAAACACACAATCCCAAGGATGCTATCAAAAAGGCCCATTAGAAATAACACTTTGTTCTTTTTCAATTGAAGACTCAGATAAACTGTCACAGAAACTGCTTTTTCAGGGGGACGAGTCCTTACAACAGCCTAGACACATGCAGACTGGTAACAGCAGAAGCTCATTTATAAGCTGCTATCTCACTGTGTTCACAGCAACACCCCTGAAGTTAAAAGACTAATTAATTCCCAATATGTGGTTTTCTCTTACCATTTCTCTGAGTAAGGATGAGCAGGATAGCAGAATGCTTTGCAGCAGACCAAAAGCATCATTACTTTTAGCTCCACCTACACAAGTCATCTTGATACAACCTGGTGACTTAAAGATCAAACCGTTAACTTACCAGTGCTGAGTTATTTAACCACCTTCAGACAGGTCACTTAATGACCTTCCTAGGTTGTGTAAAAACATATTCACAGAACTTATGTTATCCTAGGTTACATTAAATGGTTTGTTTTATGTCCACCTGTTGCTTCGTAGAATTCAAAATATCCTATTAACACAGCTTTCCTGAAGCAATTTCTTCAAACATGTAAGCATCAGTTCAACTTACAGGACCCATTTTCCATTTCTTTTCTTGTACATAGTTCATATTACTTCACATTGCTTTTTCAGCAGTGTAAGAAATAGAACCATTGTGTTCTCTTAAAGCAGGAAATCAAAAACATACCTCAATTTTTTTCCTACCACTATCTGGAAAAGAGGAATAACTTTATGATCACATTCTATGCAGAAAGTCCTCTGCCTACAGAGACCCACTGTGACAGCTGATGACATAAAAGCCAAGACAGACAAGTCTTTTCTTGTTTCTTTATAGTGTAGACTTTTAGTCTTAAATCCTCTTTTCTTTAAACCAAACAGAATTTTGCTTCAGGAAACTATCAGTCCTTGTTCTCACCTTACAAAAACTTTTTGAGTTAGATAATGATGACACTGGATTCTCAGCCCTGAAGAGGCTTTAAATTCTGCTCTGTTTTCTAGAAGAAGTATCTGCTTTTTCATAGCCTCTCTAATATAGCACTGAGCAAAAGAACTTAATCAATTGTGGCGTGCTTTCAAGCTGAGGTGCCTGTTTGCCAGGAAAGTCCTGAGACAGTGATTTAACATTCTTCTGTTTCTCAGCTTCACTATTGCAATTCATTATTTGCAAGGCTCAGAGTGACCTCCATAAGCTCCAGTTACACAGAATACAGCTCATCAGTTTCTCACCAGGAGCAGCAGGTCAGGTCTGTTCTTTCTCTTCTGCTGAAGTTCTAAATTAGCTTTAAAATTAAATTGTTGTCTTGTGAGATTATGAGTGATGGAGGTCCCAGATCTCCATCACAACTTTGCATGGTTCATAGGAGTCATACACATGGCAAGAAAATAGTTTATCTGAAGAAACATATAGAACTGAGTAAGCTATGACAGCTCTTGCTCTAGAGCTCTGTACATTGTAAAAACAAAACCTGGCCCACCAATGTGAAAATTAATATCCCAGGACTGAGTCTATGATGTATCTTCTCTGCAGTGCAGTGCAGAGCTCCACACGCAGTTACAAAGCAAAGAGTGTCGGTGGGAATTGGGAGTCTCTGAAGCAAATACTGCCCAACGACGGATGCTTCATACCTTCAAAACTGTAAGAAAGCAGGCAGGGAAAACCAGAAGTCAATTTTCAGTTTTGGCTAGCCTTATTTTATCAACAATTTTCCACTGATTTTTAGGTAAATCACAATTAAAAAGAAATAATTTTCATGGACAATTTTGCCTGAATGTTTCAGAATAGATAACGTGTGATTTACATCAGATTGCTACATGCAGCACACTGCATATCTCTATAAAGATATGCAACTTCAACATTATCACTTTTGCCACAAAAAAGTTTAGCAAATTCTAAATAGAGGTCGTTGATCATTAATAAATCATCTGTGTTTTAAATTCAGTCTGTGGCTTTGTCATAAGCATTCAATGAGGCAGAAGTTGAAAAAAAGATTTCACACAAGACTTAAAATAGAGGTAAATTCTTCCAAAATTACAAAATAAGGTGTTCCCAAGCAGCTATAAAACGTAAGAAAAAATGGAAAATCCACTCTCCTTTAAGAACTACCAGATATTTTGCATTATCATGTTAGAATCAAAGAAGTATACTGACTTCCTGTCAGTAAACATAACTTCATTATGACCAGGGTTTTTTCCACTGTTGTACCCTAGCAGTGGTTATAGGCTGTTTAATGAGCTTCCTGAGCCATTCTGAAACACTTAAAAAAATGTCAGGGCATTTATTTTAATAAATCAGCTGCAAACAGTATTTCCTAAAAGACTAGGGTATTTCTTTCAAGGAAAATGAAACCTTTAGCACCACAAAGCATAGGATCTCAATATACTCCTGTACTTATCCTTTTTCATTTTTGCCCTCCAGATGTACATTTTTCTTAGTATACGAGACCGGTTTCTTTTATGCTGGTATGGCTGGACTTACAGTTAAAAAACAGAAGACTTTAAAGTCCAAGGGATGGTCCTGGAAATGAAAAAATAAAATACTAGAACTAAAAACTAGAAGTATTTCAGAGAAGTCACAGCAAAAGCTGGTAGTCCTGACAAAACGTATTCTTGGAAGTGATAGCTCTATCACAGATAGATTTAGATGTGGAGTGTCACAGACTGGCTGGTATGTACCAATGCCAAAGAGAAAGAAACATAGGAGTTAACAGCCGCCAGAGATCAAAAGCAAAATCAGAGACACATATCACTCCTTAATGTAAACATAATGCAGTCCATGCTCACTTGCCACATGCTCACATACTACATGCTCCTATATGCTCACATACTCTATGCCCATTAGAGAAGATTGGCTTTGAATACAGAAGTTACTGATCTGTCATGCAGGTGTGAAGTCAAACATACAGAAAAACCTGACTATGTCCAAGTTCAGTAAAGAATTAAGGGTTTTTACATAACTAATATATGAACTATACCGCTATAATCACCTGATTAGCTGCCTTGCTCACACTGTCGCGTGAGATGCAAACACGCAGCACGCAACTGCTCTGTGCACCCTCTCTGGATGTTCTGTGCTGATCACAAGGAGCTCTCCTGGGGACCTGATTCATCTCTTCTCTTATTTTGTACAAATGAACAAAAAGAAAAAGCAAACTCTAATTGAAGATACTGGATCACAAGTAGGATTGTTACCTCTGCGGGTGTTTCCAGTACAGACCAGTTTGACCTGGCTGACAGAGAAGCTGGTACTTCCCCTTGGGGAAGGGCTACCATGCCCAGTTGTCCCCACACTGGATAATCTGAAATGCCCCAGTGAACCTTGCTTTTCCCCAAATTCTCCACCACCCCAGCCCTAGCATTTCCTAGGTTTTTTGCTCAGCACACACAACTTCATTAACTTTCATGTTCCACAGTGCATTACCACCTTGTCCCCTGTCCTCCAAGCCTGTTTCTGGGGAACAAGGGCAAGTGCCCCGCTGTCCTCCCTCCCAGCAGACAGGGTCACCACGTGTGGGCTCAGAGCAGGGAGTCCCCAGGTCTCCTCTACCCCAACAGAGCAAGAACAGCAGATTCTCACCCTGATTGCCCCCAGAAGGAGACCCCACCAGATCCATAGAAAAGGAAGGATGGCTTTTACATGAATCTCCTCCTGCCATTTGAAAGCCAGTGCCACTTGCACTCAAATCCAGAGGCCATTGCCTGTCAATCCATCACTCTTTACACTGCTGTCAGCATAGCCTGATGTGTGTGCTTCTAAGGCGCAAGTTAACTGTTAACTTGTTAACTGTTAGCTGTGTATTCATGAGGAGGAACTCTCCCATATACCAGAAATGCAGACACGGGAAGAGCATACAAAACAAGTGGTTTATATAACGTGTTCTTTTTTGCTCAGAAAATGGTTTCGCATTGAGCAAGTGGACCTAAGAAGCTATAAAATTATTAAAGTGCTGTTGCCTGGATACAATTTTTTCCTATTTCATTCCCAAATGACTCTATAAAAAATCCAGGTTAGCTTTGTTCTTATTGTTCAACTGAAAAGTAAAAATTCCTTAAACTGCAGAGAGGTAATCAAGCCATTGTCTTAAATTGAAGATACTTGTTCTTCTATTGGATATATATTAAAAATTTGAAATTGAATTAATGTAAATTAATTATATTATAATCTAAAATAATTAATTCCATCTATAATCAATTTTCTTTCTAATCTGTTATTTTAAATCTACAGTTATTTCTAAAATACCATCTATGTATTAATTTCTAAAATACTGTTATCATAACTTTGTATTTTACAGGTATAAAAAGAGATAAACTAAACTGCATGCATAAAATTGTTTTAAAGATAATGAAGGATTTATAGAGACATTAAAAACACAAGAAATGACACAAAATTACTCTGTAACTTTAATTACTACGTAACTGTATATATGCATTATGATATATAAACTTTTACTATTTTTGCACTAGTTGCAGCTTCATTATCATTTTCTCATTCACTGTACAGAATGGGCAGTATTCATTTAACAAAAAACTGTTTTTTACTTTGTTTTAGCTCTACCGTCAATCTATGGACAATTGTCTTACGACAAAACCATATTCTGCATAAAGATTAAATTCTTCATAATGTTGTTTACCAACTATATTCATTAGTAGCTAAATTGAGTGCTACAAAACCATGTTTTAATTTATTTTAATAACTCTGCAAGATTGTTGAAAAAATTAATTTTTTATGTTTGCTAATTACAGTTCCTGATATTCTTTCAAGCTAGTATTTATAAATTGACAAGAATACATGATGTGGGGTTATGTACAAAGCTTAATCCCTGCTTAAAGAAATTTTTTTCCCAGTGCAGTAGAGACAGAGGTTTTTTTTTTCAGAGTTTTACTCAGCCATTCCAAGCTGCATTGCTGACTACTGAAGGTGCTCGAGTGAACATCATTTATCTAAATATAGCCTTGGTGAACCCCACATGCTCTCAGGTCCCTTCAGAATATACATCATATTTTAATTCTGAAGTAATGAAAGGTGTGCATCACAAGACATCTGAATTATTCCAACTGACTGTCATGAGAATTAAGCAGCTAAAGATCAATACAACTCAAATGAGGTTAAAAAACATGCACACCTCCCAGTAAGTTAAGTTAAAAAAAAAAAAAAAAGAGGTTATTTGCTTGTTTTTCACCCAGATTTATGTTTCCAATTCATAGGACTAGTTGAAATGTTAATAGTGATGAATGAAAGGTCTTCCTTTGACTCCCAGATACAATTACAACTATAGAAGCTACTGTATGGCTTTAACTGCAAGACCTGTTATTATAGGCATTCACCTGAAAAACTCCCATCTCTAGTATTAACCTCATGCAGCACTATATATATATCAATGCAGCATTAATTGCATTTTCCAGTTATAACTGCAGCAAATTTATCAGTTTCTGACTTCATGTTATTCTCAATTAGTCTCAGCTTCAAGAGGTCAGCAACAGAAATGCCACCTCGGGTGATTCATACCCCTCTCCCCAAGACCTAATCCAATACGCACAAAATTGCCTACTTTATTTCAGCCGTGAAGTGTGTGCTAAGTACAGAGGATGAGCAAGAGCAGAAGACAGAAAAACAAAGAAGAATAGGAAAATAAGAAAAGGAAAGGGAGGAAAGGAAGAAAAGGAAGCAGAACGTGAGGAGAAAACAGAAAAGAAAGAAAAAAATCCACAAAACATGCCTTTTACAAGTCTTGCTTGCACAGCAGTCTCTTTTACCTACTCTCTGATGGAAAAGCATAGCACTTAAAACTAATTTCCTGAATTGGAGTTTGCTGCTAATTTGTTGCATAACCTGGAAAAACTAGTCTTTAATGAAGTTATAATTATTTTTAGTGTATACAGTAACATTCTGTACAGTCACCTGTAGCATATGCTGTCCAGTCACACAGCGAAAGACCTTGTACTGCACCCCCAAGAGTGAAGGTTGTCATAGCTACTGTTACTTCAAAAGTCTTGACTTTTCATGACTAACATTTTATGTTTCAAAATAGTATTATGACAAAACATAAGAGACAAAAAAGACACCTCTGGGCATGGTGAATGGTTTGCATTATGGCAAACACAGTAAAAAGCTTTTTTCTCTAAACCATTTACAATCATACTATATAAAAGAAAACAAAAAAAAAAAAACAACCAACTTGGATTGCTTTTCCATACGTCTAGCAAAAGCACTCCTTAATGTCTTTACAAAGACACCATTTCTAAAAGCATAATGGACCACAGGGTAAAGTCCATTTTTAAGAAAATGCACAAAAATCACGAAAAATTATCATGCTTAAAATAGCTGTTACTGTATGATTTGGTTGTAGTAACAATTTGGTACACGCAGAAGCATATTTGACCAGTTTGCTTTTTATGCCATGGGGAGACTTTATCTCTATGAATTTGTGAAAGTCTTGCTTAATAAAGAGCCAAATCAAGACTGAAATAAACCTAGAGGACAAAAGTAAAAAAAAAAAAAATTCCTATTACTTTTCTACAACTATGTTGCTTTAACCTCAAGGAATTGCAAGTATTTTTTTCTACTTTGGGCATAAAGATTCAGCTCTACTTACGCAAGATGAGTCATGGGGATTTCTCCCCGATGAAACTGCCAACTTCAGAGCCTTTATTACTTTTTAATGACGTACGTAAAAGCTTGCTACTCACTACAGCAATGACGTACATTACTCCACGTTAGGACTTGACCCTAATTTACCTTCAACTCTGTTGTCAATTCACATTTCTTCCTCTTAATGATATTGATAGGGCATACACAGCCAGTAAAGAGAGGTTTTAGGATCTCAGAGTTCAATTCCCAGCTGAAGTTCAGTCTGAATATATCTCCAGTAAAATCAATTAAGCTATACCATTTCCGCATCAGTTGAAATCTGGCACCTGGAGAGAACTTAAACCCACTTTTTGGTTAGGATGGTTACTATTCATTCTGCATTTGTTCTTGTTTCTTGCTGAAGTTACCCCTCTCCCTACCTGCTGGAGATGTGGCCTGCAGAATGAGTAAGGGCTGTGCAGAAGTATCTCTGCAAGGTTTGGGGTTTTCTTTGAGTATGAAAGGAGAAGTCAAGACCTTTCTTCCCTTCTTCCCTGTGTGCAGTGAGTTTTCTGAACTAACATCAAATGGATTATCTAGCTGTCCACCATAAGTGGCTACACCATTTAGAACACATAATGTGATTTTGAACCAACTCAGCAACACTTATTTAAACCAAACTGAAACAAGCCTTGATTAAACAAGAGTGTGTTCCGGAAATATTGTGGTTCTATGAAAACAGTTTTAAAGTAATCTTAAAAAAAAAAAAAAAAATCAAATATAATTTGCAGCAAAGATTATAAGAATTATTATTACTTAATGGAGGTACAGCACTAAACCCCCAATCCTTGAAATATATTAGGTTATGGCGGCTCCTAGACCTCTGCAATAAAACCATTATCTTTTTTAGGATGATGTTTAACAGCAGTATGCAGAACATCAAAGAGACACTCAAAAAAGAAGATGAACATTTTAAGGTGAAAACACATCGCCTGGGGTCAAGATTTTGTAAAATGTGGTAGGTGCATTTTGGCCCAGCTGCATTTATCTGGTGGTAAAGCCAGCTTCAATCAGAGGCTCTCACAAGCAAGACTGCTTGTTGGACTTTACACAGTCTACCAGAACTTCCTAACCTTGGAGTTAAAAGGCTGAAAGGTCAGCTACACTTCTAATATGGATTAATCTGATGATGCAGTAGGCTTTGTAAAAATGGTTGTATTAGTCACTTTTTAAGTGTGAGGGGCTTGACACTATTTCATTCAGCAGCAATGTTTCCTTTCGTGTTCTCTGGTTTCAGATTTAGGGGACAATGCCCCAAAGCACAGAATCAGAGACGTTAAATAAAGGTGCAGTAAGGCTCTGTTTCTTCAGTGGTTTAAGACTTCTAGCACCTGTGTGAGCCGACTTGGGCAGGACGTAGGAATGACAACAAGACCATGGATGAAAGACAAAAAACAAATTTAATCTCAATACCTTACGAACTGGGGAGTCTCCGCAGCAACGCCTGGGCAGAGGGACACAAGCAGGGCATGCAGGCACTGCAGGGTGGGAGAAAGTCCTTGTTAGCAGGAGCGCGTGAGCTCCGACTTGCTGTTCTTGCCTGCTTTTCAAGGGTTCAAGCAGGCGTAGTTTTCTACTGGGCTTTGATCTTCTTCAACAACAAGGCAGTGATCCCATGTATGCTAGATAAGGTGTCCCTGTCCATCCCAGGCTTACATTGTGTAAGTGCAGATATTCTACTTGCAAGCACATAAGGCTGAACAACAATTAGTGTGATATATGTGTTGTCCAGCACCCCGGGTGCGAGTCACTTGAGCATGTTTACAATCCTCCTCGCCAATCTTCCATTACTTTCCCACAGCATCTTATATCTTAATGAATGCTAATGTTTGCATATTTTCATGTCTGAGTTACTGAGTATGTCAAAAGGGAAAAATGTTCAGCACACACCTAGCTTCACACTGATTAGCTTTAATAAAAGCTAACCTTCTAAGAAGGTCTTGATACTAATAGCAAATAAGAATCCTAAGGGCTAACTTCAACTGTTGCTTCTGACTTTGGATGGAGGCAAAGGGTACAAAGCAAAGCTGATTTTGACCTCTAATCTTCTGCACAATTTCAATAGCATCCTCACCAGGTAACACCCACTAACCTCCAGTGAAAAAAAGAAAAAAAAATTGCTCCTGAAAAAATGAGCAAAAAAAGAAAAGACATCAATCCAAAACTTTATCACTGAAAACCTTAACATGAATAAGAATGAAGAGACCGGTTTATCTCTGAAGGTATCTACCTGAACTGTTATATTTAGGACTTTTCTCCTCAATGTCCATCCAAAAGTATGTCCTTTGAGGAGAAGAAAATTTACATTGTTGTAATTGTATTCTAAAGAGATGAGTTTCTAAGATACTTACAATAGTTGAAAAAGACTCTGCTGCTACTCTGTACATTGAGAGTCTGATATTTTCTAAGTAATCTTTGGGGTCTAAGTAATTCTTTAACGAACAATTCTTGTCAGTACCAATATAAAATGAAGAACAGTATTATTGCAAACAGACAGTTAATGGCTAAGCCAAACTGTTTCTTAACAAAATCAATGTACATGTTAATTCCTACGAGGGCTTGTTTTATTGGAAATACACTCATGATCTGGCCAATATGGCAGCAAGTGGGAAAATGCCTTATACCTATATGCTCCTGGAAAATAGAGACGCTCACATACCAAAGACTTAGATAGTTTTGTGTACCATCTGTTACCGAAAAAGGGCACCGCTTAAAAAAAAAAAAAAAAAAAGAATATTGCATGTTTTTACTGAAATGCCCATGCAAAAATTGAGTACATTAGTTAAGTGATGGACAACTATTTTCAAGATCTGCATCAGTTCCATATTCTCTCAGATAAAGTCCAAGATAATGTCTTTAACCTTCAGAGACCTAGATTCATTGAAACATGCTCTAAAGACCATAATACTCTCCCCACTTCCATGACTGAGTTTTAAGGGAAGGAACTGCTTATAAACCATTATCTTAATTGAGCATTTGGCATTTGCTACTCACATTGGTACAAAATACCCACTGATACAGCTGAAAGGGTATAAAAATGAATTTAAGCATTACTATCTGTAAGAATATACAGCACAGAAAGAGAGTGATAGATTACAGTAGGAAGAGAACAGCAGAGAACCTGGGTCCAGACATCCCATGGGAATACTGAGATGGGAACTCAGGTTCCTGGTCTTTGAATTTGCCTTTACAGCAGTTATCCTTGCCACTGGCAATGTGACTATGCAGCTTCACCTGTTTCAGGTGAAAGTATGTGTATTACAAAGCCCTATTAGACAGTCTGGCCTGGTGTTACTGTAACGTGCTGTATGAGGTACTAGGTGTTATGCAAGATGTCTTACTGCGGCAATAAAACCTTAGCTGCTTCTTAAAGCTGGTAAGAACATATCAACATCGGGAAACTGGGATTCTTAGAATACTACCAGCATAAACATGAACAAAGCACTCAAAGCCAAACCCACATCTTCGAGACCCAGAGCTAACCCAGACACATAGCATCACATAACAGACATGAGGAGTTTGGGTCTTAATTATCTGTGAAAGCCCTGAAGAGAAGGCACCACCAACAAAATAGCTTTTCTTTCCAGATGTAACTAATTAGTACAAAATACGTGCCATTTCATACCTGTCATGATTGCTGTAAAGCTGTGGGCAGGTCTGCACTTAGTCCATGAAACGTGCATTTTCATGCTGTATATACTACTACGGCACTTTCCATTAGAAATGCCAAATACAACCTAGGTCAAACTGCCTCAGAAAGAGATAGTTTTGGCCATGGTCCCTTTCCTCATTAAAGGAAAAATGCCACCCTAAAGCAAAGCAGGGCAGCACTGGCACTCACTGCTGGGAGCAGGGAGGCTGCTGGTCAGGGTCTAGCAAACTGCAGCCCAGGCAAACTCTGTCCTCCACATTTAAATCCAGAGTCAGCTTCAAGGATGCTGACTACCATTCAGCTGAGTTTTCACATCATCAGCCGTTTGAAGTACATATTAAAATATTTCCTGGCCATCCACATATGCCATGTGCAGCCTGCAGGTCCGGGGCATTGTGCTTTGCAGCTGCAGAGCGACCTTATACTTACATTGGCGTGACTTAGTTCCCAAGGATGTCTCTCTCAGCTTGAAGAAAAGGATATCTGAGGTCATCACCTCCTCCCTGAAGGATTAATGACCAAATATGAAGTCACCTACTCCTTAGTTATTCCTCCTTAGTGGCTCCATATGGAAATACGCCATCCATCACAGCAGCCAGCAGTTATGGAAGCCAGTGCTGAACATAATTCACTTAAAAAATAATGTACAAAGTAGTGCATTCATCTGTTTTATAATGATAAAAAAATTCAACAGAATAAAAATTTAATTGTTAATCATATGATATGTACAAACAGAGCTGTGCATACAGGCCAATAGCAGATGATCTTTCCATACCTGTTCACTTGCATTTAAAGGATGAGGTGAAACACATTTTTAAAATTTCACCATATAAATGTTCAAATTTCTTTTATTCTAGAGTAACACCACCAAAAGACACTGTACTAGAGGAAAAATGAGCACTTCTAAGGACACACAGCATGAGAGCAGGAGGCGAAAAAGCACCACATACTAGTCTTCAATGTTTTTCAGAAGATAGGTATTTTAATTTTTCCCTGAAATGAAACAGATGCCATCATTCTCCTAAAGACAGCTCCAAAAGAAATAGAATACTTTTCAAGCCTCCCTGTCTGCGTAACCTTAGCTACACATCATGCTCTTCTGCAATACTCCATGTGCTAAAGTTACTTGACAGACTTGTTTTGGAATATTCAGTGTCTTTAAAAATCAAGTAAAAATAAGCTATTTTCTGCTGACAAGTGCTGATACTGTTCAATCATCTGAAGAATCCAGCACAGTGTTTAATTACATAACATTGTGTCTCCACCAAAAGGTAACTCCTATGATCACGGTCCGTCGTTGCCATGTTCAACTGGCAAAAAGCCACCCACCCCACTTGAAGGGGGACATTACTCATACGCAATTTCCAAGAGACTGATTTCTTAATGAGTTCCTGGGGCCACCTATTATTTAATTTCAAATTCAGTGATACAGTTGATGATCATAAAGGGAAAACAAGAGAAAAGAGACAGAGGTCCTTCTGACACTTGTTGAATGGTTATTTTTAGAGAGTTCTAAGACAGGAACCTGCTTCTTAATCTATAAATATTATAGATTATTATTATTATATATTATTATAAGATCATCAGAGTTGGAGATGATTTATTGCTTCTGTTTGTTATGGATGATACGTGAATAATCAAATATAAGGTCAAGTACTTGTAGACTTTCTTTTTTAAAACCAGATAGGGAGATACCTGGATGTCAAGAGCCATTTACTATTCTGGGTCTGTCACAGATCTGGAGTTTCGCAAAGTACATTTCCTTCTTGCAAGACACTTATAAGGATAATATTCACTCTGTGATTAAATGAAATATATGTGAAAACTAATGCAGAGTTTAATTAGCAGATTGACATTCTTAACACAAGCTGTTTGTTTACATGCAGTGTCTGTTTATCTGAAAGGGAACAACTGCATTTGGACAGTTTACCAGGGATTTTCACTAATACAGATGTAAGTAGCTGTGAGATAATCACACCTCTGTTTTTATCCTTATATCTCTGCCCCATTCCTCCAGAAATAGATTTTATCATGCCCACAACAGTCTATAAATAAAATTTCTGTTAGAGTGATCCTGTCTGGTGATAAGTCTATGCGGCTTAACTGAAACAGCGATAAATGTGCAGGTGTCTATGCAATCATGACAATAGTATCAAAATGGAATCACGGAATCACAGAATTTTCAGAGTTGGAAGGGACCTCTAGAGATCATCTAGTCCAACTCCCCTGCTAAAGCAGCATTGCCTAGAGCACATTACTCAGGACTGCATTCAGGTGCGTCTTGAAAATCTCCAGAGAAGGGGACTCCACAACCTCCCTGGGCAGCCTGTGCCAGTGCTCTGTCACCCTCACCGTAAAGAAGTTTTTCCATGTATTTGAATGGAACTTCCTGTGTTCTAACTTGTGCCCATTGCCCCTCGTCCTGTCACTGGGAACCATTGAAAAGAGCCTGGCTCCATCCTCCTTCAACCCACCCTTTAGATACTTGTACGCCATAATAAGGTCTCCCCTCAGCCTTCTCTTCTCCAGGCTAAAGAGTCCCAGCTCTCTCAGCCTTTCCTCATAAGGCAGATGCTCCAATCCCTCAATCATCTTAGTTGCCTTTCGCTGGACTTGGTCCAGCAGTTCCCTGTCCCTCTTGAACTCGGGAGCCCCAAACTGGACACAGTATTCCAGTTGTGGCCTCACCAGTGCAGAGTAGAGGGGGAGAATGACCTCCCTCAACCTACTGGCAACACTCTTCCCTATGCAGCCCAGGATTCCATTGGCCTTTTTGGCGACAAGGGCACATTGCTGGCTCATGGATAATTTACTGTCTACCAGGACCCCCAGATCCTTCTCCTCAGAACTACTTCCCAGCAGGTCCGCCCCTAACCTATACTGGTGCTTTACGTTCTTCCTCCCCAGGTGCGGGACCTTGCACTTGCTCTTGTTGAACCTCATTAGGTTCTTCTCTGCCCAGCTCTCCAGCCTGTCCAGGTCACGCTGGATGGCAGCACGGCCCTCTGGGGTGTCAGCCACCCCACCCAGTTTGGTATCATCAGCAAACTTGCTGAGGATACACTCTGTCCCCTCATCCAGGTCATTAATGAATATATTGAACAATATTTGACCGAGTATTGACCCCTGGGGGACACCACTGCTTACAGGCCTCCAACTAGACTCTGTGCCGCTGATCACAACCCTCTGAGTTCTGTCCCGCAGCCAACTCTCAATCCACCTCGCTGTCGCCTCATCTAGCCCATACTTCCTCAGCTTCCTAATGAGGATGTTATGGGAGACAGTGTCAAAAGCCTTGCTAAAGTCAAGACAGATGACATCTACAAAAAAAAACCAAAACACTCCACTTTTTAACAAATCCAGGAATTACTAAGAGTACTTCCCTCTCTTTCTCAACTTGAAATCTCTTAAAGATGAGGGCTGAAATATCAGTAGCAACTTATTTTTCTCTGTTAAGGACTTCACAAGTCCAGGAGGGTAAAAATGATGTGCTAGCAATCTGAATGTCTTGGACTTATTCTACTTTCTAACTCTACAGATGAAGCTGTAAGAGCAATAACTGTATAAGAAGGATTTTCTCTGCCTGCATATCGGTAGCAATGGTACACCTTTGCCAAGCAAACCGTGCTTTTTAGAGTTGATTTCTTCTACTTGCATATAAATGGATCTGGGTAATGCCGTGTCCAAAATCCTGAGGGACCTCTGCATGATCCATTTTCCCACTGAAAGCAATAAAGAAAAAGTCTTTAATTTTAATAATGTAAAATACAAATCCTATACAAAGGATACTTGCACAGGAGAACTGTCTTAATCATTTGGCCCAAGTAAATTGCCTATCCCATTGTCTCAGTTTCCTTATCTGTGAAAAACAGATAAAAAAATTTTAAGATGCTCCATGGGAGGCACTGTAAGTGAAAAATACTATTGCTCTATGAAAGAATTTGTAGGGCTAAATCTCCTGGTCTTCTATGAGGCCATTTTCTCTATATCCTTCCCCCCTTTTTGAAAGCAGCTTTTGCAAAAATGCTTGCATGTGACTTCTAGAAGAAATTTGCATTTATCCACAACTATTCATGGACGCAGTGGAAATTATAGGCAACTTCTTAATGTAAAGCAAACCGTGGGTGAAGTTAGACTTAACAGATGTTATGCTTCACATGTTCCTCTCAGAAAAAGACAAACAGCTATTGAGTTGTGCTTTGTGGGGCCTAGCTACATGAGCATGATAAAGAGCATAGGAACAGATACATAAACTTCTTGCTTGACTGCATTTGACAGACAGGGTACCTTTTTTGGTTACAATATCTGGACACATTGACGCATATTCTGTAAACTGGTCTCCCTCCCAGTCTCATTCCCCTCCTTCTATACTGCAGCAGATGTCTCCAAAACCTGTTTGAAAGGATTGTTCTAAATGCACAGGGTTAATTGTAACCAGCTGGGCCAGGACACAGTAGGCATTTAAATACCTTGTGAGGAAGCCAAAACATTAGACTTCCTTTTTTTTTCCCTCCTTTTCTTACTGTAGTTACTGCTAAAACCTGCTTTGCTCCTACAGATGCCAGCAGGCTCTGGTGTCCTGTGGAATGAATTGTTCATGATGTTTTGCTGAAAAGGAAAATGTACCAATCCACTCATCTGGAGACCATTTAAAGTTCTACTACACACATGAAGCAGAGCGAGCTCAATTTTCAGCCTTGTTTGTTCTTCTTCCCGTGTTTCACCTTCCATCTGCAGCCGGGGTTCCATTCCATTAGCAGCTTTCCAACCCCTAGAGAATGGTTAAGGGCAGGGAGTAGAGAAAAATACTTTCAGTAACTGCACACTTCGATGGCTTCAGTTAGGCTTTTATTACAACACTAACATTTAAGAATCTTTGGAGAGTCTTGCTTAGCATTAAATAACAATTTTGTACAATGAAAATCATATGGCAGTAAAATAATTTAAGCAAGAGGTGTTACAAATGTTGACTGCCTGCCCTTCCCCCTGCCCCTGGACAGAAATCTTCCAAATATGACATGGTCAAACCAGGTAGGGTAACATCACATCTCACGGCCATGTCCCCAGACGCTCAAATGATTACTTGTTCATTTGTTAGATCTGTTTCAGGAATATGGTGTAACATCCCCATTTTGGTGACTGAAAGACCATGAAGAAGAATAGGAGATGTGGACATTGAATCCTGGAAGCCTCAAGAAGAATTCTTCCATTTTCTGAATGAGTGTTATAAGGCCTGGTAAGAGAAGTGGTACAATGAATCCACCACAAAAAGAGGGATGACCATCTGAAAGTGAGTATAAGATCAAATCTTCTAACTGCGGCGAGGAAGGAATAACGATGCATTGACCGCTTCAGACAGATCAACATCAAGATTCTTAACCCCAGTTCTTCTGAAGTATAATCAAGGTGCTCTGCTACTAAATTGCCTAAAGGCTACAATTCAGCTGGTTATCTACAGAATCAGAATTAAAGTCACTGAGAGTTTTTAAAAGCCAGTAAAAGTTTGGATGCATTCCAGCCTAGGGGTAAGCTGAACAGGATTTTTCAGCATTTCAATTTTGGAATTTCAGGGACAGATTTCAGCTAAATCTGCTACAGGATCTAGCTGTAAGGTCAAATGGCCTGCAAAACATATATTATTACCATTTTTATTGGAGAAAAGAATCTGCCTGATTTTTATTTCTTAAGGTAAGTTTGAAGCCTGACATTGTTAAGTAAAAAATCATTGCATTTAGGATGTCAGAAAAACAAACCATAAAAGGCAATTTTAGCTACCTTCCAAAGTAAAACTACACAACTGTATTATAAGCATCTCCTAACATTGAAATGCAGCACTTTCACAAAACTTTGTTAGTCAAGAAGTCATATTACATAGAGAATTTCAAGATGAAATTCAAGATTCTCTAATGAATTTCAAGATTCTCTAGACTCAGAGAATGGTAAAGCTATGCAGGAATAAAAATGGCTTATAAGTTAATGATCTGTTTTGCCTGATTTGCCTCAAATGAAAAATAACAGATGCCTGTTTCATTAATGATTTTGATTGCCATTAAAGCCTGAGCTAAAAGCTCTTTAGACAAAGAAAGTAAGACTGGCCCACAGAAGAACTGGAAGTCAGCCGACAGGGAACTGTGGCTTATTCTTACTCACTTTGGACGAAGCAAAAGTCATGATTCCACTGAAAACTAGTGATGACTTATTGTCCAAGACCAGTGCAAACTGCATCTGAACAGACCAGGAAGAATCAGACGGAAAACCAGCCTAGTGACTGAGACATACCTTTTTCTGCTCTTATTCCTTATTATCAGAACATAATGCTCTTCCAGTGTATCTACCATTTCAGATCATTTTGGATTTACATTATAATGCACTGTGTAACTATCATATTTCTATGAAATCCTAAATTTTTATTCAAACTTGATGCTTAAGCAGATGGCGCGTTCCTGTAAGCAGTTCAGAATCACTATTTTTACCACCTGAGAAAGGGCTATAAGCATTTACCCCTTGAAATGACAAATGTAACAATTTATGAAGATTCATTGCTAGGAGGCCATGATAATGTGTCTTGTAGAAAGAAAGTCAGACTGGAGAAAAGGTATAATAAGCAGATAAATGTCATATATAACAATGACTAGGTGAGATACTTATTTTAGGTAACACAAAGGTAAGCATAATCAGAACGACTCATTAAGAACACATGACTGCAGATCTATATGCATCTCAGCTAGCAGCTGTTGCCTGATTAATTTAGCAGCTAACAAGAAAACTTGATAGTTTGTAGTATGACAATGATTTATTAAGGGTTCCAACTTTTTATTAAATTTATTTTGCATTTGTTGAAATATTGCAATTGGCCAAGCAATAAATTCCATATCACTTTCTCTGTATCACATTTTTATTTTGCTTGACAAAACTTTAAGTGTCGCAAACATGCACTTTGTTTTAGTTCACAAAAAAAATAATCATTACATAACAAATGATGGATCCTCTAGTATAACTTATAAGCACGGTAGGTCATGCTAGCAGTTAACACAGTAGCTATGGCAAAAGGTTTCTTATTCTAGAGCACAGAGATTTGTTTGTGTGTATCCATAATGTTTTAAACATGTTCCTCCTTGTCCTTAATTCAAAACACATAGCTAAGTCCTTAGATGGCACAAAGTCTGGATCTCAGAGGAGCCTCAAAAAGACTGTATTAGAAGATGATGCTAGGATGCTACATATCTCTAAATTTCACACCACTGCAATAAAAATGTGTACTTCTGCCTTGCTTTTCAACTATGATACATGCTTGAATAAAAAGCCTACGGAAAAGAGTGTGCCTTCACAGAGTCTTGAAAATATTACAAAACTCAAAAAATCTGCATAAAAAACCCAAAAGGTTCTTCTGTAGTTCACAGAAGCTATAAGGAAGCTCAGGATGGGTACACTTAGTTGTATAAGCAAGTAGTTAAAATTATTCACCTAACAGACACTCCTTATTGCATACACTCCAGTCGTTTCACAGTATTACCACATTACATTATGTAATGAGGAACTTCATTAGTATTTCTTCTGCCTATGGTTTTCTCTGCAGAAAGTGGTAAAATACTCATTTTGGGGGCATGGTGGAAGATATCCAAATATCAGGGTAAACTGGATTCCAAGATGAATGATTGACATCCCACTCATTTTCCAAGTGGAGAAACTGAGGGAGAATACAGATGATTTGGTTTGCTCTTCTACATAAAAGTCAGCAGCATGCCATTAATAGATTCTGATCTTAAGTATGAAACAAAAGTTTTTTTCATCAGTTGGGTTTCTTTGTTACATATGTCTGCATAAAGCAACAGAGATAGGTAGCTTGTGGTATACAAGCAGATTTCAAATCACTGAAATTTGGGAACATTGAATAATCCTATATTCAAAATAACATTACATGCTTTTAAAATACCCAAGTTGCAACAATCAAATACATTTCCAAGTACTGGTATATAGCTGACCTAAGTATGGAGACACTGAGATGACAATGATAAAAATTGACTTTGTGACTTCTGCTGGTAAAACCAAAACCCCCATGGAAAAAATAATGGGCTAATGAGTCTTTTTTTTACTGTCCCTGTTTACCCAAAAAAGGTTAACTGTGTGAAGATAAGTGCAGAAATAACAGAATGGCACCCACTGAAAGAAATCTACGTGACATACTATTTTAGCAGCTACTATGTTGTAGGAAAGCACAGCTGACAGGAACATTACTTGCTTGTCTGCATATGTACAGAAACAAATCAGCAGCAAGCAAAAGAAAATACAGGTAAAATATTATGTCACAAAAATGGTGTCCTCCACCACTTCACCAGCTGATTTAAACTCAGAGCTGCTCACCGTCAAGTGAATAAAATGTCCACAGTTTTGCACACTTACTAGTCAGGCAAGGTCTTACTGAAGCCAATGGATTTATTTCTTGTGTAAAGACTGAATAAAGGCATCAAGATTTACTCTACAAAGAGAAGTTCAAACATTTCATTAGTACTTTAACCCAAAGGACTGCATTAAGAAGTAACATTTACACATTAATTTTTCACAAATTATGTGAAAATTATCATTTTCATCTCTATTTCATTCAACAGAACTAGTAAGCTTGCTGAATGAAGCTAGTTTTACTGTCTGATAATTGTTCTTAATAGCATCAAATCAAATACATTCAAAATCTACCTTTTCTACTTAGAAAACATGACTCAGAAAAAGTATTATGGTGTCCTTAAGAATTATAATCTAAGAGCCTCCTACAGCCCACCCTTCTCTTGAAGGCTTTATAAGCAATGTAACTCATAGCATACCAGACCATACCGCTTTTCACACATCTGTAGCTCAGCTTGAGAGCTTAGCACATAAAGGGGGAAATATATCTGAAATACATCTCCCAAGCAGAGGAAAATATTCCTAATCATACCTTTTTAAATTTAATAAAAGAAGTTAAATTTTACTTAAAGAGCTGACAATTCTTGTGAAAGTGGTTTACCTGAAAGTTTAATTTTCATGAAAAATAAAAAACATAAGCAGAAATGGAGTTTTATTGAAAACATTTTAACCCTGCTTATTTACTCCTATGTACCAGCTCTGCTGAAGATGGGTTTTGCACGGTCTGTGCATTAATTTCCAGTGAACATCACTAAGCCTGCACTAGGAAAAAGAAAACCCCACAACCACACAAAAAAAACCCCAACCCTACAACCCCTATCCAAATGTTGCAGAAAAAAAAAAAAAATCATCAATCTTTCTTGGATACAGTTGTTTATGTCTGGAAAAGAGACACATACCAAGCTCCATGATCACTGTGTATTCTTATCAAGTAAAGAATGCCAACTACTAGCACAGCAGAAAACAGAGGACTGCATTAGTGTGACAAGATTGTATAGGTTTCCTTCTTCTCCTAACTTCTCCTTCGGTTATGGTTTTAGCTACGATGAAAATCAACTAAAAATCCAAGAAAATGAGAAGAGGAAACACCCTCTTGGAGCCCTGATTCATATGCAAACTGGAAATTAAATAGGAGAAGGGAAGATTAAGACTTTAAAACTAAGGAGAAGTCATCACTAACTGATAAGGGATTGATACAAGATCCATGCAGTTCCTGCTGTAAAACATCATTTCAAAATGAAGCCGCATCGGGAAATCAAGAAAGGAGATTCACCAGTGGCAATAATCATTTTAGGAAATTAACATGCAAGAGCTTAGGAAGACTACCAAAGCCATTCAGGAGGAAAGCTATTTTAAATCACATATATCTCTTTCATTGGTGGAAAAATGTTTTGGGTATACACACAATAGGTTTCACAGACTCACAAATAAACCACAAAAATAGTGTTTACACCTTTTTAAGTCTAGAAAGCAAGTAAATTATTCCTAAGATGTACACTTTCCTGTGTTCCCCTAAATCTATGCTTTAATTCAAAAACAAATCATAGAAATCCTTTGGAGTGGATGTTACTGGTGTTTTTCCATTTTGATACAAGTTGACACAGAGAACCAGAGACGTAATGGCATCTTTGAGATGTCAGGTTTTCCAGGGATTTTGCTTTCGGCTAGCCACAGAGATTTCAAAGTTTATCCTTCCTTTTTTTTTTTTTTAAAAATAAGCATAAATTTTTGAAGCATAGCTTTGCATATACTTTACTAGAGGTTGAGAAATACTGACCACTATTTCTGTCAATTTCCATCTGCTTCACAAAGATCTACGAATGTTTATTTCCTAAAAACAAAGAAACAAATAAAAGACAAAACCTATTAAGATGACAGATAAAGAAAAGGTCTCAAGATTAATGACATAATCATAACACATCAAAATTAGAAGCCAGCTGAACCAACTTTATGTATTTGGCCCAGATTATCAGACTGCAAATTAATTTTTCCAGTACTGTTAGGCACATATCAGAGTTTTACAATTTCCTATTCACTGGCACGGATAATCTCCAGGAAGCTTCTGACGAACACATGCTTATTCCAGAAGCTGCAGCAGTTAAATAACAAGCTAAGACAGCTGGGTTCAATTTAGGTTGCGGATTACTCATTCACTCAAAAAGATAACCACTCTTAGGCTGCTGAAAGCCAGAACTGCTGCTATTACTGAACCCAGTTGCTATGTCCAGCTTTTCTCTATTTAGGACATTAAGGAAATACTTCTAAAAGGCTACTATTTTCCAGGAATAAAAAAAAAAAAAAAGACACAAATTCAATTTCTGAAAAATGACAATTCTTTCTCCAAAATAACTACTAGTATTAATGCCCCAGATTTGTATAAATTAAAGAGCTTAAAAACACAGGAATTTGACATTTTCAACTTTTTGGGCAACGTTTTGCATAAATCTCCTATGTTTTACTCTATAACTGATTTGCCATCTTCTGCCTAAAATCTCTGCACATAGAGGAAAGACTTTGGGAAGGAACTATTGTTACAGATAATGGTATCACTTTTTCTTATTTAGTTCATAAATGCATTATAGTAGGAAATAGCAGGGTTATTCGAGGGTGAGTGTGGCATCTCAATCTATGTACTTTCATTTTCTGGCTGTCTCAATTTCAATTTCTATCTACTTCTTTCCTGTCAGAAATCTCAGTCAGTTACATCTTGACTTGCACAAAAGCACTGAAAGATTCTCTGCCCTATTTTCCATGGGATATTTGGAGAAATCCATATTCAACGTATAAGTCCTAGGGTTTAATATGATTCCATATAGACTTAAAATCTCTATCTAGTTTTTAGTATAAAGTAATCACTAGCCAATTTCTGATTTTAGTGATTTTTTGTTGTTGTTTTTCCAGCTGAATACAGTAAATGGGATACCAGATTCTGCTGAAATACTTAAAGACAGCTTATGGTGAATTGTGTTGATCACTTACTCATATTTGCCTCCAGGCATTTCCCATGTGCCTAACACATAACTTCACTAGACATTTTAATTTATCAAGAATCTATTTCCGGGTGTAGGCGTGATCCTATCAAAGGTAATTCCTCAGAAACTCTTGACAAGGCAGAAGAGGGAAATGATCAATACTGTCACAAGAATATCCAACTGCTTTACTGCAGTTTGATTTATTTATTTATTTGTAGAATGCATTAACCAATTTTGGAGTGACTGACTAAAACTATTCCAAGGCTAAAGCATCAGTTCCACACAAAAATGGGGCACCTGTGCCCTAGTATATTTTTGACTGAGACCTGAATCATTCCTTGTAAAATTTCTTGCACGATCAAAGCCTAAGTGATGGCATCTTTCCTTATATGGACAGAACTTTTTGTGACAACTTCAGCTTCTTCTTTAAGAGTTTTCACATCTTCACTACTTGACTCATCTTTTGTTTCTTCAGGCAACCATGATAGTTACTTTTGGAATATCTTATCTGTAAACCGTGTCACCTCCATGTTTGCACACTGATGACTTGTATTCAAAGCATAGATTAATAGGTCAGCATCTTAAGAATCAGAGTGCCATCATACCATCCATGAAAAGTTAGAATACCACTTCAGTGCAACTGTGACTTGCAAAGTTTCTGTATATTTAGAAATGGAAACAAATAATCTTTGCAGTATTAACTGGTTTCTGGGTCTGAACCTGAGAATCAGTTAAACTACAGTATGATAATGATTTTTTTACCATAAGTTCTTATTTTTCATTTTTAAGTTCTGGTGGCATTTCCCTGGAAACACAATGTGTTTAACAGCATCTGCATAACAGAAGCTTTTCAACACAGGGACATTCTGTTTCATACAGAAGCAAGCATATTCATGACATAAATAAGCAGCTAAATTCATACCAATGTACGCTCACAGGTAAGCATTAAAAGATAAGTAATCCACATCCATTTAAATACCGTGCTTTCCCCATGCACATTATTATTACAGCCATCGAAGGTTCATCCTTCAAAACATGATGAACAGAATTTCTACAAGATCTGAAAGCTTTTGAAACATTATTCACCATCTATTAGTAGTTACTGGAGGGCCACGGCTCTATCCTTGCTTATGACTGCAATGGAAATAAACCTGGGAGAAAGTAACGTTTGCTGTACGCTGGTAACTTGCTGCCTACTGGTTAATTGGTTGAATTACAGTAGTATAGCCTCAGATTCCTTGATCTTTCACAGTATTCACACTGGTATTATGATCCGTCTCTGAAGCATCCTTTTCTGGTAGATTAGGAACCAGGAGAAATGACTCAAGGGAATAGCAAGAGCCCACAAATTTAAAGGGACATTGTCAAGGCTGATAAGTTGAAATAGAATTCCTTGCTTCGTATAGTCATTACAGTAGTGCTACATCATAAGACGCTGTAGTTGTAAGACACATACTTCAGGAACACAGTATTTTGCAAGTAAGTCTACAATCATAAGCCAGTGCATACCAAATTGCAGAAAAAAAAAAAAAATATATATATATATATAAAAGTTTCCATACACAAGCTCCTTCCAGGAAAAACATCTTTAAACAACATCCAAGCAGTATAGTATCCTGCGGTAAGAATCTTTCAATTCCTGTTTTTGTTATTCTTTTAATTACGAGCAAAAGTCTTGTAAGCAGCCTTTGAACACTTTAAAGACATACTTTGTTGCCTTAAAAAACAGTGCTTAGTAAAGGAAATAAGATAAATGAACTGCAGAAGAGATACAAAATTCACAAATACTTGCAGCACTACCTGATTTAAGTTCACTATTAATAAAAGGATTTTTAAAACATCAAACAGCAGTGCTCATAAAGCACAAAGAAAAGAGTTTAAAAATCCTTTCAGGGTTCATTTTTAATGACAATATTTAAGTCAAACATCCAGGAGTTCAAGAGTCTTTATTACTGGAATATCATATCAGCTTTTGGTAACAACAATGCTCTTAAATATTTTTAAATTATAATAGAAAATATTCTATATTTAAGCAAACAGAACTGGAGACATGTCAGGCAAAATCTGGGTCTCACCACAGTACACGAAAGTTTAGAAATGGCAAAACATTGACAACAACTATTTCACGGTGTCATCGTGGTAACTAAATTCAAGACAGTGGAAACTTTCCATGTATGCAGCACTGTAAGTAAGTAATAATAATAATAATAATGAAAAAACAGACTTTATGTTAGATGCCTTGGCTCCTTAAGAGTTGTCCTTAGCATCTTTCATAAAAGGCCATGTGAAATGTAAGAGTCCTTTCTAAATAAATGGATAAATACAGTAGTGCCGCAGCACAAGCCCAGCTGAGCCCCCAGCCTGTGTCTGAGGGACATTATGCAACCTACGGATAAGCCGTATACAGCTTATCATACCCCGTGACTAAATAGAGTCTTACTTCCTATCAGGCAAGATCGAGAGAATAAAAGTGGCTTGTACTACTTTATGAGCTGGCAATGAATCAGTTCAGGAGGGTAGGGGGCACGACTGCCCGACAAGGGCTCATAAGCCGTGATGTCTCCAGTCAGGCGACCTCCGGCAGGCGATCTGCTGCCCGTGCCTCCTGGGACACAGCAAACAGCAGCGTTATCTAAGCTCTGTAATACTCTTACGTCAACTTGCAAAGGCCAGGCACAGGCTGAAGCACAGCTCCCTCACCCCCCCACACCCTCCCCCCCTCAGCGCTTATAATTGATAGTAACTGAAATTTGTTAGGCGAGGGCCTGACTCGACGCCACACTGCAGTCACTAAGCAGCTCCCAGCTGCCCACACGGGGCTCGGGATCTGATGCCGACGGCTCCCACGGCGCAGAGGTCTCCATGGGGGTCCCAGCGCTGCTCCGCAACAATCGTCCCCCCACCCTGAGCTGCCACATCACACCAAACACAGGGAAAGGAGGTGCTCACAGTGGGAGACACAAGAGACTAAGTGCGTACAGGCACAGGCGTTGCAGACATCAAAGGTGCCATCTTTAAAATTCTCCTAACAGCTGCTGAAACTCTTTTGCTGATGTGCTGCTCTACACCCTAAAAACAGACTGATACAAACAAACAATGCAGCTCTTTGAAGAATGAATTCGAAAGAGTTCAGGAGAGTTCCCTGAAGTCCTAGCAGGACAGAATGTGTTAATTAGTGTTACTGACACAGCCTCAACAGCATATTTGACTATTTGGAGATGAGAACAGTGACAAACCCTCTACAGTAAAACCATGTTCAAAGTACAGCTCATCAGGAATTGAACGACTTGTGTCTCTTAGAAAAACAACGGAGAGGATTTTCTGCTCTCATCGTTCCAGGGTTTATACCTGTTTGAGGCAAACACCAATAAAAAGAGTGCAACTTTTTTTGAAGGGATGGACAGCATGATTCAGCTCTGATCCATTAATGACAGCTCCTTCCAATACTCCATCTCTGCAGCGTGTACACCAGCCATAACCTCAGCCAGGGAGCCTAGGGATCCAAGATTAACCTGAACCATCTTGCACTTTTAGTCACAGATGTTCCTCATTTAGCACCCAACAGTCAGCCACAATAGCAATCACCATTTAAGCAGGATCCAGAGCCAAGGTCTCTGGCAGAGACTGTAACAATTCTTCCCCCGTTTACATGCATATAAAAATAAATTTATTACTTTACACTAAAAAAGTGAACTTTTAATTTCAATACGCAATCTTGAATGTGAAGTTCATTCATTTATAGACAGAAATGCAAAGAGAGGCAAAATACTGCAGAGATGTACTTTTTTCCTCTATGAATCCTTGCAGGAACCAGTATTTATCTGACTGCAAATTCCCAAGTGCTTCTGCGTCCAAGCTATTAAAGGTGAAAAAGTGAAGGAATAGCAAGCATATGAAATTGTAGCTGTGTTTTCTGTACCCTAAAAATGCAATGTCCAAACAGCAAAGTATTATTAACTTTTTACTGTTTTGCAAGAGTGTGAGGTTTAAATGGAAAATAATATTGAACAACACACTTACACTGACGATGTCACAGTTCCCCTCAGGGCAGCCCCAGTTCACATCACTATTCAAAGCACTAACCAGTCTTCTAGTCAGCACAGAGAATACTCAAAATATTAGGACATATTTTTTAATGTAATAAAATGCCAGTTAAATAATTTTTTCCCTAAGACATTTCCCGGCTACCAGTGGACATTTAGATCCCCACACTGTGTGTCTGTGCTGCCAGGCCCTCTAGGTACACCAGAGACAGACCATGGCATGAGATGCCTGGGGACGTTGGTAAAAAATAAAAATTCCTTCATTTCTAACCAGCCTACACTGAGTCTAAGACTGATCTCCCCGTCACTGAAGACAACTGCAATTTTCCCTACCACTTTCAATTACAGAAGGGATCCAGCCCTACATGACAGTAACATTCTTTTCCCTTTCCTGGCTCTTGTGACAAGCAAGTAGTCAACTGATGATCCCAGATTATTTTGTTCACAGAACGTACTGAAATGACAGTGGACATCTTGAACAAAGACCTTGTGGGCTGAGAGTGCAAAGTTTTCAGAATCAGAGCTCAAGCTTAATTTTGAATTATCCTAAGATACCATACACGATCATACTGAGCTGAGTGAGCATCTTTCTAGGGGCCATCTACAAAAACTTCTTTGGTACCTTGCACAGTGTGTATGAGTACAGGACTTCCACAAATGGGAAGTTGTCCCTGCTGTCTCCTACCACTTCAACCCATCAGAAGTCTAAGATTGATTTCAGCAGCCTAGCGCTCCTGGTTATGAATTTTTTATAAGCTCTAATGACAACTTATCTCTGTCAAAGAGATTTAGCAGGATCTAAAATGACAGGGGTACTCAACACTGAAATCACGCAACTTGCCTTAAACATCCTGCAGACTTTCAGCAAAGAAATCCTGGGATAGGAGTCCAAGGCATCACTACTTCCAGCTCATTCATAAGCCAGCTGTCACAAGGTGGCAAGGCAGAGAACAGGCTGCTATAAACTCTTCAATTCCCTTTGAACTACTGGCAACAGTCTGCACTGATAACTAAGTAAAGAGGGATGGTATGTATAACATAACGGCTCAGAATAGTCTCTTCCCTTTTCTGTTACATCAGTTTCACCTCTTTCCTAGTGACAGATGATGCTAAAAGTTAAATCAGAGAATAAACAATTACACAAAATTCTGTTTATTTTTTTTGTCTGGTTTTAGCCTGCAAAAGCAAAAATTAATAAAAATTAAACCCACAAGTACTTGGCTGAAGCTCTGGATTTCCCCACTGAAACAAGTGTTTGTCATCATTGGAAATACAGATTATTTTGTCCATCTAGTAAGCAACCGATGGTGCTATTTTTGAAACATAAATCTTCTCATGGAAAAAAAAAAAAAAACATAATAGAAAATAAACCTTTTATCTGTTGCTGAAAATGGTGACTATTTTCCACCAGCTCAACAGTACAAATTAGCTAAGTTCTTGTTTTTTTGTTAAAAGCAAAATATTCCTCTGTGTATTTGTTTATGAGAAGTTTACATGATTCCATCAAAAATGAAAATGAGCTCTACTATAAAAAACTAAAGAACCAAACAGTGAATGCTGCGTTGATAGAAAGAATTCAACTTCCTATTAAATTTCATCGGACTTCACTGCCATGGCAAGAATTAATCTTAAATGATAATACTGCTATTATATGCTATTACAGTGACCAGCTTATTTCAACATGCTCACTATTACATTTTTAGAGAAAAGAAGATGTCTTTGATACTTCTGTGAACACTCTGTGTTTTCCTGTATGCCTGTGTCTTTGTACACCATCAAACCAGATACATGAACAGTAGTACTGGATTTGTCTTCCACCAGCTTATTGCAACATGAGTATGCCAAGACAGATTTCTCAAAAAGTCTGAACTTCTTTCCTTCTCTTAGCATGTGTTGTTAATGGGTGCAAATCAGTAATTTTCTCAATGCCTCTTCAAGACTAGCATCAGGAAAGTAAAGGAAAGATGGAACACAGAAATACAAGATTTCCATCAGTCTCCCACTTGTAGTGGACATTTTAAATATTTCTGAATGGAAAAGGAATGTAAACTAAACAGTGTTCTGCTGGAAGAAAGGTAAAAGTAGCCTACAGTCCAGCTTCTCCACAGCGATCTTTTCTTAGGCTGAAATAAAACAAAAGCAAAAGATGACAGTAAGTGCAGCTTCAAATTATGGAGAGGTTGCAGGGGAGCAATATGCTCTGGGACAGCAACACGTAGCACACTACACTGGAAACCACCGACTTGACTGAAAGTGCTCCCAGCCAAAAAAGGCATCAATGTTCCAACATCACTGATATCTGCGCAAGTAGGCACAAATTAAAGAACAGCGGGACACTGCATTTTTACATCAGCAGTGTTCTGGGGAAGCCTAGAAGAAATGTGACCTTGTAATGTCCCACAGACAGGCACCATTAACATATTGATGCAAATTTCAGGTCAGTACTGGCTTTTCAACTGAGTATCTTCTGTGATTCCTGAATTGCCAAAGCTCAAAATAAATATATTTATGTAGTCTCATCCATAGAGCCAACAAATCAATACACTTATTTTTACTGTCTCATTTGAAAACTCCCTTGACAAATGGAGTAACCTTTTTTTTTTTTTAATTTTCCTCTACCTATGGACTACAATAAATCAGAACTCATTTAACCCTTAGTTCACTGTTAATTCATCTACTTGGCATAGCAAGTACCTAAATCTGAAGCATGCACACTGAGATTTGGGTATCTGGAACATGACTGAAATGTAAAATGGACTTTTCTATATAAAGTCAGACTACAAAGTTATTATTTTATTGATGCTGTTGAACTTCCAAAATACCCTGCAATTCATTTCCCTTTCTATCTTAATCAGATATGCTGTTCCTACAAAACACAATTATCTTGAATCTTCCATACAGATCCACTTTCTTCAGATTCCCTTTGTAGACCTCCACATAGTTTAGGGGGAAGAAAAGCAAAGAAAAGACAACAAGCTTGAAAGCCTCTAACAATGAACAATACCTTTGACACTGCTAGATTCTGCAGAGGTTAGTGCTCAGAAGCAGTTTAAAATTATTCACTAAATTAAGTTGTATTTGTACTTGCTGCAGACTAAAAGCATGCAATACAACAGTTACCATGGCTTAGAGGTGCTGTGGCACTTTGATAATGAGCATCACTGCACGTGTCAGAGCCTGAGATGTGTCAGAACTTTAGCCATCATCGCGTCACAAAGACATTCTCATCGCACAAAACAAGACTGAAAGACCAATTGTCATTGCTGTAATTTGGACTGTACAGTCAAACGTATTTGTGTGTTACCACACATGACTCATTTCTTTACTAATTGTTTACCACCATTTCCTAAAGTTACTTGTGTGAACATGAAGGGGATTACTGTGGTGTGTCAGCATATCCTATAATGATTGCATTCCCATCTGGAAACATATCAGCATTTTCCCTCCCTCAGACCAACTCTAAAAATGTGTATTTTTTAACCCCAGCATTTGTGCTTTGAATGCTTGTGTTTCTCCCTTCTAGACAGCTTCAATCAAAACTGAAATTTTCAAGAGGTCTTTTTTTCTGTTCCTACGACAGCCGTTATTTATACGAAAGGACTTACTCAATATCCCTTTTTTTAGGAAAACAAGATCCCCAGTTCTCATATTTGCACAAGTAGAGAGCTTCCACAGGCAGTCCTGAGAAGAAGGTTAATAAAAACTTTTATATTTGATTTAAAATGCCGTGAGGCTGCATCTACCAGTCTTGCCCACTAATCCTCACTGTTGTGCTCACCTTCAACCTGTTTTTGACTCTTGAACAGTGTTTTCCACAGTAATACTCCACCAAAGCCTTCTCCTTTTTTTCCCCCAACGGTAATTCTGCTACCACTTGCATCCCTGATCCTGAGGGGTCCCTCACTTAGCAATCTGAATCAAAACCGACTTCGTTGTCTGAGGCAGCACCAGGGCTTCAGGGAAAGGCCCACAGGATGTGGTCCTCTCTGCTATTACTTAAGGAGGGACAGAAATCCTCATGATGTAAGCTCCCTTGCTCTTACAACGCTACACCCTACTTGCTCACAAGTAGGCTGTGGTTTGCAGTGTTACTAGATTACTTTCCTGCTTTCAAAGTCTTTCACTTCTAAATAACCTGTTCTACTCTAAGAAACTGAAGCTGCTTAGGAAAGAGCAGCAGACAATCAGTGAAGCCCTGGCTTAAAAAATGCTTGCAAACGCAAACTGAAACTTCTGTGCCCTGATCAAATGCTTATAAGGACTTTATGTCTACATCTTCTATATCACACCGATAAATGTTGCAGTCTATCAACACTTGACAAAAATTTTGTGAAAATTTGTAGTTCTCAGCAAGAAATGCTCCATTCTATAGCTGGTGTTAAAGCATTACTCCTAAATCATGTGATTATTTATTAGCAAACATTTCAAGTATTTGTGTTTTGAATATTCTTCAACACATCAGAAGTACCTCAAGGAAGAACCACTTATTTGAGAACTCAAGTTCAAAGAAAATCACTGGGCAGAACTTGAAGTGGAAAAATAATCTATTTTCTTCCCCAAAAATATGCAGAACAAAATTCTATAATATATTACAATAAAATAACAATAAACATTAGGATTTTAAGAGCTTAAAAATTTCCATGCATCCTCTGTAGTTGGAAGGAATTAGGCTACAGAAATTACCTATACAAAAATGTTTGATATGTTATGTATAAATACCTACCTCACAAGCTTCTCTTTACTTCAACGTATCAAAATCTTTCTTCCTAGCCTTAAATCAAAACCTCGAGCCTAGACGAAAAATTTGAAAGCATAACTGAATGGTTCAGGAAGCATGACATTTTTGTCACCTGCACTGTGCCTGAAGACCAGGCCCTGCATCCTTTAAGAACATGGAGATCTGGGCTGATCTCCAAGACATATGTAGACACTGTACCCCTAAGCAGCCTTCTGCAGCCTGGTCTATCCCCCAAGCCAGCCATAACTCACAGAATCACAGAATGGTCAAGGTTGGAAGGGACCTCTGGAGATCATCTAGTCCAACCTCCCGCCAGAGCAGGGTGACCTACAGCTGGTTGCACAGGATGGCATCCAGGCAGGTTTTGAATGTCTCCAGAGTGGGAGACTCCACAGCCTCTCTGGGCAGCCTGTTCCAGTGCTCTGCCACCCTCAAAGGAAAGAAGTTCCTCCTCATGTTTAAATGGAATTTCCTATGTTCAAGTTTGTGCCCATTACTTCTTGTTCTATCACTGGGCAACTAGTTATTGCTTCAGCCTTTTTGGCCAGCATGAGTGACACTACATGACCACCCTCCTGTCCTTCCTTTTTTGCACACAACACTTGAGGCAGATCTACACTGCATACTTGCCCTGACACAGCTCTCTAAGTGTTGGCCGGGAACAGAGTTGACTCCTGACCTCCAGGACTCTGCCAAAAGAAGCTGTTTGCACATAAGCAGCAAAGCAATTTTTTCCTCTATAGTTTGTTTTACTTGTACAGGCTTCATCGTGGCTTTAATCACGATAGTATTGTTAATACAGCAATCATGGGTATTTCCCAGGGTCATATACTAATATTTCCATACAGGTACAGTGATCTTTGTTTAGATAAAGCCTTCTTTTCTCACTACCACTGAACAACACCCTATAGGCACAGTCTGTGACATGCAGAGCTTATTCCGTGAAATTTCCCTGGAGCTGACTCCCTCTACTCAGTGCAGAAGAACCGAGTTGCAATCCTGCTGTTCTTATAAAACTACAACTACTGGGGTCAAGATATCATCCAGTGCAGGTGAGTCATCTCTGCAGTTTTATACACGGGAAAACAATTCACAAAGTAGAACTGGAGGACATGAGATTTAAAGGAAACTTTACAGTGAACTCAAGAACAATTTTCTTAACAGTCAAGGATTGGTTAAAGAAGTTTCATGCTCTGTTGCTGTGAACATAAATAGTTAAAAACATATTATGCAATAGAACGGATGTGTAGTACTTAATTAAAGCGTCCATTATCCATGATTATGATACTGTCTCTCACAGCATCCTTCTGGAAAAAAATGTCCAGCACACAGCTAGACAAATCCATAATACGTTGCATCAGCAATTGACTGATGGGTCAGGCTCAAAGAGTTACAGTAAATGGGGTTACACCAGGCTGGTGGCCAGTCACCAGTGGGGTTCCCCAGGGCTCAATTTTAGGGACAGTGCTCTTTAGTATTTTTATAAATGATCTGGGCACAGTAATTGAGTGTACATTAATTAAGTTTGCCTATGATACTAAATTAGGAGGAGCTGTGGACTTCCTCGAGGGTAGAGAGACCTTACAGAGAGATCTGGATAGACCAAAGAGCTGGGTAATCACCAACCATATGAAATTTAGCAAGAGTATGTGAAGGATTCTGCACATGGGACAGAATAATCCTAATTATACATACAAACTGACGATGAGAGGCTGGAGAGCAGCCCTGTGGAAAGAGATCTGGGGGTCTGAGTTGATGGCAAGCTGAATATGAGTCAAAAGTGTGCCCTGGCAGCCAAAAGGGCCAACCGTGTCCTGCAGTGCATCAAGCACAGCGTAGCCAGATGGTCGAGGGAGGTGATTGTCCCACTCTACATTGCACTGGTGTGGCCCCACCTCAAGTACTGTGTGCAGTTTTGTGCACCTCCATATAAGAAGGACATCAAACTATTAGAATGTGCCTAGAGGAGGACAATAAAGATGGTGAAGGGTCTTGAGGGAAAAACGTATTAGGAGTGGCTGAGGTCACTTGTGAAAGATATTATCCCAACACCAACAATGGAAAGAAAAGGCCATATACTACATTTACTCTGCAGGAGAAAACACTTTATTGGTTTTGAAATTTCTGAGCTTTTATTACTTTGAAATCTTGCAATTTTATGTAGTATTCTCCTAAAAGCTCCAGAACTTGGAGGCAAATGATTACTTGAAAAGGTCTACTTCGTGGACTTTTAAAGTTTGGCCCCTGCACTTATTGGAAGGTTTGGAAACATGAATACCCAAAGCTTCAAATCAAGAACAATACAAAAACAGTCCAGATGTGTTTTTTTTTTTTTAAACTCATGCTTTTAATCCACCCTCTCATAAGCCCACCTCATGATTTTTAAATGTTCACAGCTGACTATGCTATATATCAAAATAGTACTGCTTGTCTCATTAAACTACCATAATTTGCAACTTGGATATGCAACATAAAATATTAATCACCACTTCAGAAGCCACTTTCATCCTTTAATCTGTAACAGGATAATGCTCTGCTTAAGTTTGCTCCAAAAAGCTTGATAATGTCTTTTCTGCCTGTATCCACATTTTGCCCTTTTGTTTATGTTTGCGGCAGACACATATACAACAGAAGCATAATTTTTAGATATTTTGCACTGGTCTGATGGTAGCAGTACCTTGACATTTTCTCTGACCTACCACTTCATTCTAAAGTCTGCCCAAAGAGGTACTGCAAATTACTGGAGGTAAGATGTATACGTCTAAATCTCCTAAGATGACATGTGAAAAAAATGGACACATACACAAAAGCACGTACCTCCTTTGTCTGAGTATAATGTGCACATCCTCCCGGCTGGGAGTGCTTGATACATAATCATACACAGATCTGTGAATAGGGGATGCATTGCAGTAATTTCACTGCTAGTTCCACAAGGACAAGTAAAGCAGAGGAACATGAAATGAAAAAGGCTTGCACGTCTACAGGGACACTCTAATTGGATTCAAGAATTTTAAATCCACCTCCAAATGCAGAGAAGCAGAGAGTGACTCACAGGCCTTTCCGCAGAGCATGCCGAGGTGAAATTAGCAGGGAAGATGAGGGTTATGTGGGCAGAAGAACCACTATAAAAACAAACACATTTGTAGTGTAAAAAAGCAAGTACAAGTAATGTATTTATATGGCTCCTAAGAGCTTCATAGCTCCTGAGAGAGGACCAGGACCAGAACAGAGGATGAATAATTGCCACATACAGCATCACCCTGAAAGCAGCAAACTGCCAAGGCATCTGAAAATAGAGAAAGCTGGGTTAGTCTCAGCGGCACGGCTACTTTTCATTATGTCACTCAAGCAATCAAGCTGTAAAGCTGTGCATACCAAGTTAGTGTTGTGTAAAGGAAGTGTCTGAGAAGGTGTATAAAGGAAGTGTCTGTCCCACTCTGGATTTGTCTGGTTTTGTCCTCACAGTGGCAAGGACACAGGTAGAGGACTGGGTGTATATGTAGAATGCCACAGGGATATGCCTATCCTTATAGTTATTTGCAGCATCAGCCATAGCAGTCTGAGGGCAAAGCAATCTCTGTGTTGTTACCTAGACACACGCTCTCCTGGACCTCTGCTGCATGCAGCTCCCTTCAACACTCCACTGAAAAAATACATCAGAGGTTATTCAGGTTGAGGTCCACTGTTTGGACAACTCTTTGCAAGTGATTAGTTCACATTAAAGAACTAAGAACACTTTCAATGCTGCTCAGTGATGCCATTAAGTCTTATGCGCAGAAAATCATAATAATCCTAGAAAACCCAAGTAAACAGAAGGAACAGAGCTCTCATGAAGGCTAGTTGCATAAGCATCCCTTCTGCACAGAGAAAAAATCAAAGAAAAAACTCTGTCCACTTTACATGAATGCTCTGTGTAACAAAAGGGGCTTTCTGAAAACTTCAAAGATCTACACAGACCTGAAAATCTTGACATCCACAAGCTCCTACCAAGCAAGACCACAGAGATCACAATGACACTATAGAACCAGACATATAATGAGCTATATAGTACAATAGCATATTTGCTGCCATTACTCCTATACACTGTATCATCTTTTTACAGGGATACAAATGTCCCATCACATAAAGAAAAGGAATTAGGGCATTGTTAATGGTTTCTTCACCCCACTCATCAATATGTTCAGGCTTCAATGCACACCGAGCTCTGGGAGTCAGTATCATCATAAGCAAATACAGGCTAAACCAAACACAAGATACCTAAGTGATTCACAGAAAGTATTAGCTACCTATATGTTTTATTGGCATGACCCTGCCATTCTATTGTCGTGTCTCAACGAAAGCACAAAAGCCACACAATTAAAACTTAATAAAATCTGTCTCTAAGGAGCACAGATATGAAAGATAACAGATCAAGAAAATGGTACAGCACTAACACTGTTCAGTGAATTTGCAGTAGGAGTGTCTCTTTTTAATCCTTTTGGGGCAGTGTAGCAAACTGTTACTGGGTTTTTAAAATATTTTTTTCCTTTTAATTTCTGTAGTGTTGAATGATAATGGTGTGTTAAAAAGAAGAAAAAGTAACGATTGTTTTTCCTCCTGAATTTCAGCTTTTTTTTTTGTTCTCAAAATTATTTGTAGGGTACCATTTGGACCATGCAATAGAAGTTCTGACATTAAAAATCTTTTTATCTTCAAAAGGCTCCCAAAAAATGCATGGTCAAAACAATACAATTTTGTTCAAATTGCTGTCTCGTCAGTCATCTTTCAAACCTTTTGAAATCCACAACTGCAGTTCAAAGATCAGGAACGGGATGCAACTGCGAGTGCTGAGAGAGCTGGCAGATGTTATTGCTAGACCACTCTCCATCGTCTTTGAAAGGTCATGGAGAACAGGAGAGGTGCCTGAGGACTGGAGGAAGGCTGACATCACTCCGATCTTCAAAAAAGGCAAGGAGGACCCAGGGAACTACAGACCAGTTAGTCTCACCTCTGTCCCTGGGAAAGTAATGGAGCGACTCATTCTGGATGTCATCTCCAAACACGTTGAGGAACAGGAAGTTATTGGAAGTGGTCAACATGGATTTACCAAGGGTAAATCATGCTTGACCAATCTGATAGCTTTCTATGATGTTATAACTGGTTCGCTGGATGAGGGGAGAGTCATAGATGTCATAGCACAGACATAGAAGAAATATGCCATAGTCTTCCTTGCAACTTAATTTCTGTGAGTGGTCATAGTCCTCCTGAGAGTGCAGGGCAAGACGGGCACAAAAGGTTACATGCCAAGGAATGATTCCTTCCTTTCATTGTAGCAAATACTGTAAACCCCAGCCTGATTACCTAGGCTTTCTCCAAGCCCCACAGCTGACAGACACACCTAGGGATGCTCTGAAGCATCTCCCACTTTTTCTCCAAGAACACACTTTTGCATGCTAGCTGACATGTAGCTTTTGCATGGATAAAACAGAAAGCACCTTAAAGTGCTTTTTTTCTCCGTTTTTAAATCTGAAAGTCACATTCGTACATCTCAGGGCCAAGTCAGCTCCACCTATACATCTAGCAAGTTAAGAAAGCCCACACAGAAAAGCAAATTCAGGGAGTGTCCCTGTGGAAAAACCTTTAACCTCCATGTCTTGAGCAAACCTGTGATTAAATATGAGGTACACCAATTTTTTTAAACAGAGAATGGTTCTCATCACATACATTAATAAAATTATACATTCCTTGATGGAGAAGTGGTGTTTATTATAATTTGTCAAGCTTCTGGGAGAACTTCAGGAAAGTGTAGCCAGACAGCCCAAATATTAAAATGACGATGAATTATGATGAACACATTCTCAATGCAGAAAATTTACCTCTCCAAATAAACTCTTTTCATCTAAGTCTTCAACTCTACAAAGAAATTAAATATAAGAATTAAAAATAATATAAATGTACAGGATGTCCCCATCTTTCTCCTACCACACACAACAAATTAGCTGCTGTACAAATGAAGGATGGGAAGGTAGTTAAAAGTTATGTGGCTCTGATGAAGTGCATTGCTTGACTGGAAGTATCTGGAAAGATTACGCCTCCAGAGGCCAGGATCATCATACTCTTGACTCTTCAAAGGGATGCATAGTCCAAAGACTTCCTATACTCACCTAAGATGTTCCAGTTCTTACAATGAGTTTTGCCTATTGAGTGTAGATTAGGTCTTCCAGCCCCACTGAATACTTGATCAATGGCAAAATCTCAGCTGGCATCTCATGCAGAAATAGTAGGCCTATCTCTGGCTGAAAAGTGTAGTTGTAAAACAAAGGATTTCAAATCACTGACAAAAAAGACAGGTATGGCAGTACCATTACTCACCAGCACTGTACACTTAGGCAATTTAGGAGGCCAAGAATTACACAGCACACCTCTGCAGCAAGAGCAGCATAAAGCAAGATCATACTCCACTCTACTGACTGGGCTCTGGTTGCATGAGAGCAAAGATTCCCATTAATGATAACCAAGGAGATATTTAACAGCAATAAAAACCAGCATAAACAGACATTTGCCCTCAGGGCCACATTTACAATAGCCATCCTTCTTGGCATACTAAAAGATCAAGAATTCACAGAGTTTCCTCACTAGTTTGCAGCTGTTTTTTCAGTGTCACAGCTTTGGAATACTGGTGAGACAAAAGTGATGCAGAACAGGGAGAGGAATTCACAGCAAAGCTTGCATTGCCAGTGGGGAACCCTTAGAAACTAGGAATCCCTATGGCCCAGCTTTTATCTGGGTGCACAGAATGAGTGGTTAAGGATCATCCTTCACTTCTTAGGCCAACTAAGGCAGATATCAGAGCTCACAACAGAGCACTGAAGTGGTTCCTCACCAGCTTCCTGCATCTGCATGATCCAAACCTTGAAGACGTGAACAATCAGTGCTGTAGTGCAGCATCCAGTACCTCAGATTTGCTGAAGATGATACTCCTCAGTCGCAAGTCAGCAGTGTTACCCAGAGCACCAAAGACCACAGTGAGGCATGCTGCTTTTGGGAGTCAATGGCCTCTTGGTATTTCATGGCTCTGTAAGAGTCCCCATGTAGGTCTCAGAAGATATAATCTAGTTCTTTGAAATGCACTCAAGGTAAAGAAACCTGCTCTGCCACATCTGTTCACTATTACACCATTCCTTAAAATACAGCCCTCTCTGTCCATAAATCTATATGATTTCTTTTACCTGTGGATGATGTTACTTTTCTTCTTTCACCTATCTACAGCCTTGCCTGCAAAGAAAGTTAGTAGTAGTAGCCAAGCAATTTACTGAATTTAAAACTCAAGTCAACCGAGTTGACTTGAACCAACAGCTTTTCACAGCTGTGTGAAAACAAGACTTTAAATATTCATATGATGTAGAAAAGCCCCCCTGGACTTGGATTATTTCCTGCAGTTTTCACAAGCATTTGGCTTGTGAAAGTATTTTAAATGGTGCAAATAAATTGAAAAGAGAAATGCTTAGCAACTGCCAAGTACCTTTTCCAGATTGCAGGTGCATTAGCATTTCATGCAGATCGGGAGTTAACCTTTTAAAATAAATCTCATGGTCATCCCCACTTACTCCACCATGATTTAGACTGCAGAGCAGTCTTGTAGCATGTGAACTGCATTCCTTTTGAATGAAACTGAAGCAGAAATTTCTCTTCAAGACCTCACCTGACATGCTTCAACCACTAGCAGGCATTCCATCCACAGGACCAGACCAGAGTTAGTCCAAAATGCAGCTATAAATAAATCATAAACCTCCACTAGGCGACACTGCGTCCTCTGCACCAACAGCTTTTTGTACAGACCCATGCCTTTGGCACTGTATGACTTTCCAACATAGAGGTAGACTCAGAAGTTCAGGTTAGCTGCTACATCACTCAATCCGAAAGAAAGCAACAGGGAGGTGCACAACCATGCATCCGTCAAAGATCTGGCACACATTTTAAAACTGGAACAGCTCCCACAGGAGATAAGTTGTGAGGAGACAAAATGACTCCATGGAATTATTGTCAGGTCTTTGCAATGGCTGTCATCTGTCTCCTGCTATGTGTTATTTTCCCTTCAAAACTCTTAAGTTTTATAAACATATGGTTATAAGAAAAAATTAGCTTTCACCCTTAAAAGAACTGAAAATTTAAACCCTGAAGTCAAGGCAATTCAGAAAAGAAGAAAAAGCAGACAGCATTATTAATTTTTAAAATATCCTGATTCTGTAATGTTTTCTTAATGTTTGGGATTATATGCTGCAAAAACACTAGATTTAAAAAACAAATAAACAAACAAAGAAACAAAAAAGCTGCTAAAAATTACCTCTGAACACTTAAAATATAATAAACAAGCAAAATATCCCAAATCAGCAGAATTTAGTCTGCAGAACGTTTGCTTGCTGCAGAGTAAAGGCATATAGCACACACATTAGTGAATGTCTCTTATCAACAACCAGGTCACCTCTGTTATTCTTTTGCAATAAGTCTCAGTAGGAGACAAAATTGTGGGAAAATTTTTGAAAGGCTTGGTTATGCATTGCTTGCTTGCAAGACCCTTGATATTACAAGAACACATTCTGCCTTTGTGATTTATCTACCTTTTAAATATTATGTTTAAGAATTAAAAGCCATACTGCACTGTTTTATAATTTAGAACATATCATGTTTATGACAGCACCCTGACTGTTTAAGAACAAATAAGGTATCAGAACAAATGCCAACCTTTCCATCCTGCAAACCAAATACATTATTTTAGTAGAGCCAAGGAGTCACAACCATAGTCACAACGAATCAATTTCTTAAGTCCCAGCTCCTTGGTGACATTGAGATGATGCAGAGGAAACTAGGTCTGCAAACCCTGCCAGAAATTTCTCGGATGTCAAGGGATGTCACAGAAAAAGAGGCAAGAGTCGCTTTTTCCTCCCTCCTGGTCATTTTGCGACACCGATGTGGGAAAACAAATGATTGCAAAAGGGTGCACTGCTGAGTTTTCCCTGTTGGCACAGTCTTGGGAGGGTTGTGGCAGAAAACCATGGCAGGAAACCATGCTTCAATTTCTTTTTTTCTTCTCCCCATCCCTGGGCTTTTTTCTCAGGGAGACAGGTTTATCTATGATAGTATAGGATTGAGTTCCTATGTCTTTCCCTCAAGGCTTTCCCATAGCTTAGCACAGAGCAGCCAGAAATGGCTATTACTTCCTTCTTCAATGTACAGAAGGTAACCTCCAAGGCAAGCAAAAATGGGGCAACAACACTTCGAAGGATTTTCATCTTGCACCTGGAAATACTAAGGAGCAAGTTTGCATTAGCTCATCCACGCTACTAAGTTTCAACACCGCAAATCTTAAATCTATAACCACAAACCAAATCACTCTCAAGAGCAGCAGTGGAGACTTTAATCTAGAAAGCGGACACCTCAACCAACTGCTGACTTCTGACAGTGATACAGTCACAGTGTGCTGTCCTACCATGGCTACTTGCATGATGTTGCATTAGAGAACAGAAAAAAGCAATAAAAGTTATAATCTTCCTCACATGTTTTTCTGTTAAGCCCTCAGTGTAGTGCTAATAAAATTCCCTAAGCACAGCATGCAAAGTCAACACCTGGTCCTACTCTTCACCCTTGCTGGCTCTCTGCTATCTGCACATGCTCTCAAAAGCCCTAAGATTCAAGTATGTTTCACCTCTGGCTCAGCCATCCACAGAGCTGTTACTCATACTCCTGATCTGGTCTTTAACAAAAAGCTCATTTGATATGCATGACTTCTCCCCCAACTGCTTAATTTACCTTCCCAAATTTAATTTTATTGCAAGAAAATGAATATAGCATTTAAAGGAAATACAGTTCTCAGTGATAGAATTTTATAAAGGTTTGAAAGAAATATCAGGAGGAAATCGGGGGGGGGAAAGAAACTCTGCAGCAGTGAATCTGTTTAAGTTCTTGTAGATGAAGAAGTTTCCCTGGACACAGTGTAGTTAATCTGCAAATACAAATGAGAAAAATATGGAACTAGAATAGCCTGTTTTATTGCAGCTTCATTAAATTTTCAAATGTCTCATGCTCCAATGTGCTGTGCAAGAAGAGCAAGAAAAAGTCCTTCACAGAATGCAAGTGAACAAGATATAACAGCACCATGTCTGCATGTCCAAATCTGCTTGGGAAGACTGCTTTTTATAAAAGTTGCTTAAAATCCCATATAGCTGATTTTAATGTATGATCTGGGAAGTGGTCTTGTTCTCAAGATAAGAGGAGTAAATCAGTGGTTACCCTACCAGAGCCAAAATTACAGCAACAGAAATGAGAGTGAGGCCAGCCCTTGGACATCACTGAATTTTCTCCTATAGTTTGGCAGATATTTTCAAATTTAAGTCCATATACATTCCAATTTGCTGTTATCTCAGGAACTTATTTTACTATTAAAATGGACTCTGCAGTGGTACCAGTAGGCCCCAGTCAGAAACTCAACCCAAGCATCCTTGGCTGCTTTCATGGCCAATACCAGGATGTGCATCAAGAACACAACAGCCAAAACCCCGGCTCTGGGAGCTGAGGCTTTCTAGACCTTAAGCGCCACAGACACACGTATGTCCAGAGATTAACAGTGATGCGGGAAAGAAGGATATATAATTCAGTCACTTATGCTAAGTGCTGAGCATCCCAGAGCAGAAGGATAGCTTCTTTACTAAAGATATACTAAAACTCTTACCTGCACCAATGCTTTCTCACATTAAAGTAACAGAGTCTTCCCCCTACATCAGGGTTATGGAGAAGCAAGACAAACTGGGACCCATACATCTGTATAGCTAGTAAATCTGTTACTGCATTTTGCCTTTGCAACCTACCCAGCTACTTTCAGTCACCGACAGCACCTCAGGCGCCAGCACAGACGTCACGGCACTGCAGAGAGCCCCAGAAATATGCTAACACAGAGCTCGGCTTCTGTCCAGGACAGTTTGGAACTTCAATGAACTGTTTGAGCGAGTCAACAATGATTTGAAGCAGGCACTTTGCTGATCAAAACCGAGCAGAACCTTTGGCAGTCAGCGCTGGGGAAACTTTTCACGTGCAAAACATGAGGACTCTGCCAGTCTGCTCAGGACAGCAAACTCTCCCCAGGGGAAGGAACAAGCACCTGAGTTATGGAGAGCTTATTTTCCAGTGACTGCCCAGCAGTTTTGTTAAAAGACTATCCCCAAATCAGGGCAGCAGAGTAATATTTCCCTTTCTTTATTCTTTCTCCCTGTGAGACAGGAAATCTGCAGCAGATGGGGTCGTCATCTTAGAAAAAAGGTTGGCTTTTCCCCTGTTAGTCACATTTGATTACACATATACCGATAGACACCATTGATTCCACGCTGACCTCTTTGACCCACTGGTGTTATTTTGGCTGTATATGTTTTGGGAACACTGGTCATACTTTCTCCTGGGCTGGAACAATACACAGTATCGCAGTGTCCAGATCAGGAACTGAGGACCCGGGATACAGCAGGTTAATGAAGCAGGAAAGAGCAAGTGCTGGCTTCATTCACCAACGCCTGCCATTTCTTCTGCCTCTCTCTGAGTTACACACACATACCGGAGCACAGAATTTCCCTCTGCTCAGTTTTCAAGGATTCTTGTTGAGGACCTCCCCACCCTTTCATCCTCCATACCTTTAAGGTATCTTACTCCACCCATATTTACATTTAAATAAAAAACAGAATACTCTCCAGAGAAGACCAAAAGCTCTACAGTCTATTTCAAGCATTACAGGCCTTTTGGCCATCAAAATGCAGACATTCTGAAATGTGCCAATCCAGACCTTTGAGGAGGAACATGACATCTGTGAAAATTACAGGTCCCAAATCACCCTGACTTAAATTATTTCTAATTGCAGTCAGTGCAAAACAAAGGAAAGAAGTTATCTGTCTTTTGGTATCAGGTATTCGTGGCTCTTACTTTAGTAAGAGAATCCCATTCCTATCGTGCGAAGCTTAGCTTTTGCTGCCATGTGCCCTTTTTGTAGCAGTTTAGATAGGTGAAACAAACCAGACAAAACTGACAGAGGAAAATATATTTTTCTGCATTAAAAAGTTAAAAATCTACATTATTTACCTAACCTTGCCTCTGCTTTCAGCGATTAAATCTTTCTCTCCTCCAGAAACCCACATTTTACCTGTCTAGACTTAAGACAGACCAGATGTATGGCATATTACACCTACTGCCTACAATGGTCATATCCACTTCTGACAGTGGTGGATTTGCCTCATATATGGCAAGATGTATTTAAGCACTTTTGTGGAAAAGGAAGGAGATTTCCCTCCCAGCCTCAGAGCAATATGGTCATATTTTAAAAAACAAATTTAGACCATAAATAATAGAGGTACCATAAGATCTAGCCCTCCTTCCTGAGAGACAAACTTCCGTTTGTTAATGCTAGTAGAAGGCTCCTTAGAAGATAGAGTCTAATTCATAAACCATGTGGTTATTCTGCATGTCAAGGCACATTTCCACATTCAATCATTTTGGTTCCTAAAAATATCTGCATATTGTTGAGCCTTCCTCATGCCTCAGCTCTGTTTTAAAGGTCTTATTTCCTTACAAAACAGTAGAATGTAAAATCAAATTCCATCCGTTCCTGGCCAATACAAGAAATGGGATGAAGCAACCAATAGAAAACTCAATTAGGACCTGCTCCTAAGTACTGAAATCTCCTCTCACTTCAACAAGAAAGATCCAGGTTTAACTAACTCTGTTTCAATGCCAAAGATAGCATTCCTAGAGAAACACAAATTCAGCAGGTGAATTAGTTGAGAAAAATACACTAACTGGTCATCTCTAATGCCTTGGCCAGTTTTATGCAAACGCTCTCATTCCAATGGAAGGATCAGTCTTAACCTGCTGTCCTAGGATCCCCTTCCAAACAAAATCAATTAAACTGAAATGCTGTTCTACTGGCAGCAAGAAAACCATCCATTGCAGAGTTATACTTGTAAAATTGCAGCAATTCAAATTCAGTCCTTAGATTATGGTGCCATAACTTTCCAAGACAGACAAGCTCTGAGTGACTCATCTTGGAAGACAAACACTATTTTTGACATTTATACCTTATGAATTATTAATTCATTTGCTGCATCTAGATTGATTTTGCATGAAAAGGAATTTTTGGCACGTACCTTGAAGGCTGAAAATTGTAGACTGGAAAAGAATTCAGCAAAAATATCTAATTGGATAGTGCTGCTTAAAAGAGCAAGTCCTGTTAGTCTACTGAAAATTGTAGACCGGAAAGAATTCAGCAAAAATATCTAATTGGATAGTGCTGCTTAAAAGAGCAAGTCCTGTTAGTCTACTTAAAGTCATAAAAGATGAAATCAAGAATAATTTTCTGGAGAATTTTCTTTCTAGGAAAAAAAAAAAACACAAACCTTTATCTCTTTTGGAACATGTTCTGTTATCACCCTATTTTGTTGTGGTGGCACTCTACCCCACAGAAGCAGAACACAAGTGATGTCCAGTGCTCAAGGATACTTCAAAATGGAAAATTTCTTAACACAAAGGTAAAAAAAATAATTTCTTAACACAAAGGTGGAAAAAAAAAAGCCTTATTTCAAAATGTTCAGATAAATTGTTTTCTCATTTAAAGACCTTTTGCAGTAAGTAAGGAGTGGAATTTAGCCAAACAAAAAAATAATAGATAAATAAATAAATAACAAAAATGATTAAAAAATCAAACTGAAATCCACAAAAAGATGAAGAAGACAATGGAGGATGTAAACATTTTAACAGTGTAGAATACTTTTCTGCCATCAGAGTAGGAGAAGAAAGCAGGGGGCAAAGCCAGCATTTTTCTTTGTTTTAGAACTTCTGCTTACAAAGGGTTCAGTATAGTATCCCCTTTTTACAAAGTGGTAACAAACCAAATGGACATACGACCAAACACACCCCAATGGAAATTACATCAATATGACACCTGATGTTTTGCTGAGAATAAACCCAGCTAGTGGCACTTATCTGTTTTGAAATAGATGTGGATTCACTTCACCAGCCCTCCCGCGGTGACAGGCCTGTTAGCTGAACCAGTGGCTGAATTTCTTGTTCTTTCAGGAGGCCCTCTGGCATCACACCAAGCCACCTTTACAGGCTGCCACTAGCAAGGTTACACTGCTGCTGCCTCAGCAGCACCGTTGCTGGGATTAAATAACACCCCTTTGGTGGGAGAATGGTGAAGGGGGAAGAAGAAGAGAGCAAACTGCTGCTCCTCGGTGTGTCCCATGCAATACTGCAATAACTACTTCAGCCCAATTTTGGTCTACATAATAGGAAATTGTTTTAAACACTGTTTAGTTATATAGATGTGGCCTCCATCATGAGCACAAAAGCATCATAAGTATTATAGCAACTACAGCTACATATCCATGAATCATTCTGTCCAGGTTTGCCTCAGTGTGTTCCACCCACACACAAATTGAAATTATGCTGAACTTCAAACGGCCACTTCTTATTTTGTCCCATGCAGGGCTATAGAGCCTCCATAAAGGGAAAGCTTGTGCAAAATGGTAGCACAGTAAATATGAATTTCCATCTTTTTTTCTCCAGTCCAGAAGAAACAAAAAAGTTATTTTAATTCCTCTCACTTCTTTGACAGGTTGGATGGATTCCTGTGACATGTGCTATAACCTCAGGTTTAAAAAAAGCTACTATTTTGTCTGCAAGATTAAATGCAGGATTAGATAAGCACTGAAGGCTAGGTAATTCTGCAGTGACAAAGATCATCACAATAATGTCATGCTGTATCTCAGTTTCCGTTCGTCTGCATACCTCCATATATTTTAGAAAGGATAAGCACCACCATTGTCCATCATGGACCACTAAGTTTGAAGAAAATGAGGACCAGAGTCAGAGAAGTTGACAGAAAGCAGCACAAAGCAAGACTTTTTAGTTCAAGGAGAAAAGGTTGTTGGCGGGATGCTTCAGCTGCCCCTGAGGGTACCACGGACTTTCACTGAGAAGAGGGCCATGGGCCTGCTTCATGAGGGCACTTCCCACCAAATGCTGTCCTTTCACAATTTCTCTTCCGATGTATTCACAGAGTGGCAACAGCTCCTTGTGGCAAGGCAGATTTTCAACTCTTTCCCTCCTGTTGAGCTTTTAAAAGTCAAAGACTTCATTGACCCAGTACTAGGTCATGACAGTCAGCCTTCAAGCCCCTTGACGCTCCATCCTCCACAAGAAACGTGTAAGACCACCCCAGCACTTCCCTTACACTTGCACTTGACAGCTACGTAAAACTACAGAGTCGTCTGCACAGTAACCTCTGCAAAAACTGCTTTGGTTAAACCTGTTTACGCTGCTTCAGCTCTTTTATGAAGCATGCTATCAATCCACATGCTAGTCACGAGGGCATGTTTAAATCTTAAAGACGCTGTTTTGCATGAATGACCAAAAGCAGCCAGTTCTTCCTTGCTGTGTAATACTTGAAAGTCAAGTATATAAAACAAAAGTCTGATGCAGGCTGTGTTTTGAGCACAGCATCCACAGATAATCTTTGCCTCCACAGATCACTGGGGGAAAAATTGCAGATGGGTGTCAATCAGTACTCCAGCTTTATATATACATACATACATAAAAATGGAAATGGCAAGTATCACAGAATCACAGAATCACAGAATCACAGAATTATCAGAGTTGGAAGGGACCTCTAGAGATCATCTAGTCCAACTCTCCTGCTAAAGCAGGATTGCCCAGAGCACATTACTCAGGACTGCATCCAGGCGGGTCTTGAAAATCTCCAGGGAAGGGGACTCCACATCCTCCCTGGGCAGCCTGTTCCAGTGCTCTGTCACCCTCACCGTAAAGAACTGTTTCCGTGTATTTGAACGGAACTTCCTGTGTTCTAACTTGTGCCCATTGCCCCTCGTCCTGTCACTTGGAACCACTGAAAAGAGCCTGGCTCCATCCTTCTTCAACCCACCCTTTAGATACTTGTATGCCGTAATCAGGTCTCCCCTCAGCCTTCTCTTCTCCAGGCTAAAGAGTCCCAGCTCTCTCAGCCTTTCCTCATAAGGGAGGTGCTCCAAGCCCTTAATCATCTTAGTTGCCCTTCGCTGGACTCGCTCCAGCAGTTCCCTGTCCCTCTTGAACTGGGGAGCCCAAAACTGGACACAGTATTCCAGTTGTGGCCTCACCAGTGCCGAGTAGAGGGGGAGAATGACCTCCCTCGACCTACTGGCCACACTCTTCCCTATGCAGCCCAGGATTCCATTGGCCTTTTTGGCGACAAGGGCACATTGCTGGGCCATGGATAATTTACTGTCTACTGTATCAGGTGGAAAGATACTGCAGTGACAGATGCTTGAGAAATCCTCACCAAAAAACAAGCCATTATCTTTTTTGTAGGCAAAACAGCAGTTCTTTCAATTAGATTTAGAAACAGGGTTAGAAACTAGAGCAGACTTTTTAAGCCATCAACAACTCAGAAGGGTTACACAGTATCCAGCTAAAGATTAAAGTCAATTTTTCACCCTTTCAATTATGTAATATTAATAAAAAGACACATGGGAATGGTGCCAGATGTGAATACTGTATCTGGCAATCAAGCTAGAGTGCACAAACAGAAGGAATTTCCCTACCTGCTGTGGAAATAATCCCCTTCACAGCTAAGTAAAAATATTTTTTTTCTAAAAATAGTCTTTATTCCCAGATCAAAAATTTGCACCCTTTCCTTGATCTCAAAATGTACCACTCTGCACTGAGAGAAACCAACAGACTGACAGTGGTACATGGCTCTTGAAGAGAGGTTTCTAACAGCCAGTTTGGGCACTATCCTCAGAGGCATGCCACCTTGCAAATGGCTCTTCTTCCTCTTTCCTCCACCTGCTCACAAGTTTCCACACAAGCTCACAAGTTCCCAGACTAGCTTACAAGCTTCCACACCACTGGAAGAGGGAGTTCTTTAAGTCCAACACAAGCAAGACACAGTGCAGCAGCCACACTACGAAAAATATAGCATTGTCCAACTACCCAGAGCAGCTCACACACATACCTTTACATACATGGGAACTGACCATAATTTGGTGGGTAAGGCTGAGAGGAAACACGGAAGGAGACAGGCAGACCCAGTATGAGTCCAGCTTCAGTCACAGCCAGTGGGAAAGGGCAGGTGAAGTGCTTTCACTGGAAAAGCCTTGGAGGCTGCACACAGAGGTCCCACTCAACACTGTGGGAGGGTCAGGAACATATTACCAATATGGGCTTGATGGGGATTTAGGAAAATACTGTTCTCAATGCATCGCTGTCCACATTCTCTATCAGTATTAAAGGAATGGTAACAATTGGTTAGTTGCAGTTTGAGAGTTTAGCAAGTGAAGAGAACATGTTGTGTATAAAGGACGATTGCTTCACCCATTCCAGTGAAAAATATTTTACACGCTTCTGACCAAGGAATTTAAAAAACATTCAGCTACATGGACCACAATATGAAAATCGTTTGAAAAGGAGATTAATATCCAGAATACTCATATTCCCACTGATTTCAATGGAACTGCTCACAAGTTTATGATGATGACACTCAGAAAGGTTTGCTGGATCCATGCACTCTTCCAGGACACTTTCAAAACAGATTAGCAACGCTTTCAAACCCCTCCTCAACCCTAATGTGCTCTTTTTTGCAAATGAACCTATGTTGATAGATTTGAATCAGCGCAGAATCCGTATGAAGCCCACAGGACTTCGTGCTATGTGGGTAACTGCATAGCAAGGCAGGAGTATCATTTGCTTATTAAACACCAACATCAGTCTCTTACAGTGCACTCAACAGGCTGCCTTGTTTAAGAGGGAAGTATGGTACTTCCCACCTAAAAGGCAGGGCACGTAACAAGCTACTGACAACTATGGGTGGAGTGAAAGTTGTTTCTTCAGCTGTTTCATTTCTGAATGTGTTAATGTCTTTCCCTATGAAATTAGTACCTTCAGAAAGCTTAGTTTTGACTGTGCCTCACAAGCCATATTATGCAATGAATGCAGTCATGTGGAAACAAAGCTCATGCTATTTTCGAACAACTCTGTTCAAATGGCCCAGACTGTCAAGTTTGTATCACCCAAAATTATTCTGGTGGTTTTAAAACTGCACACAAACCTGCAGAAAGCAATAGTCTCTCGGTCACACTGGCATAGCACTAATGGCAGAGGAGTTTGCATGCCTAAATAAAAAGGGACCATTTGGTGGCACAGCACTTAGTTGCCCATTCCTGGAAAAACACTCTTTGGAGCAATCTTCTTAGCTCCAGGATGTCTGACAGATTTGTAGCAGCACAGTCAACATTCAAATGGGGTTATTCCTTCTTAGGTGCTCTGTGGGTAATAGCAATAAATGAATAATCTAACCTGCTCCATACTTGCCAATCTAACATCCTGTAGTTCTGCATGAATGTCACGACTTCCAGACTCACCCCCCTTTTCCCATCTCAGAAATACTTCTTCTAAACTTTATGATGCTGCACAGAGGTAAAACCATTAAAGTTTTTCTGAAAGGCAAAAAGGTGAACACTCTATTCATTCTAGAAGGAACAAAGTTTCCTCCTGCTTTTCAATGACTCACTGCCATTGCAGTTGGTGCATGGAACTTGACAGGCATTAGGTTCTTCAGCATGGCTTCTAGTTAAAAAACAGAATGGCAGTATTTCATGCAGGTTAGTTTGATATTTTACGAGTCAAAAAATGATGAATGAAAACAAAATGCTTATGTTGTACAAAACAATTCAGACCTGGAAATCACATAATTTTAAGTTGTCTGCTATGGAAAATAGACTTCTGGACGAAAGAAAAACTTTTTTAGAACATTTAAACTATGCCACAAATCTTTATACTTCTAACTGGAACTGTATTATTAATAATATTTTACAGTCATAATCATCAATTGTCTGTGTATAAGGGGTACTAATGTTACAACAAGAATAATACCACTAAAGATAGAAAGAAACTAAACCAGAGACTTCCAGACTTCACAATGCTAAACTGGGTTAAAGGACACAGTAACCTGAGAAATAACTTGAAATTGTTCCTGGTATGCTTTAGGACTCTATTATGACAGTACATCACACACACGAGTTCTTACATGAATAAGAACCAAAGGAATAATGCAGAATTTTTAAAACTTCTAGTTTGTTTGGTCCTATCTGGGCGGCTTCATTCATACCGGCAATGTCAAGCCATATTTCACCTGGGAATTAATCTCTAGTCAAAAGGATTACTCCCTAGAGTGAGGTCAGCACAACTAAGTCCTGGATTTCTCACTCATACTGAAAACAAGCCAATAAACAGATCAGTCTTGCAACCTACTTGTGAGTCATTCTCATACATGAACGTGTCTTCGTGGCCTGCATACAAACAATCTGTGAAAGTCAAGGCTGGGCCCAAAAATCCCTGGGCCATCTGATGTCAGGCAGCTAAATCTGGCACCAGAAACTTAATATTTTGGTTCCAGGCAGCTAAAACTCTTCCTTCCTTCTAAATGACAGTATTGCTGACAATCAGTGTGAGAGTGTCATCTGAAGGACAGAACAGCATGCACAGACCTTTCACACCGTGCTCCCTCCAAAAAAGATGTTTACCTCTGCTGCTGCGGAGGCATACTCATTAACTTACAATAATAGAGGACTGAGGCTTTTATCATTATTCAGTAAACTTCAGCTTGCCTGCTTCTTAAATGTGGATGACAGAGGCACTGTAGTTCTTATTTTCGGTACCAGAACTTGTGCAGCAGTGATGATTCCTGGGCTCTGAGAGGCACTGTAGGTAGCAGGGGGAGAAATAACGAGGTAGCAACAGCAGATGGGCGCTGCAGGACAGGCTCAGGCACCCTTAACTGCTCCTTACCGCATCTGTCACGAGTACAGCAGGTTTTTGTGAAGCTTATTTTACCAACGATGCAGCACAACATGGTATGAAAGGTGAGACGCAATGTCATCGGATGCCTGCGTGGGCCCATGCAGGACTTGACGTATCCCATTGCATTCAGAGTCACAATGGGTAGCGGAGAAATATGTAAGGCATTGAGAATCAGAATTCGGACGAATTCTTGTATTAGGGACCATTCTTTCAGGAGCACTTCCCCACAGCGCAACAACAGATGAGGTGAAGGAGATGAGACAGATGAGAAAGGAAAAAACACAGGTGTTGAAAAGTGTAACGGCTGCTGTGTGTTGCATGCCTGCACCTACAGGCTGCCTACAGTGACAAGACTGTTACCTGAAGATGCCCGCAATGGCGATTAGCAGGAAATAACTGGGGATTTTGTATTTAGTTGCAAACAAACAAACAAAAAAAAAACAACTCCAAAAAAAAGGCACATTACACTGATCTTCGTCTCAAATCTCTAAATCCAAAGAAATTCCCCTGACTTCTATCAAACCATTTTAGATCCATTCCCAGAGCACGCTGAGTCAGAACCTGATTCAAAAACTGTACCCTCACGGACTATAAAACACAGATTTTGTATTACAAAACAACTCAAAGCCTGGTGAAGCATCCACCCTGACCTTCCTGCACTGTCACAGCATGCCTAGAGCAACAGGACCAAACCTCATTATTCAGGTTTCAGCTGTACTCTGGAGCCAGAAAACAAAACAAAACAACACACACGCACACGCACAAAAAAAAGGTCATGTTTATTGCCGAGGTACAAAGTCAGGCTAAGTATACACCGATGGAAACGTGGTGCACAGCCGCCGGTAAAGAAGGTCCGAGGCCCACGGCAGGTACCGTGGCCACCCCTCGCTGCCTGGAAGCCCATTCCGTGCCCACGCTGGCCCAACGGGGGCAGCGCAGTACCTGCTCCCCGACCCCGGCAGCCCCTGCCCGCCTGCCGCAGCGCGGCCAGAGCAAGGGTTGGGGGGCGGGGGGGGGGGAAGAACCGAAGCCGGGTAGGGGATGCGGCCGGCCGGCACCCCCTGGCCCTACCCACGCGTGTACCGTGCGGCCAACGCAGTCACGCAAAACCGCGGACACCCGTGCAGACCCACCCGCAGCCGCGCGCACTCACGCACCGCGCGGACTCCCGCGCGTGTTGGCGCAAGCGTGCGAGCCACGCGCGCGCCGCCCGCACGGTGGACACCCGTGCACACTCACGCGCCACGCACACCCGCGCACAACAGCCGTGCAAGCCCACTCGCCATGAAAACCCGCGCGCGCGCACGCACGCACGCACAACCCGCACGCGGCCGCACGCGGGAATACCCACGCGCACCCCCGCACCACGTACACCCCCGGCGTGCCCACGCAGGCGGCCGCGCGAGGCACAGCCGCACGTAGCCCAGCACCGCGCAGCCCACCGCACCGCGGCGCGTTGCGGGGCGCCACACGCATCCACGCGTGCGCCCCACGCGCACCCCTTGCCGCGCGCGAGGGGGGCGAGTGGTACCTGGGTGGCTTTGTGGAACTGCTTCTTGAGCCCGGCCACCGACATGGCGAGGGCGGCGCGCCGCAGCCGAGCGGAGCCGAGCGGAGCCGAGCCGAGCCGAGGGGAGCCGCGGGGCGATGCGGTGGGTCCCGCCGCCTGTCTGCCTGCCTGCCTTCCTGCCTGCCCGCCCGCGCCCGCGCCGCTCGCGCTACACGCACCCGCGCGCCCAGCGGAGGCTGTCAGGCGGCGGCGGCGGCGGCCGTTGCGGGGGCGCTGTGACGTCAGGGCGGGACGCACCGCCTTCCTTCTACCGGGCGCGCGGGGGGCCGCCCCTCGCCGCCGTCCTGCGGCCCCCACCGCCCCCACCCGCTCCCACGCGCGCGTCCTAACGGCCGTCCCGTGTCCTAACGGTTGGTCCCAACGGTCGGTCCCGTCCACCCCCCATGGAGTCTCGCCAGCACCAAGGTGCGCGCTCTTTCTGTACGGACACACGCACGCACAGCCCTCCTCCGGGTGGCCTTCCCCGCTCCCCCGCCGCGGTCTGGGCCACAGCCGCGGAGTTCCTCAGCCTCCCACACTCCCTGCGAGGCCCTCAGGCTCGCCCCAGCAGCATCCCCGGCGAGGAGGGGTGCGGAAACGAGCCTGGAAGGAAGAAATTGGTGGCGCGGGAATGAGGAAAAAGAGAGGAAAGCAGTTGCAGAGGGAAAGATCAACGTGGTCCAGATACCTGAAGGAATGTTTGTCACGGTACTGGCTTCTTCAGGCCTGATTTGCCTCAGAGCGCAGACGGTAGTTGTACCCTAGCCAATTGGGATCCCTCAACAAGTGCTCTTTTCTTCTCTCACCTTGATGTCGGTGACACCTAGAAAAGCAAACCTAAAGCCTGCCCGTTCCAACCTGCTGGTGTGGCTGTTGGCTTGAAGGTAAAACCCTAGAACCCAGATAAAAGTCATGTACTTTAGCAGTTCAGTGTCATAAACACTAGCAGAACAGTAATTATCAGTTATTAGGCTCTGCCAGCAAAAGACCAAACAACGTGAGCAATGTGATCCAAACATAATTATCCTCCTCTGCAGGCTGGACCAGTGACTGCATATGTGTGCTGCAAATTAGCACAACCGAGATGCGCAGTCGCTCTTATCAGTTGGTTTGAAAGCAGCCGTGCTATGTTGACTTTCTAACTCCATCACAACAAACACTCAACAGAACATAGTGAAACGGGATGACAGCATTTTCAGAAGTACCTAAAGCTCTTCCTGAACTCTGTGTGGACTCGCCATGGTGCACCGCACAGGCTTGGTGCACATGGCCAAGCTGCACTGCGGTGCCCTTCAGGCCCACATATCGTCTCAGCTCTGTCAGGTATGGGCGAAGCAACTATACCACGTATCAGCATCCAGAGGCAGAGCAACACCTCCAGACCACCCAGTTTTACTGACTTAATTCAGTTCTTGGAAGCTACTTGCAATGAGGGAAAGGATCTCGAACACGAGTCACGTCAGTGCTCTTGGAAGTATTACCGAAGTTATTCATCGTGAAGAATGGCAAACCAAGAATATCCCTCTGTGCACTGTAGAGTGGGGAGATTATAACAGCCTTGTCCTGGGCACAGTAGGAGGCACCCCCTTCTGGCCTAGTCCCAAATCTGCATAGATTTCCACTTTAGTATGAATATTATTTTAAATAATGAAAAAAGAGACCATATGGAGATTCCAAGCAAGGAGTGGGAGTTTCTTGTGCTAGCCATTGTGCTTTTGACAGAAAACTCGCATTGTACTGTACCTAGTACTTGGCAAAAGGGCTCTACAGTCTGCAAACACAGTGAGAGATGGAAAGTAGACCTATGAAAATCATAAATGCCATAATTTGAATTATTTATATAAAATGAAGTATATCTTTCTATGTTTCTAAATAACTGGAATTGAATGGTTACATTTCAGGATCTGGCATTTGCTGGCTATTTCAAAAGAGTACATTCCCATCTGCTACAAATTTTAGTTGAAAAATTGTATAAATAAAAGAATAAATAAGAGACAATGTGGGCATAGAAAGGTCCACCGAATTCAGTTTCTGGGCGAGCAGCTGGAGATGCAAGGCCTCATTTTCAAGGGTATTATGCCCCTGCAGCTCTCACTGCATGTTGATAGAAATTACTAGGATGCTGACTGGCTATAAATCAGCGCAAATAGTAGTTGAATGCCCTGACTCACCTTGTATTACTGACTGTGCATATTTGTGTTCGCACAGCTGAATCTAACACTTTTACTTGTGCTCACACTTCTTTTTTCTTTTTTTATAGAACATCTATATTCCTGGGAGTGGAAAGTCTTATCTTTATTAAAACACAATTTATGTGTGTCAGTGTCAATGGACTTAAAACCACTTTGAGTAAATTAAATGGTGACACTTGTCGGCCAAAGAGAACTTAATTTAGTGTCTGCTCTTCGGTATATCATGTCATTTGTGACTTCTTCTCCTGGAGCAATCTACGTGAATAATGCTTTGAAATCAGCTTCAGTGAGATGACTTCTGTTTTTAATAAACTCTAGTGAACAGTAACAAATGATGTTTGCCTATAATGTATCACATCTCATTTAAAAATATTTATATGTATTTATGAGAGCTATGTGTATATATTTGTATCTATATATATTCCAACTCCAAATCCCATTTTAACACAAATAAATGTAATAGGCTAAGCACTTGTTTTTATTCCATATGGCAAAATAAAATTCTAACAATGCAAAAATAAATTAAGAAAATGTCATTTTTGCATATCCAAGCAATAACCAAATGCAGTAAGTGCTTTTGAAGGTGCAACCCTAATCCTCTTTTGTGCACACTGTTATGACTTTAGGTTAATCATTCTTACATGGCACATAGTAGATTCTGCAAATTTAGAACCACATGCTACTTCTAGCAATATTTGTTTGCATTATCTGATGATTTTAAGAGCAAGAATCTTTGCTAACTTAAACCTGTCATGCAGGTACAATGGGGAGTAATACATAGGAAATAACCCATCTGTCATAAAAAGAATTGCATTTTTGACTACCAAAAAGTTGTAGTGTGGTATTGTCAATACTGATGGTGTGATAAAGATTATACAAGAAATACTTTTATTAACCTACATGACAATATCATTCCAAAGAATTTAGAAGAATAAGATTCTTCTCTATTCTGCCAGTTGCCCTATCATGAACTCTTCAGTTTTTTAAAGAAGGCAAAGAAGAAAACAGGCAAAAAAAAACCCAACCAACCAACCAAACAAACAAACAAAAAAAACCCCACAACCAAAAAATCTCATACTTGATCTTCAAAGAAACAACTAATTTGAGGTAGTTCATATATTGAGCTACTGATTCCAGATGCCTGTTTTTCAGAACCTCTTGACAACTAAGCATTGTCAGAGTTACTGGGACAGAACATTTCTGAAAACTGTACCTTGGCTTTCTCTAGCAGAATGCACAAAATTTCACGAACTTTTTGAAAACGTAAGTCATCTAAACTGTTTCTCAGCAAAACATAGTGTAAAATCTTTTATGGCTAGCTAAATAGTAAATAAATTCCTTATAAATGTCATTGTATAATTTTGCAGCACACTACAGTGTTAAGCCTAATGGCAGAAAAAGTTTTCCATTAATTTTTTTCAACATTTGAATGTTGGTTGTAATCCGTATTTTTGTTTAACACACAGTCTAAGCCTTGTTCCCATTCACTTTGCACCTGATCTCAGCCTTAAGTTTCTGTTACTTCATTTGAGCACAGACAAACTAAACGTGCCCAATTTTTTCCTCAAAACCCTCATCTCATTCTTTTGCAGGGATGTTTCACTCCTATTGCCTGGTTGTTCTTAGATTAATTCTCAAGTTCTCCCTCGTATTTTCCTCCAAGGAACTTATATCCATTTACAGACAGAGAGTAAAGGGGCAACACAACTGGATCATTTGGAGGAATTTGGAGGTTGTTTTGCTTTCCTGTGTCAGGAGTCGAAGGTGCATAGCAGAACTCCAGATGACTTCAGCCTCTACAGATACTGCTAGGGTCTTTGCAACAGAGATAGATAGAGGTGGAAATCTAGGAAACTTCCAGCAGTGGCATGAGATGGAATAGGCTCCATGCTGGTGTAACTCCTTTCATAAGTAAGATGATTGAAAGGCACAACTCTGCTGCACAGAACTGAGCTCTAAAGCCAGTAGGAATTGAATCTGCAGCAGCATTCACTAACTCATACTGGAGAACTTTAGTCAAAAGGAAGAACAGCACCATTGTCTCCTGAGTTTGCTTTGTAACTCTCACACCCAGATTCTGTGCAGGTTAAATGTCTCTTTTAGAAACTAGATCTTGCTACTATGCAAGGTGGTACTGCTATTCTCATTCTGAAAGCCATTTTGTGAAATAAGTGGAAAAAATTATGTCAGTAGATCCCAAAGAATTTGACCCATACGACTTTTTGATACAAGTTTTTGTTTTCCTTAAAATTCAGCTAATATTTCAACAGCGCAAAGTGATGTAAGGCATAATAAAATCCCTTGGTAAGTGGCCTGCCAAAGCAAAATAAAATACTAAAAATACAGCAAAAACATTAGGAAAATGTACCTGAGCCAGACAATTCAAAAAACTTAATTCCAGGAGAAGATGGCGTGGCTGCATATTCTAGGTTCTTGCAGAACATGCAGCAGAAGCAAATCACCCTGTTCAGCACTTATGTAATAAAAGCACATTGGAAAACCAAAGGTCAATATAATCAAACAAGAAACAAACCATCAGGCATCATGAATACAAGTTTTTCTCAATGAGTGACACAGAAATACCAAAAAATACCTAGAGTGTTTACTCACGTTTCACTGGGGAAGAATTTGGATATTTGTAAAGTTATTTGTGGTGTTCTGTCAATGATTTTATATGAAATCTTTGTTGCTCTTACCCTCACGATGCTTGTGCAAGACAGAGAAATATAAAACAACCTTACGAATAGCAATTCAAGGCTCCAGGGAAAGTTTATTCAATCACCCACAATTGCTCAGGAACTGTGTAGCTCAGTCAGAAATTAAGTCAGAAACTAAAATTTATGTATGAGTCCTTACTTGAAATCTAATCTGAGCTACTCTGCTACAGGTCAGCTAGCAAAGATGAGTGAATTCAAGGAGTGTAAATCAGCAGGAGCTGAGTAATCATATGAACATTAAGCCAATGCTCAATTTAAAAAAGGCTGGAACATTATGGCCATGTAAGTGTGAAACATAAAGGAAACAAACAAATCTGTTACTGCATTATCTTGCATGCTACTTGTGGTCTCCGTGTTGGTGAGCGGTCCCTCGCAGTACAATATCAGCAAGACTCATAAATAAAGCACTGCAACAAGCATAGTCTTATGTCAGATAACTTAATCCAATGTATGCATAGTGATATATTTCATCTGTTTGGTTCATTACAGCTTACTACATATAGGTAAATAATGATCTGTTCAGATAGAGATTGTGCGCTGAGAACTCATCACAATTGCTTGGATGGACGAATATATATACACTCATGTTGCAAAATTGTTACTCAGTTTTTCATTTCTGTGCTATAATTCCAGTTCTACCTAAGTAACCATTTTATATTTGCTTTTATTTGTAGTCCATTGGAGACGTTTTGAAGTATTTTAACCTTTAGAAACTTTTAGCCTGTTATCTTTGTCTCATTGTGAGGCACGTGCAGCTAATACAAACTAATGTAGAGCTTCTAAAGAAACTTCTGGCTCTTGAGACTATAAGCCCTGAGAATCAGTGACTGGCCAGTTTTTCCAGACTTTCTGCTCACCTTTCAAATTTCTTTTCTTTTGTGGAAGCATAGGTTGGTTAAGAGAGCACAAAACATTTGAGACATGTAGGGTGGGAGAGAATTACAGAAATACTAGATGGAATTGAGGAACCTCCAATGTACTCTTTTTATGGACATCATTAAGGTGAAAATATCTTCAGAGATTGAAATTACCAGTGCAGTCAGCATGAAACAACCAAAGTTTCATAGCAAATTATGTTAGAATACGAGCTTTGAAGAACAAACAGCTCTTCCAGCTCTGCAGCAGTAACTGAAGCAGTGAATTCTGGTTCAGTGATGTGCCATTAGCTCTTAACCTCTGCAGAACAAAATGCACAGTCTCTTGCCCGCCTGTCTGCGTTTCACAGTATTGCTGCAAATCTGTGTTAGGTTTTGGGCACCAACTGGTCCTTCTGTACTGTAGAATGTCCAATAATAACTGTAATCAGACAGCATTAAAATCGTATTGCATCCAGTTGTTCGTATTGTTGTCCACAGGTTCAGAGGCTATCCCATCTGTGTCTGTTTGATGTACTGAGAATAACTCTCTGCCACCCTTGACACAGATTAGTGATGAAGTTCACAGATGTTGTGACCTATTCCCAGCGGTCCTTAATGCAAGAATGCTGTTAAGACATTAATGCAAGCGTATGGCTCCACAAGCTTGAAAATTAACATTAGTTTGGTCTGATTGCAGAAAGAGTGTTTCTGAGAATTTTGTCTGGATCAAATGGGCCAGATGAGGGACAACAGAAGCAATGAAAGTGCAACTGATGTACTCAAAGGCTTCAGCTGAAACAAGATGATCCTGGAACATCTTGATTTTGACCTGCTGCTTTGGATATTTAGTATTGTGAATGAAATACCCAGATCCCCCCCCCCCCCCCCCCTTCTGACCTTTTTTGTTTTCTTTTTTTTTAGGTACGTAAGGATTACTAGCTCCAGTAAAAAAAAATGGCAGTAATTATCATCTAAGAATGCTAGGTACTGTACCATGTAACAGATCCCAACTACGTACTGAGCCAGGGACCTCAATCACAAACAGATGTACCTTGAGTTCTCTAGCCTTGATGTTCAAACTGGAAAGAAAGAGGCCTTTGCTATGCAGCCTAAATCATGCCTCCATTAAGTGGAATGTTCCTACACTCACTTGGTTTAGTACTGTAAAAGCTCCTGTGTTAATATAAGCCCAGACGCCCCAGGTTCTCAGTCCTGTGCTACCCTCCCTTTCATGGACAAATTCACACTGATCGCTGGGTGAGAGAAGATGAAACAGGGAGAGCATCCAAACCAGACCTTGGTGTCACCCACATAGCTTTCACTGTATAGGTTCCTTTCTGTTAATTAAGTAACCAGTACACTTCTCTGAGCTATCAAGGTGATTAATATTCCATCCTTTCCCTGCACAAGAGGGGCTTTCAAAATTCCAGTATAGGGGGTTTTGTCCCATTTATATGATCGAACACAAGTTACAACAGAGTTCGTACAGAAAGTGAAGAATTGACCGCCCATGCATCTCCAGTGGCTACAGTGAAGTCATAGTATAAATTAAATTGGCTTGTATAATTGATTAGGAATCACTGTTTGGACTATGCTCAAGGCTTAAACTAGAGAGAAAAAGAAAAAGGAATAAATTTTGCTGCTTCTACAGGAACGAAATAGATAACAAAAAAAGTCCCCCACCTCAACTGACTACAAAAACCAAGAAACAGTTCTGTTATGCTCTGTAAACAAAGATTACTTCTGTCTTCCCTACAGCATCTGCTCCTTTACTACAGGGCTTCTCAGGCCTTCTCCCCCAAAATGTGACAGGGTAACTCAAAAAAAGGTCATGGGATTATCAAACTATTTTCTCGTAACCTTTTCTATACCTGCATGCAGGAGTCAATGCAGCCAGGAGTCAATGCAGCCAGGAGTCAATGCAGCCAGGGCAGGGTGAAAAGGCAGAGTTCCTGTACACCTCTTTTGAGCTGGCACTGCATTGTAGAGGAGACAGAGCCTTGTAAAAGTAGGCAGCAGACTCCTACCACAGCACAATATTTTTTTTTTTAGAAAAGCTCCAGTAGTTAGACTTCATAAACTCCAAAAGTGCAATAATGTAGACAGCAGTGCAAGTGTGCAGTACTCTGCCAAAGTAGATGTAAATGCCCCATAAGAAGTCATAAGAAGTGGGAGCAGAAAGTCAATGAGAAAAGAGTGGATCTTGAGCACTGTGCAAACTTCCCAACCCGTCCTTTGCTAAGCAACCTGAAGAGGTCATGACTATTGCCTAGCCTGTGTTTTATAATATAACATCATCTCTGGGATTCTGTGATATATAGTCTCTTTGAAGCACTGGCTACCTCATTCAATTCCTTCCTGTCTGGATTATAGCCAAAAGTCACAGTTTTGTGTTCCCTGTCCCACCTCCAGCATATACAGCCACAACAAACACCCTTATTCCAGAGTACAATAGTGATGCTTTTGAGAATACAGAAAATAGCTAGTTCTCATGAATCAGCTTATGCCAGAGTTTTAGTATCCAACTATTGCAGGGATTCACAACCACTTCCACCTGTAATTTCAGAACGATGCATTTTTTTCCACATACTCTAACCACATTTCTGTATTGTTCTGTAGTCATCTGTGTAATATTTGAAACAACTTGCACAAAAGAAATAAGTTAGACGAAGAAAAGTGTCTTTTGCTATTCAGTGGTGGATTATACAGTCCAAAGACACAGTATTTAGTAAATTTGTAAGCATTTTCCCAGTTTTTCCAATGGGCTAGCCTTCCTCTACTTTGTGTTCAAGTGTGATGTCACAAGGCTAAACCCACATTGTGTTTTAAGTACAACTGATTTGCATGAAGGTGCTGCAGTATTGGAGGCTATGGAAATCACTAAGGTAGTAAGAAATGGACATCCTCAAATCAGGTAAGCATATTGGTATTAAAATAAAAAAAAACTCACTAAGTTGTAAACATTTAGGAATAGTAGTACTCTTCTCACCTGGCTTTAGATATATCAGCAGAGACATAGAATCATAAAATCATAGAATAGTTTGGGTTGGAAGGGACCTAGGTTGAAAGGTCACCTAGTCCAACCCCCCTCACACCTCCCACTACGTTAGGCTGCTCAAAGCTCCATCCAACCTGGCCTTGAACACTTCCAGGGATGGGGCAACAATTTCTTTGGGCAGCCTGTTCCAGTGTCTCACCAACCTCAGAGTAAAGAATTTCTTCCTAATATCTAATCTAAATTTGCCGTCTTCCAGTTTAAAACTGTTACCCGTCATCTTTCCTGTAGGCCCCCTTTACGTACTAGGGGTCTGCTACAAGGTCTCCCTGGAGCCTTCTCTTCTCCAGCTTGAAAAAACCCACCTCTCTCAGCCTGTCTTCATAGGAGAGGTGCTCCATCCCTCTCATCATCTTTGTGGCCCTCCTCTGGACCCACTCAAGCACATCCATAGCTTTCTTATACTGGGGGCCCCAGAGCTTAATGAACACAGTAGTCCAGGTGGGGTCTCACAAAGGCGGAGCAGAGGGGCAGAATCATCTCCCTCAACATGCTGGCCATACTTCTTTTGATGGAGCCCAGGATATGGTCGGCTTTCTGGGCTGCAAGCACACATTACTGGCTCATACTCAGTTTTCCATGAACCAATACCCCCAAGTCCTTCTCCATAGGACTGCTCTCTACCCACTCATTAACCAGCCTGTATCCATGTTTCGGATCGCTCCGGCCCTGGTGCAGAACCTTACACTTGGTCTTTTTGAACTTCATGACGTTCACACAGACCCATCTCTCAAGCCTCCCAAGGTCCCTCTGGATGGCATACCTTCCCTCCAGAGTATTAACCTACCTACTCAGCTTGGTGTCATCCGCAAACTTGCTGAGGGTACATCAAAACTATCTCTACAACTCTCTTTTTAATTAACACAGAGAGAGATTTGCTTCTACAACAGAAGTTACCTGATTTATCTGTGTGTTTTCAGATGATATGAATTGTCTTGCAGATACACCTCTTGTCTCAATAGACTCTAAAAGATAACTAGACAGCAGCTTTGACATAGACTTTTAACAAAGCAGGTGCCTAAACTTATGTGGCCGTAATACTGCTGGGGACAGAGGAGAAGAGAAGACGGTGTGGGTAGGTGGGGGTGAGCACATTTGTTTATTATATTAAAAGTACAAAAGATATGCAGAAGACAGATTTTCACAACAGTGCAGATGTAAACAGAGATGATTCTACTTATTGCTAACTGGAGGTTGTACGATTGAACTGGTCGCTGACACTCACGTATCAGACAATGTTAGGCTCTCAAGACAGAGAATTCAGACAGGGTTTCACAACTTAGCTGATAGGCCCACAAGATGCAATTCCTTCCCTAGAGAGACTGCAGATTACTATGAAGATATTATTTAATTCATGACAAAAATAACCCTAAAACCTCATAATGATGGAGAGGGAAAGGAGAAACTGAAGAGCTAATTGGAGAAATAATTAGAGAGGCATCTTAATTTGTGTTGCCTATTTTATAATATTAGGGGAAACTCTATTTTGAAAGTTCCTCCTCTTTTTTTGTTAAGACTTTTTTTTTTTTTTAGTTTTCAGCTATCTTAAATACTCTTCAGTATAATGTACCATTTGAAGACTGCAGCTATTTTTTGAAAAACTCACTTGTTCATTTTTATTTTTTTTTAAACTTACAAATGACCTATATTTCCTGTCCAATAGCAAGTTTAAAGAGGCAAGTCTCGAACTGGAGGCTGCTTGCATCGTATCTGGAAGAAAAGTTATTGAGATCAGAAATCAATAACTTAAAAATGTATGATATCTCTGGAAGCAAAAATTTCTTTCTAATCATGCCTTTTCCTCATGTCTTAAAAGAAACATAATTTGTGGGTTTGTACTCAGTGCAACATATGTCTGTGCTGATTGCCAGTGATGCCACATTTACTACTGATCAATAAATTTGTCTTTTATATATAGCACTGATTTATATTGAAGTTATTCTACACTGCCAAAACAATACCTCAAAATCAATAAAAACTATGCTATTATAAATATTCAAGATTTTAAAATAGTATTTTTACTGGAAAATGTTTCACTTTCTAAAGGGAAATATTAGGTGGGAGTGAGGAAGAAAGATCACAGGCTGATGATGCTTTGGGAGAGCAGATCAATCAATAAAAGGAAAAGGAGGTCTGATTAAAATGCTAGGAAAGGGATGGTGTCTATCCTCCCAGTTAAATAAATGTAGGTATGCTTTGCTGAAGTCCCAGTGAGACTTCCGTAAGAGATAAACACTGTGTATGTAAACAGCAAGAATGAACTGTATTTAATTGAGTACCCATGACATTTTGTTGAAATGCATACAGAGCATATTTTATAGGTAGTTTGCTAGAGCAAAAGATATGGTTGGGAAAATCAGGCAAGTGTTTGGTACATTTAGAAGCCTCAATGACTTTGTGCAAAAGACTTCTTTTACCAAGTGCGCCAGTCTGGATATCTAATAAAAGGGAGTGCCTCTCTCTGTGTACTTGAGGAACATTCTAAAAGTTGGTTTTAAACTTTCAGAGGTGCAGTCCTTGCTCGGCACATTGAGTAAAACAGAGTACTGACAGTCCGCCCTGAGCTCTGCTTCAATTACTTCTTGGTCTATGCTTAAACATAGTTAAACATCCAGTTTAAAAGGAAAACCCATTTTAAGAATCCCTATTTTTGTGCACACTTTCCTTTGCAAACTGAATTTTAAGCCTAGTGAGAAAGTCAGGCCTGCTGTAAAGGAGATGGAAGCTGTGAAGAATCAGTGTCTTACCCCAAGATTGCATTTGTGCTCTTGAAGTTAAATTAAAAAAAAAAAAACAAACCAAAAAACAGATTCAGTGTCTGCAATGAACTAATCCAAGCATTAAAAGCTACTTCTTTGGTTTCTTCTTCTGGAGAACAATGGCTTGCCTTAGACCTCCTCTGAAGAGAAATGCTTTAGATGCTCCTTTCCATCTGCTGTTTGGTCTTTCAGAGGCCATTAGTGTCTCTAGAACTGCTCAGAGTGGTACTGCTCTGCACTTGCCTCTGCCAGAGTGCTTTAAAATTGGAAACTGACCTTGATCATGGGTCATGTAGCATCAGACCATTCCTACTAATGTCATTTTAAATACTCTATCAACATTAGTGCATACAAGACAAAATAGGCCAGCTGCTCCCAGATGTTGATGGAATGCCAGGAGTCCAAGCTGATAGTCAGAAATGAACTATTGAAGGAAGTACTTATTGCTTTCCCATTCAACATCCAAGACTTCAGGCAGTGCCAAACTATAAATATCTTCAGCTCAAGCTGCTTAAGGTCAGTGGATTAATGTTAACAGCGAACAATCATTAGTGTATTAAACTCTCACATCATCACAATTAGTGGACCTGCTTAGAAAGCAAAAAAAGTATAGAGTAACTGCCACTGAGGAATTAAATCATTCAACTGTATATTGTGAATCTGTGCTCAAAGAATAAAAGGCTAAAATTTTTGCAGCTTTGTTCTTACAGCTCTTAACAGGTTCTTATTTTAGATCACTTCCAAAATCTCAGCATCATGCTTGCTGGAGTTATTCATAGCATGTGGGGAAGGGCCAAGCACAACTGTTATTCTAAGGAGTACTTACAAAAAGACACAAATCCAAATCTTCCCATTTCCTATTCAGTGTGATCTCTCCATTACGTTGCTTTTAATATTACTTTTATGATGTGTTTAGATAGTTCCAGTTATGCCACTATAGAAAGAGGCTAAAGAAGTGTAGTATATCAGATAAGGTACCCAACTTGTATTAATCATCCAAAGAGCAGTCTTTCACATAAATTTTCAAAGCCATCATTGACAAACTCACAGCCATGAAAGCTGTCATTGCTCGTATATTTCCTCCTGACCCTGATTCATGAAATTTACTGTCTTTTTCATTTTGTTATTTCATAATCATTATTCCCCTGCATATTTATCTTTTGGGTGCCATGTTATACTTTTATCTTGAGTCCTCTTGACAGCTCTTGACAGCTTTTTTGCTCTTCAATTCACATGGTAGATTTGACTGCATCTGTATGCCATCTTTGCCCTTTGATCTTTCCATTTCTTTCCCTTCAATCACAAGGGTGTGGTAGGACGTTACCTGCATCTGGTGGGAGGATACTGTTCTTTCTTATGGTGGAGAGAAAGGAAACCCAAAAAATTAATGTCCAAATCTTCAAATAAACTTGCTCAAAAATAATGGCCTATGCTTATGCGTTCCTGTGCTGGTTTTGGCTGGGATAGAGTTAATTTTCTTCATAGTAGCTAGTATGGGGCTATGTTTTGAATTTGTGCTGAAAACAGCATTGATAATACTGGGATGTTTTTGTTCTTGCTGAGCAGGGCTTACACAGAGTCAAGCCCTTCTCTGCTTCTCACACCGCTCTGCCAGAGAGTTGTCTGGGGGTGCACAAGAAATTGGTAGGGGACACAGCTGGGACAGCTGACCCCACCTGACCAGAGAGGTATTCCGTACCATATGACAACCTGCTCAGCAATAAAAGGTGGGGAAAGAAGAAGGAAGCAGGGAGACATTCAGAGTCGTGGCATTTGCCCTCCCAAGTAACCGTTACACGTGATGGAGCCCTGCCTTCCTGGAGATGGCTGAACACCTGCCTGCTCGTGGGAAGCAGTGAATGAATTCCTTGTTTTTCTTTGCTTGCGTACGTGGCTTTTGCTTTACCTATTAAATTGTTTTTATCTCAACCCACGAGTTTTCTCACTTTCACTCTTCCAACTCTCTCCCCCATCCCACCGGGGGGAGTGAGCGAGCAGCTGCGTGGTGCTTAGTTGCTGGCTGGGGTTAAATCACAACAGTCCCTTCAGAGATAAAGCTGGAGCATTAGGGACTCCAAATACATTATGATCTTAAAGAAGTTGATTACTGTTGTGTCTGGTCTCATTCGACCCAGGAGTAAGATTTTCATGTGTATGCTTCAATCAGATAATGGTTACCAGTATATTTTTTTTAATTTGAAATATAAAAGCCAATGTATGGAGAGGCTTCAGATGGAAATTTACACATTGCCTTACTGAGTAGATGAGGGTAAAATTAGTGAGAGATTTTGATTACTGCAAAATGATTCCTCAAATACAAGAAATAGCATACTATCTGTGAAAAAGTGACATTTCCAAAGGGGAGGCAGAATTATAGGATGACTTTCAAAGCTCTCCTCTTTCATGAGTGCAGCGATCTTCATCAGAATGGAGTTTATAAAGAGAAAATTGAGCACAACAGAAGAATAGTTTGCCAACTTTGAATCCATTATGATCTAGTTACCAGTGGATAAGGACCTATGCTTTTCATCTGGAAATAAAGAGAAAGATGACCTTTGGATTTGCCTTTTAAAACAAATATATGAAGCATTCTTTTCCTTTATTTCTACTCCTTGAATCTTTACAAATTTTGTAGCAGTGTCCTGAGTTTACGCTTCAAACTAAAACACCTGGTTTGAGTTAAGAGCAATTTCAACATCATAGCCAACGTCAAGGCAGTCTCCTTTGTGTCATGATCTTTACAATGGAGGCTGTGACTGTTCATGTATACCCTGGCACTCTAGTATCTTTCCCCAAGAAAAATAAAAAAACAAACAACAAACTGCTGTGCTGTTATTTAGATGTTTTGAGAACCAGTCTGAAAGGAAGAAAGATTTTCAAGCACAATTTTCATTTACCATGGTACAGTAAAACATTTTCAATCTCACTATTTTCATGCCTACAATGCCGCTAGCACTTACTGAAACTGGGCATTAGGTGCTACTTAATCCACAGCTTCCTGGAGACAACAATTTTTCTATTGTATTTAAGACTAATTTGTTCCTGTGTCAATATTTCTGCCAGTATCTAGGACCTCATGGGGCATTTCTACAGGAGGGCATATTTGCAGGAGGCAGCTGAAAAGTTCCATGGTGCACTTGCTAAACTGTTTCTATTACGTTGCTGTGAGGTAACCTACCAAATCTGCAGCGTAGGCATACCCACAAGGTCAGAATCAGAGTTGAAACCATCCGTACGCTCAAAGGGCTGTGTTCCTAAAGCTCAGTATTTTAACAGCACGACTATCCCATTTACCCATACTACTTTGTCCATAGTATATAAAAACTATACAGTTTTCTACAGTTTCCAATCAATTCTGCTTTTGAGATCATCTCCATCCTTAGCACTCTAAGCATGCGTAACAGATTGAAAGATATGTTTAGCCCACAGCTGCCAACAAGGACTACTTTGGTTTCTCTGTTCCCCAAAGTGAAATCTTTATTATATTTAAATCAAAGGGGGATCTTGCATCTGATGCAAAAAGGATCTGACCCATATCTTCATTCTTGCTGCATAGGAGAACCTAAATTTAGAAGCTCAGTATTACATCTGGGTCTGGACAGGGCACCTTGTTATACAAAGGCCGTTGCAGGTGAACACAAAGTAGATCTCTCACAGGAAGATTAAGACAGGCGGATAAATTTCCTGATGCTACTTCCTCGTCCCCGAGCTTGTGCTTTTTTCTGCTCCCCCTTCCCTCCTCCTCCAGGCTGTGACTGTCTGGATTTCTTCGTCTCTACAGAAAGCTGGGTTAGGAAACTGACACAGCTCAAAAGTAACCAAAGGGAAGGAAAAAGGTTCAGTTTGCATTTACCTACATAGCTGCTAGCACTAGCCCAAAGGGAGCAGCAGGACATGCGGCCATAGCAGGGACTGATGGAGGGATCATCACTTTTAATGGTAGCCACGATTTCTATTGTTTAGGGTGACTGTAAAAGCAGAAGCTGAGCAATGCCTAGCCACCACCTAGAGAGGAAAGAAACCCTAACGAGGAAGATGGAAGAGTTAAAAGCCCCGCTACAGTTTAAAGTCTGTGCAGATTGATACAGACTTTATGTCTGTGGAGGTGGGGATTGGAAAAGTTTTAAACAAAAGTTCACTTTGCAAGCAGAAAAGAAGACAGAAGTTGGTTTTGAAGTACATGATAAATTAAAGGCTTTTTAGTTAATTTGGGCAATGGCAACTGAATTCTATGAAACAGGGAGAATAGCACTCCATACGAAAGTGAAATGTAAGAGAATAGTTCTGTTTTAAGAAAAGTGCAAAAAGATTCTGTGGCTAACCTCATTAAAAAAAAAAAAAGTCTTATGATTTTGAAGGGCTGAACACCTACTGAGGGAGCGGATTCTGGGACAACAAGCTCAGAGACATTACTGAGGTCGGAGGGGGAGAAGGGAACACAAAGAATTCCTGACAGAACAATAAGACTTTGTCAGGGACAGGAAGTCGGAGTCTATAATGACGCTAAGTGAGAGTTCACAGCAGTCTGTAAGTGAGCATCCAATATCACAAGAAACTATTATGTGAGGAAGATGGGTGTTACAGTTTATGCCCAGTGGGCAGCTGATGCCTACACATGCACTCGCTCACTCCCCCCCGGTGGGATGGGAGAGAGAATCAGAAGAGTAAAAGGGAGAAAACTCATGGGTTGAGATAAAGGCAGTTTAATGGGTAAAGCAAAAGCCATGAACACAAGCAAAGCAAAACAAGGAATTCATTCACGGCTTCCCATGGGCAGGCAGGTGTTCAGCCATCTCCAGGGAAGCAGGGTTCCATCACGCATAATGGTTACATAGGAAGACAAACACCACCACTTCAAAAGTCCCCCCTTCCTTCTTCTTTTCCCACCTTTTATTGCTGAGCGTGACATCATATGGTGTGGGGTGTCCCTTCGGGATCATACATACCATAAGAAAAAAGTAGAGACGTATATATGGTCAGGTCAATTCTTAATATACAAGAAAAACAACATGAAATTAAGTTCAGAAGTTTACAAACATCAGCAAAGTACATTCGCTGTACAAAGATGACATCAGCCATGGGCTCAGATGAGAGTTCTGGCAATTGAATAAGGCTGGACAATTGTGGCATCAGACATGGAGGCAAAAACAGTGTCACAGCAAAGCAGAAAACATGGTAGGGGAGGTGAATAAGATACAGAGTGATAAGCTTATCCTGATCTAGCAATACCATCAGAATTTAAATACATTAATTCTGTTCTGTGCACTTTCCCCTTTAGCTACCGCTAGTATCAAAAACACGGTCTAAATCAACCTCATTTATGTGTTAACAAGCCAGCAAGACATCCTTGACTGCTGCTCTTTGGTCATAAATTGTTGCCTGAATTCAAAGATCTCAGCATTACACCATTCCCAGAGTGAACTCCATCATTTATCCTGTGACTTCAGTTTGATTAGGAATCAAAATCTAAAACATAGTCCTCTTCTTTGTTAAAAACTACTACTTCTTCCTGATTGCCAGCTTGGTTTTATGGGGGGTTATAACATTTTAATATAAATATTAGTAATTAATAACTAATAAGCTGAGCAGAATAATTATGGTCAAATAATTTTCTCTAAGAAAATGTTTTTTCATTATTGACACCTGATATTTTTTCATAAGCAGAATTAGGACCGATAGCTTGAATGGGCAACTGGATGAAGCCCAGAACATATCTAATACCTAGAATACACTTACTAGCAAGTTTAACTCACAGCAGTTGCCAAATGGTTTATATTTTTCCTTTTGCTTTAAGGTGGTTGCTATGGCAAATGAAGGCTACAAAAAGACCAGCTCATTAGGAAGAGTCAAGGGCAGACTAGGGAGAACGTACACATGTATATTTCATTAAGCCAATAAAAATGATATATAAACCTCTGCGATGTCAAAAGCAATTTACTGCTTCTCAGGGTTGGACCTTACTGAAAATTTCATGAGCATCGATCAGGATTATTTTGTGGTACCATATAGACATGTTACAATTGATTTATTTTCCTCTCTCTATTTTGATAGACTGCTGTGTAACCCCTGTAAAGTAAGTGCCATTGGATATTTCACAAGAAGGGGGGCTTGTTTTTCTATCCATCCACACTTCCTCTTAAACCAAGTCATTGAGTACTTGGGTGCGTCAGCAGCTGATGAGAAGGTGAGATGCTTTTCATTCACTTGTTGGAAAGTCACTGTATTTTTAGCAGCATTTTAGGATTTATGACTCCAGCCTACAGACCATAACAAGAACCATATTCTTTGTGGTTTATGTGTGTAACATTTCACACATTATCAACAAATATTATGCAATAAAGAACCATGCGCAAGAATAATGAGTCACTACTCTTTTTCAGTGAACAGGTTTCAGAGGAATAAAGCTTAGAAGTTAATAGCTACTATTTTTCCCTTTCACAAAACCTGTTAAAAAGTTTGGAGGGAATAAGGAGTGAAAGAGTGAGTCACTGGTGTCAGATTTTATTACTGGATAATCATGATAGGTTTGCATCTCAGTTTATGAATGATTAAATTATTTTTTTTAAACCATATTCTCTATTAGTGTGCTTTTTTCTTGGAATTGTAAGAGACACAATCTAACTACTAAAAAGTGCTTCTTAGGTCATCTCATTGCTGCAGAGTTTCCCCATCCTTATCACAGTATCTGTACAGACTTCCAGTTCTTTGAGCATAGATTCAAAAGAGAATCACCAGTCATTTAGGTTTAGGAATCTGAAGTACAACCTGCTGGCACAGGACACTGTACAGCAAAGCCGCATGACAGGAGAAGTAAAACGCAGCAAAAGAAGCATGGGTGCCCATCTCAGCTAAAAGAAACATGAACTCCAGTGGCTGTCATATCTGGTTATGATCTGTGATCTGCGTGGTGCAGCACTGGAGGACAGCGGTCTGTTTCTTATGCCTGACTTGGACTATGACTGATTCATTCCGTATCTCCGCATGGACACAGTACTCTTGTCCCCGGATTTCAGTGCCTTGGCTGTAAAGCGTTATTTATGTAAGATAATACTAGATAGCTCATATCTGTGCATTGGCTTTTATCATTGACTTTGAATATTAATTACCAGCCAGATGCTGATGCTAGTCTGGTTCCAGATGCTGCCACCATGTGCCAGTCTCCATCATACAACTCTGTAGATAAAAACTTATGGATCTCAATAGTTTGTGGACAAAGGTACTTCTCAGATTGAGGGTGTCAGAATTAGGCTTTGCTTAGCTTGTACCTGCAACACAGAACATCTCCACTTCAAAGTCTTAACTAAGAAGGTGTTTCAGAGGCTGCTGGAAAGCTGTTGAAGAATAAACTTTGCATATACAGGAAGCTGGGAGACTTCATTCAGGTAATGATTGTGTTAAAAATTATAATATTAAAGTTATTGCTATTACTACTATGTTTACTGTTCAAGGAAAGTGATCTTTTGAAGAACTGAGTAGTCTTTGGTACTTTACCCATCTCTGACTAAATACAGGATCATATTCCAAGCTAGTGCAAGGATCAAAATTAACAGCACACACCCCAGGACAAGAGTAGAAATAAATCATAATGAATCATTATAGTTTGGAAAAGAATGATAAATCAAGGAAAATACTGCCTATTACAACTTAAAAAAAAAAAGAAAACCAAACAACTGTCATTTGAAGGAATCAGACCACCTCCTGCAAGTAGCCTCTGTGTCATAGCAAACAAGTGACTTGACAGGGTCTTAGACATGTTCAGGACAGAAGGCATCCTGCCCTTTCATTGCTCTGCTAAACACAAGACATGTCAAGATCCAGAGAGCTCTAAGAGTAACAGAAATGCAAATCTTAAAATATAGGCAAGACAACTGCTTCAAAATCAGACCAAAAATGGATTGTTTTGAGTTTCCTTCTGTAGAATACAGAGCAGATGCAGATACAAGAAAGCAGGAAGGAGGCATTCCACTCATCTGGCGCTTGCATTGCATCATCGTTCTTCATTCTTACCACTACAGAGTCAGCACCAATTCTAGAGGCTGTTTAAGACGACCAGGGGTCGTCTTCTGTGCCTAAAATTCAGCACATGCTCAGTTCCCCTCCTCATCTGGGTTGCACTGCTGCAAACTCTGCATATTGATGAATACTGAAATCTCCCTCTTAAATAGAGGGCATATATTCAACTCTCAACAAACTGCGTATGTCAGTCAGTAGGTAAGGCAGGGTCATATGAAACCAGGCAGAAAGTGCGTCTGCATTGTATCAGGATAGAGTTTGTACTCTGCCTTGAAGTCTCAATCTTAATTATTAAACTATTAACCTATGCCAAGTGTCTGCCGAGTTTCTGTCATAATGCCAAGATTAATTCTGAATCAGACCTCACAGATGACTTATAAATCCTCTTTGCATAGCACCTTAAATACAGATGCTATTTTGGGGGAGGTTAATACCAGGAAAACCCCTTATCCAGTTAATTCCGTGCAAAAAGAAGACTTGTAATGGAACTTAGCCACTTCCTGTACCCTACTTGGCTTCATAGTGTGTACTTCAGTGCCATCCAGTGTTAGACAACAAGTCATTTAGCTAAAAAAAAGTAATCTCTGCCACTTTAATACTTCAGTTCCTGATTTACCTCTCCCAGTTTACAGTACATGTGTCCAATATCCACCCGCTTACTAAAACCTTTTAGACTTTTTAAAAATCTTTTAGAAACATTCTGATTTTAATTCAACTACCTAATTTCAAATGCTAAACACAGAAAAGGAAGAGGATCACAGTCATCTGAGAAATTCTGTGTCCTGAAAAAACAGAAGATCATTTGAATCCTGTTTGTCTAAGTGGCAGTTCAGACCAACTGGTAACAACGTGCTCCCTGGTTGATCATGGTTTGGAGGAAAGGCCTATATTATCTGGAGGACATGGAAGCTTCAATCTTAAAAGACTGAGAACTTATCCTGTAACCACTTCCTGCCACAAGAAACCCCACTAAAGTCTTCCTCTGAAGGAGCGGACTTTATTGGCAGAATGTTTAAAAAAATTATTGCTGCTCATTTTTCCATTTGAACAGACAGAGGAAGAGACCATGGTGTTTCATTTTGCTGTCTTTAAAGATGATGATCTTCAGTCAGTGTTGAACTGACTTACTAGATTTTTTTCGTGAGCTCTCATAGTTCAGACTTAACACTTCACAGGCATTCTTATCTAGTATGCATTACTGCTAAAATAATATATGAAGACAACAACAACAACAGCTAAGTCATATGAACATTCATTAACTTCACAGCCATATGACCCTACCTGTGAAGGCTTGGAAAGCCAGATCAGGACCAGAACAGGAGCCAAGAAAGAGCAAGGAATCAAAGCAGAGCTAAGAGAGGAGCAATGCAAGGCAGCCTGATGGGCTGAAGTGGGAAGCGAACTCTGCTCTGCAGGAAAAGAAAGGAAAAGTGCTGTCAGAACCAGGAGGCTCTTCTGAGAACCTTCACCCTCAGTTCAGAAGCCCACCTGAGCTCGGGCTCGGGCCCTGGTCCTGGGCTGAGCTATGCTGTAGGAGTGCCTGTCTCCAGTCCTGTCTCCTGCTGTTGATGAATTGTTGTTTGGCTTTCCTGGGCTGATGTTGGACATGAGTCATCACTTCATTTTGCCTGATGATTGCAGGCCTGTCACTCAACTGGTGGCTGTCAGCACCCTGCTCTCGCAGCTCTCTGGCACGTGCTACAGGAGCCATCTCACCATGGCTGGGACCAGGTGCTGGAGGAGACTGTGCTTCTGGAGTAAGCACATGGCAGGGCACAGGGAAGCCAATGGGGTGGAGCCCTTGCCACAGCATCTTTGGGTTTCACAGAATTAAGCTGGTCTGGTCTGTCTGAAACAGACCGCATGTCCCTGGGGCTAGCTCATGTCTTGCTTGTGCCAGCTAGTAGCCTCACTTGCTTTCTAGTGCTGGGAAAACATGTGTGACAATAAGAGAAATTGACAAGAGAAATTCTTGTCTTGAACCAGATGCTCAAGGGTAGGCTGTATGGAGAACACAGCAATGCACTCCCAAATCATCAAATTTCTTATCTATATGATATTCTGCTAGTACAAGCAGTTTTCATTTGTTAATGTATTCTTTTCCTTCAGAAGTTAAAAGTGTAATTCTGAAAAACAAGTGCAATATCAGCATCTTCACTATATGAAGACCTTAAATTAAATTTAATAGAGATAGTAAGTTACATAAACAAGCATTTAACTAACCATTCTCCCTAGCTTTTCTATAGGGTCATTATAACGGTCCCATTTACATTTGTAAAAGGTACACTGTAGAGAAAATCAGTATTTTTAGAGTAAAAATCATTGCATTTTCAATTGACACCTGTAAACCCTGATTTTCACGCTGATAAGCTATAGATAGAGCTCTTGTTGAGTACAGTTATTTCTGAGGTGTGGTCATAAAAAGAAGAAAAATGACCTCGACCATGCTTACAGAATCAGGGTTAATTCTTTGAAATAACCAGTTCAACACAAGTTCCTAATGCAAAGTCGTATCTTCATAGTATGAAATAATCCTGTTGGCCAGCTTGGGTCAAGTGCCCGGGTCTCGCTCTTCCTCATCCCCATACCTGGCTAGCTCAAAAACACTGAGACCTTGAAACCCATATACCATAGTGAGTTATGAAGTAAATATTTTCACACAGTATTTCAGACACTAGAGTCTCCTAAAAATGTATTTTCCCTAGCATTAGAAGAGACCTTACTGAAAGTAAAATTACGGAAAGAGAAATTAATCCTTTGTTGCTCAAACCAGGACAGTTTCATAGTCATAAATGCCAGGCTTTGAAACTGAATCTAGACAATTTCAATGGGAAATCTTGAGTCACGAGGGTTATTGTTCATAGGGCTGCTGTACTGGATTCTCCATCACATCAACTCTTCAGCCCAGTTTGAATACCTTTTTAAAAACAAGTTTTGACATTTTATGCTGCAAGTTTTGTTTTGTTCAACAACAACCAACCATGAAGGAAATCTGACTGTCATCCTTCAAAATCTAGGATTCGTTGAATTACAAATAGCGATGTGTGATTCCAAGGGATTTAACCCTATTTCAGGAAGATGTCAAATCCGTGTCCTGCAACAGGTTCTATAGGACAGAGTCACTTGAATGTCTTGTCTATAGCATCTGATATAGGTATCATAATAGTCTGTTACTCTGGTAAGGTTATTCTTTCACAAAGACGTGAGCCTTAAATTTCCCCGGCCAGTTAAACATGCTGTAAAATAGCCCTCACAGAAAGCTGCACTTTTATATAGCTGAGGAAAATGCAAATACTAATCCACTTATCTCAGAAAGGTTGTTATCTCGACCTAAAAACCTCAAGATGTGGAGTTAATATCCTCAACAAGCTGGACCCTCTGCTTATCTGGCTCTGGACCTGTTTGGAGACATTCCTTTCATATATTAGTTTCATACCCAGTTCTAATCGTACTAAGCAATCCAATGGTGATGCATAAACTGTGTACAGTGGAACAAAACTATTGAAATTAGCTCCCTTTTTCCTTGCTCTGATCTTCAGCTTGTAGTTTAGCTAAATATCAATTCAATTGTAGAGGTGAAACAGAAAAGGCAACTAGCCTAGCTGAAAGAATGACAGTCAATTAAAATACAGACCTTCCTGACTCCGTAGCCTCTTCGCATTCCTGAAGATAACAACAAAAACTTAACATGCCTAGCAAGACAACTGAATTGATTGCTAAATATGTGATTACAGCAGAAGTCAGGGAGTGTTCCCAACTCTCTCAATCATTCACTACACCACAAGAAATTTCAAATAATTATACCTTGGGAATTTTCAAATCTCAAATCAGGAAATCTCAAAAATAGACCCTTGTTTTATGTATGAGAATATTGCATAATGAAACAAAGCAAAGCATGGAAGTAAATGAAGTGGGTTCAACAACTTGTAGACCTAGAATAATATTTTATTCTGTGGAATGTAATGTATCTTACTTCAAGGCACTACAGAGAAAAAATAATGATGTAAATAGGTTTCCTCTTCTTTTCCAAGAATACAAAGAGTGACACTGCACGATGGCTACATGAACACTTTGACATGTTTTTGATTCCTCCCTGAACGCCTTGTTATTGTGACTATTAGGTCATATCATATAATTACACTTACCAGCCGGAGTGTCATTCATTTAGAGAATACCTAGCCTTAAAAATTGCACTCCAGAAGATAACCGGATTATTCAGACAATGAGGAAGTGCTGAGGCACATGGGGACATACACACAGTGCCCCCTCTAATGGAGAATCCTCAGGACATAAGCAGATGGATCTCATTTGTAATAAGAGATCTACATTTGGGAAGACTCATGTCTTTGATTCCTATCAAGGTAAATGAGGATTTGTGTGGGTTAAGCAGATGGCACTACAGAAACATAGTGTGAGAAATCACTGTTGACAGATGCTCTGACTTTAATTTTTACATTTTAGAGTCCATAATGAAGATTTTTGAAAGGGTTAGAACATTTAAACAACTTTGAAGCTCTGCACAACTCTGAAGCTTTCATATTTCTCTACGTATATACACATACGCATGCATGTGTACGCATACACACACGTACATGTTTGAAACATGTAGATTAAAAAGTTGTTATTTTTTAGGGACCCATCCTTGTGACACTGTACATAATGGCTGTAAATAGCCAATATATTTCACCCGTTGAGATATCAGCTATCGCTGCCCGGCTGACAGGTCTGTCTGACATAGTATTTCAGAGCTTGCAGGGGTCAAAGTTCCCTGCCAGGAACCCCGCACCGGCAGATGCCAGCAGCGATCCCATTTTTTGTGAAAGTTTGCCATCTAGAGGCCATGTCAGGAAGCACCAGGATATAAAATTACTGCCTTAATAAAAGAAAAACAAGTCAAGTGGATTTTCTGGATGTTCGCAGGTGTAGTTACTTCAAAACAGCACTGCCTTTAATGTATTTTATGTTTAGCTTTGTTGGCAATATCATCTTGAAAGTGTCGAGCTGATACTTCTCCCCAAAACACAATCAGTTCTTCACTGAATTTGTAACATGCACGTGGAATCTGAGCTTAGTTCCAGTGAAACGGGATTTTAAAAATATTCCTAAAACATAATCAAGATAAGTACTTTTAATCCTTTTACAGTAAGAAAGATTGTTTCAGAAACCCTCTCCTCTTCTGGTGGTGGGCCAAAGATTAAATAAGCAGTTCATTGCAGAGACAGAATTCAACAAGAGAAAGGTAAAAAATTATTTTCTTCAGAATATTAGCCTTTTTATTCTCCACACAAATATATCTCAAACTAAATGATTTTTTTTCAATGAAAAATGTTGACTGATAGTCCCATTCTCATTTTTTTTAATATCAAATTAGAAAAGTTGAATGAAAATACATTTAAAATACCTTTAAAAGATTAAGAAACGTCTTCAAAGAGATTTGGCAACTTTTCCAGCAAAGTTGGCAGAAAGACTAGCAGTGCTATAATTTCAGGAGCACCTGTGAAGTAGTTACAGTTCTTTTATTTGTTCCTCTTCATCAGAAAATCTAATTTATGGTTTTGGGTTTTTTTTTCCTGCTCCTTTTCTCATTAGGGTACTTAGGTTCCATTTTTACTCTAAAAAAATTGTAATAAAAATGTTTGTCTTTCTAAAATGCAGGAAACTGTACCTACCACCATTCAAAATGTAAGAAGGAAGAAAATCTTTGCCAGAGCAGGCCTGATAATTTTAGGACAGTAATGAGGTATTCAGCAGAAACATTGGTTTTATCTGATGTGGTAATCACCCTCCTCCCATCCTGGCCCGCTCACTCCAGAAGTTTTTATAGGGATAAACTGGTACCTGACGATGCCCGTGTTCTTCCTCTGGGAACACTTTGCTTGGTGACTCAAAATACTCTGTTTGGTAAAATGTACGGAGAGGAAGAGATTATGTACTTTTGAATTTTGTAAATAGAAGACAACTGGTATCTCATGTTTTTTAAAGACTGGAGTCATGACTGCTGCCTATACAGGATTGCTATAGCAACCTATACCTGTCTTGCTGCAGCAGCTGCTGCGGCACTGTCTACAGGCAGATGTTGGAGGTGAAAGCCTGGAGCTTGAGTCATTTCCCCAGTGCCCAGGCCCTGCCTTTCCCACAGGGAAGGCAACCCCGAAGCACAACGAGGAAGACACCATGCTCCTGGGCTGTAGGCTGAGCCTAGACCCAGGTGGGCTGATCCAGCATTTTCACTGCACGAGTGAGATATAGCAAATTACACTCTGAGCCATAGTCCCCCAGCTGGATGCTCTTGGAAGCGGGTTTGTAAGATAAAGGACTGACCCAAGAAAGTGATAAATGCCATGGAAGAAACACCAAACACACCAGAATCCAAGGAGAGACATCCCTTAGTCTGTGTGCTCCTATTTTCAAAATGTTTTCTTTTCATATTTCAGAGGGGCTCAAAGTAAGAAGATGTTAGTGCTGGGGCTAGGGGTTTAAAAAAATTTCTTAAAATACATGATTTAAGCTAATCCTCTCTGCATCAGAAGGAACAAGATGGTGTAGCAAATAAAATGCAGTGAGAGATTTCTTCAGCCTCTCTCCACACCTTTGTGTTGGAGGGAAAGCACCAGCCAGGAACAGGCTGCTGGAGGTACTGAGGAGACAGACCTGGGAACCGCTCATTTTGCATTTTTGCTGGCTCACAAGGCTCACGTGCACCAGCTTCTCTGAGCACACTGGTAGGAATGGTAGAAACAGACTGCATTTTGTAACTCTAAATTTAGAAACCGAAAAGGCAACCGTATAGCTGTCATGATTTATTTTGAGAACTCATTTCACTCTGCTACCACATTAGCAAGCATTAAGACCTACGACCAAAGAAAGCAGCCAGGTCTCCAGAGCAGCTCTCTGAGGACCGCTTGCTGGAGCAGGCCAAAGGCTGCCACCTCACTCAAAATCCCAAAGTAGCAGTTGGGAATGTAACGCCATGCAGACTTAAGGTAGCTAAAATAATGCAGAAACTGCAGGGTTTTGTAGGTTTTTTTTCCCAACCTTTACATCAAGTACTTAACCATATGCTTCCTCGGTATAAACTTGAGACCTTTCCTTGAAGTCTGCCTAGTGGTAAGGTTTCCAGGTTAACAGGTGGGCAGGAGGGACAGACAGAGTATCGGGCAGGAGGGACAGACAGTGCACCGGGCACAGCCGGCAGATGTCGGTGGCAGCTGTGGGTGGCCTGTGCGGGACCAGGTCTGGGACTGCCCTAAGCACTTGTTCATTTGTTTGCTTTCTCAATACCAGAATCAGTAATTAAAAGCTTTTTAATTGCCAACAAATTAATTTGATGGAAATTCCCCTACATGAAGCTGGTTTGTTCCCTGTGACAAGAAGATAGGTCAAAAGCCCTTTATGTGATCTTTTCTAAAGGCTTTTTGCCGGACTGAGCGAGGAAGCTTTTTCCTTCATTGGAAGGCTATGTGGAGTCCCCACGTAGCCAGCTCGTTGCTCGCTTGATCAAGGCGCTGTGTTGCTGCCACCAGTGACTCACTCGCTTTCCTAGAGTGAGCCATCATCTGCCTCTGCCATGGAGCACGAGTGCTGGTGGCAGCTCTGCAGGCTCACTCGTTAGCAAGCGAACATTTACTCGAAGGAGTTAAAGTCTCATCAGAGAAATGGCAGACAATGCAGAAGACTTGGATGAAGGGAAAGAGATGTATCTGTACTGAGGTACATCCTGCAGGACTTGTTTTGGTAGAGTCCAAATGTGATGTTTTTGCCAAGTAAGCTTATCCAGCTTATTGACCCTAGTAATTTTCAAAAGAAGGAGAAAATTAATCCCACCTTTAAGACCTAGGCCACAGAGATTTATGGAGAATTAATTTTCTTTGTAGAGCATTTCTGGGTCTCTTGTGACATAATGCACAAAGGAAACAGCTGCAAATAAATAACACTTGCTGTATTTTCCATTCCTTGAAAAAATGGTGATAATTCTGGCTCCACCTGGGTTTAAAGATTTTGTTTTGCTCTGTCTCTCTCTTCGGATGAAGTAGATAATCGTTTGGTTCTGCAGCATTCACTGCTGTTGTTTACTCTTGGTCCAAGAAAAGATCCGGGTGCCCAGGAGACACAGAAATTTGCAGGGGCACTAGAGCAAGATGTTTAAGTTATGAGAAAAAGGTACTAGTTTGGGAAATTGTCACAAAAAGTTGTCTGGTTTACCTGTGAATTAGCTGATGTTCCTGGCTCTTTCACTAAGCCAAACGACCAAAATGTTGAAATTATTTTGAAATACATTTTGCTGGAATTACTGAAAATCATATGAACATGGTTTCCACATATTTTGATGGCTTTATCTTCCATAATTTTTATTGGCATTAATTTTATTGGCATTGGAGCCCATGTATATTTTTAGCTTCAGTAAAACCATGAGGCAAATAGTTCCACAGCTCAATTCCCTTTGCATGGGAGTGTCTTCCTTTTGCTTGCTTTGAGTATGTCACCTGATAGTTTCATGTGATGTCCCTTATTTCTTGCTTTGGAAAAGGTGGTCGTCAACCATTCCTAAAGATGAGTTTCTTTTTTTTACATAGGGCTAGTTCCAGGTCTTAATTTACAGATGCAGGTGGAATACATTTGCATGATTTTCAGTAATTTCAATAAAAGTTCTCTCAAGCCCCTGTTGTCACCAGGTGTAACTGAGCAGAAGTTTAGTGATGTCTTCCCTTCCTCATCCTTTTCTTAGAGACACTAAATAGTGAACTGCATAAATTAAAAGCAGCACAGTGACTTCCTAGGAAAAACACTGGACTGACATGCAGAAAACTTTTCTGTTTCACGCTTGTGTTGAGTGATCTGAGGCCAAATAGATCTTGCTTCTGATTCCCCACCCAATATGAATAATGATAATTATATCTATTGTAAAACAACTTGATATCCATAGATGAAGAGCCATAAACAACAGCTAAATATTATTACCAAATTAATTCAGAAACCTGGGTCCTTAATTTTTTTCAGGTGGGTTGGTCCAGAGGAATACAAACTCTTAGATCAAAGATGTGAAGAAGCAGCAATTATTTGTTAGGATTGCCAGAGAAATCTTGGTGGAAACAACTGACTAAAACTCTATATGGTTTTCCCAAGAAAAGTGAGGGATTGCAGCTTGGTGTTAGCTGAGAAAGAACTGGGACCACTATTGAAAAAAACCCACACTGGAATTAACTTTTTATGGTATTGAATTTTTTTAATACAATTAAATACATTGTACACAAGACACTCCAACTCAGAAGAAAATACAGCATTTCCCGGGAGTATTACTCTACATTGAATTTTTTTTTTTTTTTACAATCATTCGTTTTTTTCAACATAAAGGAAGCATATCATTTTATGTAGCACGTATCATAAAGCTGGGATTTACAAAGAAGCTGAAATAAATTAGGTATTCAAAGTCCCAATGATATTCCCAGTTCCTTTGTAAATCCTACCTCTACTGTTCTGACTAGTACAAGCAGGAGTTACTTAGCTGCTTTTTCTACTTGCTGAATTGTACAGATGCGTATTGGTCTTATCAAAAACATCCTCTCACTACACAGCCTGCACTGATGTTCACTGCTAATGCATTTAAAAGAAAATAATTTTTAACTGGGCATTGATTTGCAGCAATTTTTCTCTTCGGGAATCAAACACCACGCTCCTTTTTAAAGAGGAATGTAATTAATTCCTCTTGTTCAACGATTAATTAGTTCACAGTTTCTACTTATGTATTGAACATGCATATTGACAGTTCTTTATGTGAAGAGGAAAGACATGAGGAAACAGCACACGTATTTTAGTTACACTCTGCAAAGACAGGTCTTACCAACATCATACAGTGTGTTTCATAAGAGAACTGTACTCTTCTACCAGTTTCTTCTTCTCATTTAATTTTTCCAGTATGGCATCCATTAAGGATGAGGCAAAAGGAAACTGAAAAATAAACATAGTAAGAAAAATTATCATTGAACTTTATTTTCTTGATGTGAAAAAAATTTATTAAAATCTTTAAACCATTAGATTTCACTTAGTTCTGACAACTACCACACATGCACACATCTGATCTTTAAAGTTCACCTGCCTGGTTAGTGTCTGAAAATTTGCTCTCTATCATAAAAATGATAAAAGAACAGCGTAAAATGAAAAAAAGATAAACGCCTTATTGAACAATTCATGCTTTACTGACCATGTTAATGATGTAAACCGCAGTACCAGCATCTCTGTCATTTATCTTCAATCAGCTAATCAATAAAAGGTTACAGTCATCTCTAGGGCATGCAGAAATGGTAGTGTATGTTCACTGCTCTCAGGAGGATGAGACAGAACTACCAGTACAGCTCTCAATGATGTGCCTTAGACTCACATGTGAAAACTTGTAAATAAAAAAACCCAAAGCAAAACAAAACCCCAAACCCCAAAAGCTCCAACTGGATTGACTGGGATATGACACAAATGTCTGCTCATCTAAAACACGGTATCAAAAAATTGCATCTACATATTTACAGAGAAAAGTGAAAACCTCTTTTATACCTTCTCCAATATAAAAGATGTATTTGCAAAATCGATGTCTTCAAAGAAAGAGATTTGGTATATTTTTCAGTGTCATTGCTTTCATGCTTAAAGAGGTTTTCTTTCACAGTCTTGGTGCATCAGTGCACTATATGCTGTGAAGTACTTTTGGAGGTGGTACAAAACACTAGTCATTGCAGCTCCACCCGGAGAATGGTCAGTGCTGACCAACCAGAAGAGAGCAGAACAGTTTTTATTCACCTTTGGAAAAGTCTCTGTTAGCTTCACAGAGCTCTGTCAGCTTTCCTGAACTCCTGGTGAGACCAGTGATGACCGAGGGGTCAGTCCCACACCAAAAGTAACAGCTGACACTCATATCAGAAGGAGAGATAATTTTACCTTAATAAGGCCACCAGAAATAAATTAGGTAAAATATAGCAGTTGGTTGAGTAGTCCAATCACCAGCTTCCTTTGCTTTTCACAACAGTAGTTCAAGGCAATACTTTTGCATCGAGAACCACTCTCTAGTTCCACACTCGAGTATCACTACTTATTTCATTTTTTGACTCCTCTATTCCATCTCAAAGAGAAAACTGTACTGTACTTATACCAGACAGAGTACTGCCTGTTTCCTAGATATACGAAACAAAAAACATCAAACAAAAAAAAAAAAAACAAACCCCAAACCCAGACGTAAAAGTACATCAAATACAAATGCAGGTGTAATGTCTGAACTGATACACAGGTATGAATCTATACACTGATATTTATAATTACTAACGAGTCAGGAAAAAAAATCTAAAATGGTAGTAAGTAAGATCTTGTTAATAGCAAGCATCTGTCATGAAGTGACTGTAATGGCAATCCTACATGTTGCTCCACAGTCACTTTGCAGTTACAGAAAAAGGAGGGTAACATGCATTATTTCCCTTTTCTACAGGAGAGGGGGTTTTGAAGGGCTGGTACTTGCTGGCCAGACACGTCTCCATCTGTCACAAATAACTTATGTCTATGGTAAGAATTTCCTAGTAGTCATCTACACCTGTCAGCTTTCTCCTGTACACTATTGTGATGACTTTTTGGGGAATAGAGGGATCCAATTCACTGAGCACAAATCTATTCAGAGAAATATAAGACATAATCTTATCTGAAATTCTGTGACACTTGCCGCTGCTGTGCTTTAAAAACACTGACTCCAGCATCCTGTTCACACTAATTGCTCTCTCCTTCCTTGTTTAAATGTGTTTCTTACGAGAACACTGTACCATAACCCAAGTCTTTAATTCTTCTTGCCTAGCCTGACTACATTCATTTCTGATACATTTTACCTCCTTAATGTTGTGCCAGAGATGAATGGTTTCTTATTGATGTCTCTGGCTCATATCATTCTAGCTACATTTTATTTGCTGCTCACTACTTTCTGTGCCTTCCATGTCAGCAAAGCGATCTTTCAAGAACTCTTTCCATTTAAATAATTAATTTAAATCAAGAGTATTTGAAAGTTGAATGTTATGTCATTCTTTCACCATTTGCTGGTTTCAGAGAAAGTGCTGTGTGTTTTTATCTGGTTTTCTTTCCATACAGACACCCAGAACTGGATGATCTCTACAGTCTTCATCTTTAATAGAAGCCTGTCAGATTTACTTTTAATGATGGCTCTGTAACTATCCTGGGAAGCTTCCCTCTACATATCTCCCCAGAACTTCACAACTGTTGAAGATGTCTCTACTCCAAAGAATTCATCCCAGCTTCCAAACCTGCCATATGCTTGGGGAAAGCTTTGGGAGTTCGGTGAGTGCTAAGTGCACACCTAAGGAGCGAAAGCTTGTTTATACCACTGATAATTATACGTTTTAATACAGAATGATACTTCCTTCAAATGTTTTCCAGTTATCATCTGTGCCACAACCAATTTATCTGAACACTAAGCATTAACAACGATAGTGATCCTAAATCAGTAAATTATGTTAGGCTTTGAGAGCAGTAGTATTTAATTGATTTGTATAAACTCAGAAAATTTGAGAGCACAAACTACATGTGGATTTAAAGATTTTTATTCATTTATTTATCCTTACCAGAATTATATGTTTCTTCTTTGATACTAGAAAGCCATATGAATGAAATGGCATACTTCTTACACAACTTCTCAGACAGATATTTTTGCTGTATGGATAACTGTAAGCTAATATGACCCTAAAGAGTCAGGAATGCTGATAGTTAATTCTGTTTCTCTCACCTATTTATTCTGACCTTGAGTATACTTCTTTTGAACATCCCTTCCGTAAAAAATAAAGTAGTAATATTTATCGACCTTACACCACGTGATTAAGTCTCACTCAGCACAAGTACATAAAATACACTGGTCTGCCAGTAAAAAGACTCATAATGAATGCAAGACAATGTTATTCTAATGAGACATAGCGTCTCCATTCACAGAGTACAGTGTTACTTGGCCTCTGCTTCAGAAAGTCTAAAATGTGTTAACATGAAAATGGAAGTATTTAATTTCTGGACTACATGAATTACTGGTTACACCTATTTTATATTTCCCTGTATGCATCATCAGGATAATACATTTGCCCCACAAATCTATTCAAACACACTGCAGAGCTGCCTAAAATTGAATTAAGTGAACCACAAAGAATAACCTGAAAGATACCTAAAGAAATTCAGATTATAATGACCAAAACCTCTTAATTTTACTATAAACTAAACATCAAAGTTTACAAAAAAAATTAGAGAAATGCTTCACTTCGCTATTGTTCTTTGTCCATTCTGCTTCGTGATGGCTGTATATACATGATTATATAAATATATATGGGCCTGTCTGTATTCTTATCCTGAGTAATCAAGCTGATGTCTCCTTGTTTTCAGTTCAGGACAAGTAATGTAATGTGGGTTTTTTTGTGTGCATGAGATAAAACTCAGATTTACACCATAATGGATCATCAATGCACAGGACTGAGCTCTTATTCTCATAATGACAAGAAAATCATCATTACTTTCTGATGGTCTGACATCAGTGTTAACGATGTCCAGGATACGTGGTTCAGACTGCACTGGTGCTGCTTCTTAAGGTGCAGGAACTTGAAACACCTGGTGCATGGGTGAACACATATGTGTGCATGTGAGCAGAGGACAGGCAATAAGCAGACCTGTTCAAAGAGAAGGAGAAGACAAACACAGGCTGGAGAGAAACTAATGAAAGCAAAGCAGGTGAGTTCCAGTCCAAGAATTTGAAAGGAAACAATCGTAGCTGTTAGTGCACGTTCCCAGATGACACCAGAGGAAATCTATATTTAGAAGCCAGTGCAAATTCTAAAAAGGGGTTGGGGAAAATCCCTATCGATGAGGAGTGAATATACTGTTACAAACCCTGTTCTAGAGATGGATTATACACATACCTACAGAGCGTCCATAGAACAGAGGGGAGGGAGGTTTTCTGGAAGTTGTCACTGTTGGAATATGATTTGTAGGTTCATAATGAGGTCATGAGAGGAAAGATTTTAGTAGTCAGCTTTGTTTATGTGAGATGTGGCATCCCGAGGAGTACATCAGGATAGAGCGAAGGCAAGTGCTGCTGTGTATCTGACAATGGACATGCTAAATCAATGCTGTCATTTGGTTCAGTGCTTGGAAGAGTTAAGCAAATTATTTGTATTTTATTGAAAAATAGTTCCTGGAGACTTCAGGCAGGAATCTGGATTTGGCTAACATGCTGTATTCACACACAAAATTATTAATGGATTATTCCAAGATGCTGTTCCTTACAATCCGTCACAATGAATGAAAACCTTATAAGAAATCTTCTCTAAGTTATGTGAAAAGAAGTCACCCTCTTGGTTTGGCTATGTATGTTTCCTATGATGGGAAAAAGCTAGAGAAGGATGCTGGGGTTTTTGGGTGGGGTTTTTTTTGGTTTTGGTTTGTGTGTTTTTTTTTTTTTTTTTTTTAATGATTATATACTGTGCCAGGTTCAAATTATAAGATGTACACACTCAGATGTGAGGGAGAAAGTAGGAAAGTAGGTAGGGACCTCATCGCTTGCCATGCAAGCTGTAAACACAGATACATATTGACATAACCACACTTGTTCCCTCCTCTCCCAAATGCCATGAGCTGTTAAAAATTCAGTGGTCTATAATATGATACCTCTCCCAGCTTCTCTTTCCCATGCCCAATCGCTAGCGCATAATCAGCCTGATGTCTCTATACATGACTCAGATCCACCTGTGGAGGTAGCAGATACCTGCATGCGTTCCTGTGAAGCCTCTACACATACAGGCTCTTCATAGGCAAGAGAACCTATTAAGTTATTAAGATGTTTCATTTGCATATTTTAGTGAGAACTCTAGTCATTGGGTGTTAATGTACAAATACAAATAGGCAACTGAAAAAACACTTGTTGGCCATTCAAGACATAGGTTTAGGCAATAAGTGATTTTTACCAGCTTGGCAGAATTCAGAACACAACTGTACTTTTCAATTATATGATTCTTATTTACATAATAACATCCTGATGCAGAGATGTCTCTATCAAATTGCAAGCTTTTTAGCAGTGGTGTAGGTTCTGCATGTGTGTTTCTATAGTAGTTGATAAAATAAGGACACAAACTCTGAGTAGGGTCTGTGAGCCTCAGGAGTGCAAAAATATTTATCACTGAAATATTAACATTCTTGTAAAGCTGACAGAAATTAGACTTTTTCAAGTCGTAAGCATGTGAAAATAAAGGTGTAGATGAAGTGTAAAACAGAGGTGTGCTATCCTTTATCATTATACTTTAGGGGAATCTATAAAATGACAGTAAAAAGCAACTAGTGCTTCCCTCAGTCTCCCCCAAAATTCTAATGCAGCAGTAAAATGTCGTATGTCAGTAATAAAAATAAAATGTCTATGACATTTTAAATGTTATCGTACTGTCACAGCGGAATAAAATTAGCTTGAAGAATGATCTAAAGGGATATGATGCAGTTCATTATGTATAACAGCAACAGCAGCAGTTTCCCAGTGTTCATAAAGGTTTCTCCATTAAATTTACCTCCAGTCAATAATTAGGAGTCCACAAATAAACCTAGGCAATTAAATCAATACTGCTGGGCAATTATGTTCCCAAGTCCTGGCTCAATGGCACAAAAAGACACTATATCAAACTGCAATATTAAGTGATCTGATGCAATTCTAAACCGAACGTTTTCTCAGAATAACAGAAAAGGGTCACCCTGCATCTCCATTCAAGACGCAAACAGGTACACAGTTTGCCAACCTGTAACACTACGTAAGCAGCCTGTTATGAGAAAAGTCCTGACAGAAAGCTTTCACTTCACCGTGAGCTTTAGTTTTCTTATCAGAAGTATTACCAATGCCTACAAAAGGAAACCACAACCAAACTGTCCAGAAGATATGAGTTAAGCATTTTAAAGGGCATAGAGCTCTTCTGTGAGCTGCTCCCAAATATAGAGACCAAGAAATCTTAGCAATTTCCATCTGTGTGACTTAGCATGGACAGAAATGAAAAGCATAGCTGGCTGCTCCCAAAAAACACTAATGCCCTTGCAATTCTAAAGACGGTCGGCTTGCCAAGAATTACTTTTACTCTCAGAGCTCCTCCTGAGGAACCCCACAAGATGGAGCAAAAACCACTGAAACCCACTATTAATGTGTACACAAACTTATGCAGCTAAGAGCAATGAGCTCCTCTATCCTTAGCTAACATTTGCAATCCTAATATAGTCGGTTACATAGTCAACAACTCTCCGTGCCCCGGTTTTTGCTGTCTGTCTATATCAGGTGAAGAGAAGTGATAAAAGTCTGCTTAGGATTTTTTAACGATTTACCAAAGAATGGTAACAAAAAATTCTTCATCGTATTCCATGAATCTGATTTTGGAGTCCATAACATGGACAGAATCTTGAAATTTATAAATTTTTAAAAAATTTTTAACATGAAGGCAATTTAGTCAATAGAAATATTTGTGCTTTTACTGCTGAGTTCCGTGTAACAGTACAATATTACATTAAAATCCCAGTATTTCTGACAGAGCCAGTAAAAGCAAACTGATATTTTCATCTCTTCCACTGCAGCAATTAAGCAGTCTTAGTGGTCGTAAGTTTTGATAATGAAAGAGGGAAAAACTGTCGTTTCTTAAAAATCTGGTCATAGGACACAATCTAGACTCAAAAGCTGTTAACGAAAAAATATATAAATCTGAATGCGAGTGTTCTCTTGAAATGGCTTTCAAAATATTTTCAATCATTCACATTCTTAACTGAAATGAACTACATTGCTAATGGACCCGTGCTGGTGAATATGCATTAGGAACACTGGATTTATAAATCAAGTTTTATTTCTTTTCAGACACCAGTTACCCATCATCTGAATAAAGGAGACAACTAAAATATAATGGAAAAGTTTCAAGAGTCAGTGTGTGTTGTCAGTGATGTCCAAACAAAAGCTGACTATGGCTAGAAAAGCAGGGCTCTCACCTGCCAATAAACTGCCCTTGATCACTTACAAGAGGGGAGCATCCCAGCAGACTCCGTGTGTATTAAAAAAAAAGACTTGAAAGAGAAGAAAAAGTATCACACAGGTCACAGCGGCAGTCTCAATGGACCCCTCAGGGATTTCTGCTAGTCTCAGCCTTGTCATCCTCTATGCAGCTTTCCTCTCTGCCCAGAAAATGTCGATAGGAAAATGTTTGAGGGGCCTCTGGTGGAAATTTTTTCATTCTTTCTGCATTGACAGGATGCCAAATCAATATTTACTTCCCACTAACAAGCTGCTCGAGGTCTCAGTAGAAAATATTGTAGAGAATGCGAGAAGACACGATAATAAACAGCTGTCTGGCTATGAGGAAAACATGAATTGACTGGAAACAGGTCCACAGTAAAAGGTCACTGAAACCCATGAACTCCTCAGGTGTCCATATCAACTACTAACTTTAAAGGCACATAATAAAAAACCTCTTTTTCCTAAGAGGTATGAGAGAATGGATCCTTTTCACTCTAGCAAGCATTACACACTGTTTCAATAATTCAATTAACACATTTGCCAAGATCTGTGCTTGTTTTTTCCAGCACTGTTTCACTGGTTTCAGCTGTTAAGTTAGCTATCACAAATCCTTGGTTAACATCTCTTCAGTTTTATCCACTGACTCTTATTTTAAGAGAAATAAAAAGGAAATGCTGCAAAACAAGGATTTTACAGTGCCTTATCACAGTATAGTTTGGGACCGTCAATGGCAACATAATTGCAAATGCAACAGATTAATTACAACCTAAAAACACTTAGCTACGCAGAACAGAAAGTTATAATTCATTAAGGGAAGATATAAATTTAGCACCTGTGCTTCAAGAAGTTTCTGTATATACTGCAGCCACTCTTTATCTTTTTCAAATTCCATTTTTGTCTTTGCTGTATCCTAAAAATAGAAAAATACAACATAGACACAATATTTTGACACCACCTGAGAAGAACATAATGAACAATAAAGGAAACGTGTAACTGAATATACATTAAAAACCAGCACGTGGAAGTGGGAACTATGGTTGCAAGACTAGTTATCTGAAGCATGTCCACCAAGTATGAGGGCTCTGTTAAATTTATAAACTTATCCTTGTCTGTGTGCGTCCCTAGAAACATGCACAGCATGTTCCTTTCACAGGAATATACAGGTGTACATATGATCTATGAGTAAATATTACAAGTTCAATGTAAAGGTTCCCGAGTGTATGAACTGATAAATGGATTATATATCTAAAATGTTTGTGTGTATCTAAATGTTTGTGTGTTTTACATATATATTCACAACAGTGATTACCACAAAAGATACAGAATGGATAAATTACTTTGAAAATGGAGTAAGCATGGAACAATTCTGTCAAAGTGAATCTCTTTACAGGTCTGTATAAATGTTAGTAAACACGGCAAATATCGGTCCGTTTTATTTGTATTTATGAATGTAATCCATATCAGTGCACACACATCCAACGCACCTTTGTTTAACCAACGCAAAAAATCTCTTTTGTGAATTTTGTAATGTAAAGCTCCAATAAGGCTAAACCTAAGTCATCACCAGGGTACTTTTACAGCCCAATAATGGTCACTCCTAGACAATTTTATTAAAGTAAGTGTACAGGCTTTTTCATGTATTATTTGATTAGGCCTAAATAAATCTGGGTAAGAAATCCTACTACTGTATCTATTTAATAGACAGTGATTTGATGAAACACTATCAAATATTTCATAGTAAAATGTATGACAGAATCAACAAAAAAAAGGCTATGGATTCCCCCAGAAACCATCTGTCTACTAGAAATACCTTTAATAGGTACCACAATTCAAGAAAGGAAGCATCAAAGGAATCAATCTGGCACAGCAAGACACATTCTAATTTTGTTTTCATTAATGCATAAGTCTATTTAAATTGTAGAATCTGCCAAATAGTCTCACGAATAGGGAAACTACTAGGGATTTTCAAATAATGTCTCTACATCTACATGCTCAAAACAGTATACTTATATTTTATTTATGCATGTCCGAAGTCTCGCCACCTTATGAGTCTCTAACCTGACCTTTTTATTTAAATCCAACTGTTCTGTTCTTTTTGTGCTGGCTGCTGCACAATGAAATTCCAGTCTTTACCTGGAAATCCTTTTCCTCAAGAACAGAAATATACAGCATCTTCTGCTTTTACTGAAGAGTCCTTAAAATAACTTACCTCATCATCTTCTACTTCTAATATCTCCTCAAGATCAGTTGTTGAAACATTAAGGATAGATGCTGCCAACTGAACAGACTCTTGGGAAATACCCTTTTTGCATGCTCTCGCTTCTCCCACTTTTTTTGCCTGTTTGATTTTTGTTCTCAGCTCTTGTACACTTTGCTGTAACTCCCTGGTTAGAGCCTGGAAGATAAAAGCAAAAAATACTCCATTGCAATTTTTCTTAAAGTGCAAACACTATGAAAAAAACAGTATCATTTACACTAAGCTCCTTTAGATGGGAATTATCTTCATTCAGTATTATTGGTTCAATAGAATATGTGCTGTAATATTAAATAACATGGTATTTAGAACACAAAATATGAATTAATACATTAAAACAGAAAATGCTCTTAAATATAGGTACATTTTTTTAATGTCTTTAGCAAAATAACTATATTCATAATGCCATCAGTAGTAAGACAAAGCACCTTCCGCAGAATTAATTAAAAATCCTTTCCTGATCCAATCTATCAGAAATGTTCTTGAAATAACAACAGAAGTGTCAGGTTTTACTGAGGTCAAACAGAGATCTTTTTAAAGCTTACTGACACCTCCCTGCATGAAGAAACACTACTACACCTCTTCATTCAAAATCTGAAATTTTGGTTACTCATCAAGGCAAGGTAATTCAAAATTGTCCTGGCTACCGATTCTTCCCAATATAATTTCTACAACCTAAACGTCATCACTGTAGTGGTCGTCTGTTGTTGATAAGCAGCATACCCTCGGAATGCACAAGTTCACCGTATTATTATTCAAGGCTTTCATAGGAAGGGCTGTATTCTCTATGCAGCTGGTCCATACAAAAGACCTAGCCAGGCCAGGCAGGCTCTTTGCAAGGGTGCTCTTAGGAGACAGCAGGTATTTTAAAGAGATACCAGCTCAGGTGGTGGGAGGAAGATCAGGTGCCAGATCAGAATCACTGCAATTGTTCTTTAATCCTGGCTTTGACAAGGTCTGAAGCAGCTGTGCCAAGAGAAGCCTCAATTTTACGTCCCATTTCTGCCGTTGAAGGCTTTTAGTTTTAAGCAAGAACTAGAGCTTGACACAATGTCTGATGCTGCTAATTCTGCATAAATTAAACTGCCTTTATTACCATTACTACTATTACTAGTCACTAATAAAAATAATAATAATGGACAATTTTTCTATGATAATTTCTGAAATGTGGTATACATTGTTAACCCAGAAAGATACTTGAAGCTTAAAAAAAATATGCAGAAAAACAGAAGAATATAAAAATAAAACTGTTGGAAAGGTTTAAAAGATAGGAGAGGAGAACCATTATCTGGAGCGGAAAAAGAAAGGGATTACTTGTACTTATTAAAGCTGATGTAAAAGCCTAAGAAAAGTAAAAAGTAGCTAGATGACTAGACAAAAAATTGTACTTATGGTTAATGGGAAAGAAGAAACCCAGCAGGGCTGAGGCCACTCTCCTTAGGTTTTTTTTAAAACTAGAAGAAAAGAAACTGCATGAAACATCCTGCTGAAGAGACTTTGTTGACCTGGGTGAAAGCTGACTGGAATCTAAACCTGATTTTGGGTTTTGTTCCCCAACACCACACAAGTACTGAGCTTGAATACCTTCCACACCTGAACATGAGCCAAACTGCACAACAAAGAATTGATGGTTTGAATTCCTACCTCTCCTATTCCTAAAGTTCTCTGCTTCAGTGAAATAACACTAAGCATTAGTATAAATCATCGGTTGTATAACTTAAGTTATTTTGTTTCAATATTTATGAAATATGACAAAAAGCGTTTTGTCAAAAGCAGAGCAAGACAATTTTATTTAAAAATTGCTGGCTGAGAGACAAGAGCAGTAACTCATTGTCAGAAGATCCTCCTAGCATATTCAACTTCCATGACTCAAGCAGAACTGTGATTGTCAACACAGACACCCTGGCTGAGTTTAAAATGAGAGAATAAGGTTTTCTTTCGATCATCGTATCTGGGGCTCATCTTATTAAACTATCTCTCACCAGTAGATTATTAACTCCTGAAAATTCTTTTTCTGTAGAATGCCTTCATCTCATAGAAACTGACTGCAGAATTATGAAGCCTGTTTATTGGCATTTGGGGTAAAGTACTTTACAGTCTTTGGTGTATTCAAAATACAGTCATTAGAGAGGATTGGCTGATATATGTCAAAGAAAGCACAACAGATTCATCCAATTCCAAGATCTGTTTATTTTTCTACCACTTCCCAACTTAACATTTTTCTGTATTTACCTAAAATTTAACTGTTAAAAACAAAATTACTCTGCCACATATCTGGGGATAGAAGCTACAATTAAATTTGTCCCGTTTTCTGTTTCAAGTGTAGGCCCCTCCATTCACAATATTTCCAACAAAATATCTTGTACATAGGCCTGTCTGAAAGTACAGACCTGAGAGGAACAAAGAAACTTGAAACATTACAGGCAGGGAGCTAGGGCAACTTGGAACGAGCTCATAGAAGGAAACAGACTAAGAGAGGAGAGAGCCTCAAGTAGAAAAGCATACAATATAAAAAAAAATACAGATAAATCACAACATGTTTTTGTAGCATTTGATAATGGTCCAACAGTAAATCCTGCAAAATGTCGGAGATTTATTGGAAAATGGAAAAATAAGTTCAACTGTACTTTTTCAATCAAATTCTATCAGCTTATGAGTGAGGACATCTCTCTCAGACATAGGTGATCAGATTAGAAGTTGCACATTTGTATACTGGTGCAAAGAGGAAATGTAAATTAAAGGATTAAAATATCAAGGAAGTTAACTGCAAAGCCACAGGAAAGACTAAAAGTAATGAAAATTAGCTGAGCACAGACAAATAAAAAGCATGATAATAAACAAAGTTAAACATTGACTCAAACATCTAAGAGAACATATAAAAAGAATTGACAGACAACAGTCTTATGATATTATTAGATAAATTTTATTGCTGTATCCAAACTCCAAAAGAGGTTCATGATGAACGAACAAGCTGACGGAACAGCAACAGCGGAACCCAGAAACTGCAACTCCACTGTGCTTGTCTTTTAGTTCAGAGCTCCAGAAAGGAAGTTATCAGAAAGAGCCTGAATAGAAGCAATTAAAAAAAAATAAAATAAAAAAAAAAAAAGAAGAAGAAAAAGGAAGTTGAAACAAAAATCAAGGAAAGAGAAAACTATCACTAATATATTTTGATATGCAAGCGTACAGGTTATATATAATCACAGAAGATCATACATGTAGAGGACTTGCGCTTCAATTCCTTTTTCCCTGAGCAGTTCTAATACACTAAATCATATGTGAAATACACAGTATATGTGAAAAATAAGGCTACTTTATGGACTTTCAATTCAGACTCTCAGAGACCAGCTATTTTTGAGCCTGCCTTCCTCACTTTATTAAGTTGTAATAATGTTTTAATATACATTTTTCACTGGATAACTACCTTAAAAAATGATAGCCTCCCTACGATTTTTACGTTGCTTTCTCTGTTGATATATCCTCATCCGTCATATATTAATGTATTGATGTGCCAAATTGTTTACTTGTTAGTGATTTCATTTATATGTCAGTTCATGCTTTACTACAGAAATGTTCAATGTCAAAGCCACACAGGTCTTTCACTGAGTTAGAAAGAACCATTTCCAAACTGAAAATTACAAAAACCTAAGAATTAACCAACATAGGTATTGTTGGTGAGTGTACTGAAGCCAGTATAATATCGCTCTTTGATTAAGAAATTGATCCAATGCATTCTGGAGCTAAGCGTTGGGTTTTAAACTAAAACATATCTCACTCTGTATTTCAGAATTTCTAAGCATACACAGGTGATAGAAACTGGCTGCAATGAAATCAATGCAGAATATGACTTCAGTACTATATTGATGTATGATAACAATGCCTTTATTAGTACTAGTAATACTAGGATTTGATCTTTTCTCTTTGTTTTTCTTTGCTGTCAAATCTAGGGGATATTTATTAGGAAAGCCATTTTCCCAACTTAGATGTTACCGTCAGAGTTATTCCCGTGGGACACACTTAGCTGCTACTAGAATAGGAATTCCTGATTAATTTCTGAAAACAAATCTACAACACATCTTGTCGGACGAGTGCCATTGCTACTGGTCTGACTAGAAAAAAATGAGCTTAAAATTCTAACAACATGAGCTTAAAGTACCCAGCTCTTTTCAATTGGTAGCAATTGTTGCATTATCTAGCAACTCCATATGGCTATATAGTATATATTATATCTACTGGGTTGCATACAGTTCTAAAATATCAGCCTTATAAGCCTTTTTACTTTGTTTACTTTAAATTAATTCTTAGGAAAATAGTTTTCGATTTTGGTCTCAAGCACGCAAACACTTTTTAGCACTGTATCTTTTGCCAATTTTGAGACGTATAAAGACAAAGGTCTTCTTTCATTTAAAAGGTCGTATTTAATTAAACACTCAAAGAAGTGATACACAGACCCTGACAATACACTATTAATAGGGCTTTTACATCCCCAAAAGCTCTGACACTAGTTGATCCTGGAATTGACATAAATTGATCAATGGCCCCATGTAATGCCATATGACCAAGTCAATGCCTAAAATTATTATCGTAATTGCCATGTTATTTACACACTCTATTTTTATTGTTTTTAGCATAATAAAACTTAATGGCTCCAAGATAAACCAAAGTCTGTAGCTATGTGTAGCCAGATTTCAGTCTCGCACTGGTGCAGATCTCATGGCTACTTTTGTGGCAGAACAATTATTGCTGGTCTAAGGATAGGGCAGATCCTATAGCTCTAAAAGGTTGAGAAAGCATTACCACCCCAAATAGCTCACGATTAAAGAGACAAAACAGAATGAATGCCCAAAGTGACACAAAGAGATGATGTCATGCACTGTTGCAGCAGCTGAAACAAGCACTCAAGTTTCTTCCATGAACGTACAGTTATTTGGTTCTTAATGCCTCTCTAAAAATGACTTGCAAAATATTTTCAGAATTAATTTTTAAATACCTCACAGCATGATTGCTGTATGTCAAAGAAAAACTCTTCTATAGTAATTTCTTTTTTTATCTATCTATCTATCTATCAATAAAATTTGTTACCCCAGCTACCTCCTTCACTTGAAAAAATACACCTTCTAGGCATAACTTTTTTTCGATCAGAAAAGGGACAAGAATGTAGACAAGAAATAAAGACAAGACAGACCACTGCAATAGATTTGTCTGGCCAAGGGCTATAACATGTAGCATTCTGACCCACGGGAATGAGTCAGCCTCAGGAGGTTAACTTAATTCTTAAGATCCCCAGAGATCACATGTGATTTCAAAGACTCCAGCAGATGCCTTGAAAGTAGAGTATAAATGGGTGGAGGAGATACAGACCAGTCTTATCTTCGTCTGCCAACTTCTGTATTCAGTACCGACCAACAATGCTATTGCCAAATATTAACATGGTAGTAACATTATTTTACCAATGTCACATAGGTCACATTTATAATATGGCATGTTGGTTTTATTTACCTGTCTTCAGTCACAGTTTCTGCTTTATTTCTAAAATTTGTGAACATATATGTTCCAGCTACGTGGCTCAGCTCTTTATTTGTACATATTTGGAGGAATTAACATAGGCTTTTATTATCTTTTCTATTAAGAATAAAGTAAACAAGCTGTAGAATGCATTAAAACTCAAACAAAACAAAAAGATACCTTCAAGGGAATATCAGAGTGACAATATTATCTGAAAGCTAGCAGAGCTGCAAATTTTCAAAGGCTAATTCAATAAAGAATTGAAAGGGAGAAATATGTCCAGTAAAGCTAGGTATCAGATTGATAGATATGGTTTAAAATAAACAATTTTATGTTGATTGGCACTGGGAATAGTGCTCACAACTTCAGAGAGATCAGTGGAAGATGAAAGCACATATTGCCTGGAAGAAATGCCACACCCAATGACCTGTAAGAATTCCATTTTACATAAAGACTGGGAAATTGCAGTAGGTACATACAAAACAATGTGATACTGCAGTTGCATCTACAACCTGATTTTCCACATCCATTAACACAAGCAATTCTGAACACACATAAGCATAACTAAGGATGTAACAGACAAGATCTGAAAAATTAATTGAAGTCGTTCAAAATATTACCAGCCTCTTCTACCCTTGTGGCAAAAGCTATCTCCAGTTTGCAGTCCCACATCCTAGCCCAACCCTGCCTTCTTCATGGCTCTGAGCTATGGATGACACTGTGAACTAGAAAAGGTGAATTCAGTAATATCCCAAACCCAACATCTGGAAAAGTGTAGACAGATTTGTACAGTATTGTTTTTCAACTACTAAAGCTAAATTCACCATGGCTTTCCTGACAAAGTCCTCGAGTCACACAGTATAAAAGGGGCCTCAGGATTTCAGTATTTGAACACAAAACTCAGCTTCCTGGCACTTAGGACTGCAGACCTAAAAAACAGTTAAAATGCAATAAGGAAGAAGAATGTTAAGGTACAACAGCAGAAATGAGAAACCGTGCTGCCTAAATTCGATCATCTGATTCCTATTACAAGTAAGATTTGAATTTGTACAATTATGCTGGCTTAAATTGTGTTATTCCCGCTGCCATTAGGAGAACAGAGGGGAGAAAGTCTCACTTGGCTGGCAACTGTTTAAATACAGTATTTTTCCACATTTCTCCCAAATAACTTTGCTACCAATCTCACCCTACATCCTCTACCAAAATACCGTTCCTTCCTGATTCAAAACCATTGAAAACAAACAATTTCTTTATAACCATTTATTTTCAAGGACAAAATTAAGAATGTTCTTTTGACTGCCTTTTCTTAACCAGCTCCAGGTGCGAAAAACCATAGGGAATTAAAAAAAAAAAATTTCAACCTATATTTGACATTTATAAGAAAAGAAAATGGAATACATTGTGCTATGTCCTAAAAGATAGTTCAATTTATTTACAAATTAATACAAAAGTGACTTAAGTCATAGCCGGTTTTTAATTTTAGATTGTTTTCAAAACAAACCATATTTAAACAAAGATGCAGCAATGGACTTATTCTGGCCAATTACAATGTAGTTTATATTTCTGTGGAGAAGTACACAATATATACTTAAGAGTATATTTATTTGTTTTAAAATTCCCTTTGTGATTCAAAATCAGGGGGTTTTGTATTACTGGCAATTTTTTTTCTATTTTTCCTTTCTAATACTTGCTTGATAACTGTTTAGCTATCAAACTTTCATTTATGCCTGAAATCTTGTCTTAAAAATCTACTTCTTTTCATAGCATTCTTTGTAATGTGGCTTTAGGTAGAATAAAGCCTCTCTTACTGCATCAGATGGGCACATCATTTATAGAACATACAGCAGATGCTTACTGATATGAGGGATGTTTGGTCATATGTAATATTACAGCCTTAAAGTTATCTAATCTCTCCTGTAGATTAAGCTTTAAGACTGTCAAAGACTTGAGGTGTAGACCCACATGTTTTCATACTGGTAATTTCTTTTCTAAGTATTAGCAAACGCTCCATAGTTTGCATTGTACTGTTGCTAAATTTTCAACACAATTACCATGTTTTGTGACCTATAACAGGGAAAAAATAATAGTTTGCTTTATAGCAGAGAATGAGTTGAAATATGTATAATCAGGGTGGGATGACAGGCAGAATATTTCTGTCAAAATATATTGGTTTCTAAAATTATATTTATGTGAAATAGGCAATAATAATAATTTAAAGTCCTATTTCCTTCAGCATTTAAGTCCTACCTCATTTACATTAATTTTTTCCCTGCTGTAAATTCTTTGATTTCAACAGAATTACCTCTGATTTACACAGGTGCTAGCAAAACTAGCATCATTCCTTTAAAAGAACATATATTACAGTTATTTACACAGAGAAAAAAAAACAAGGCACTGACACAAATTAGAGCTTCACACACATGTAGTAAGAGATGCCTGGGATCTCACAGAGTTTAGTATCTGAACAGTTAGGGCAGACAAAGTCACCACAGTTATACTGGACATTGCAAGCAAAGAATATTCAGGGCAGACCAAGAAATACTGAGGTGAAGCAAGACTCCAAAGGTCACATAACAGGTCAGTGACCAAGATGTGAAGAGCACCAAGATTTCCTGATACTCAGTTCAGTGTCTGAGCTTATGCTATCTTTCAGCAGAAACACATGCAAAGCATAAAAACTGTAAACCAGATGCCCTGTGTAAGACCATTGCAACGCTGAAACAAACGTGTTTGAAACCTAATTTAAGAGGTCAGCTCTGGCATTCTTTATACTCTTAAAAAAAATCCAGAAGTCTTACCAACTGTGACTTCTTAAAATACTGTCACTTGTTCACTTGCTTTTTATGATTCCACCCTCCTAGAGCTCTTCCCACCTTTCTGTAGTTCTTTCATCATTTCTGTTGAGGAATCCCCTCAACTCCCACCTTTCTAAATTACTGTGGAGACTTCACAAAGCTCTGTATATGGGTGCTTTCTGTTCTCTCTGCTTCAGTTTTCAGCTTGCTTTCTTAGTAATCTGATCAACATACATTGAACAATTATTTCTACATGAACTCTTAAATAAATCGTTACCGAAGACCATTCTCCCCCTTTCACAGTTTTGCTGTTTTTCCTGTCATTTTGACAAAAAGTTTTGCAATCACTTCAAGCCCAGAGCCTTTACTATATAATTTGTACTCATGCATCTATCGCCCACGTCTTCCATTTAACCCTTTCTCCAGTCAACACTGTTTCTATTTTTTAGACCCCAAACTGGCCATTATGTTTAAACTCGGCATCTTTCTAACTATCTCCAGATTATGCACAGTATAAGCTTTAAAAAGCATTCTCTCCAAGCCATTTAAAGGAATCACAGGTAAATCTATACCCATCTACGGAGTGCACTGCAGAGTCTTCCAAGCAGCTCCCAGCTGAGCCTGTTGCAGTCTCATTCTCTGAAAAACTTAGATTTTTTTTTTTTTCCCTGAGGCAGAAAAGTTGGTGAAAATAGTTTCCTTTTCAGATCAAGTTTGTTGGATCTGTTCACGCAGTACCTAAGTATTAGAGAGTCACTGTCTATGAGAATTGTTCTCAGGCACTGCAAGAAAAACAAAAGTAGTACTAAAATCAACAAGATCAGACATGCATCTAAACTTTGCATGAGACATACATGTGCAGCTACAGAAACCTGACATACTTTGCAATTTGGTTACATAGGTTGAATCACTTCAATCAATTCCTCTAAACTCTTAATACAGAGGGGGATATAAAATAAATTCAACACAATTTAAGCTACGTCTGTTATCATCTTCAAGTATCATAGTCAAAAACCAATGTGGAGTGTTATCCTTCTAAGCTTACAAAACAAATAAAAAGAAGAGGAAGGAAAAGCTTTTCAAAATATTTCTATTTATTCTTCATTTTTAATAATCTAGATTTTATCCATTAAGACATCTACATTATATGCTGTTCCTGGCATACTGTATGCATCACTAACCATATGCCTTCTGTAAAGTATAAGAGTTCAGCCATTCACTTCATTCATTAAAATTCACAGGGCCTATTATTCTGTTTACAGTCTAATAGATATTCACTGTCACTATTCAGGCCTCTGATTCAATTTGCCTAAATCCCAGATGCAGAGTAATCCTGATGGAGATTAGCTTAATTTATCACCAATTTCTTCTCGGAACCAAGAAAGGTTGGTATTTCATAATAAAAGCTGTGCTTCTCCTTTTTTTCCTAAGGCAGCACGCATAGTGAAAAATAAGCAATAAATCTTTAATGGTGAGATTTTCAGTTAAACAAATTTTGCTTTGCATATAGGACACCCCCTCTTAAAGGTGTGTATTCTGCAGATAAGAATAGTGATTCTCATCAGACTGGAACACATCTCCGTAACCAAATATTACGCTGATTCTGACTGAAGACAGATTGGCAGACTCGTCATCTACTCTATACAACACAAAATAATCACTCTGGGTATACTTTTCTAGGTAAAGTGTTGACAGTTTGGAGTGTAATAAATGAAATATACTTATCTTTTGGCTTTTAAGTGTTCCCAGTGGGGAACATTTTCTAGCAACTTGAAGTCATATTAAAGGTGTCCACTTTCAAATCAAAACTGACAGTGCTGATTTACGTAAGCAATACTATCTGCTGCTGTTTGCAAAATGTCCCAGTGACCTGCTGAAGAAACCTTTGTTTGGTCAAACAACACTTCCAAATTGGCACGGCTTATATACAATTGTGCAAGCTTTTTAAAATAAATCGGTTTCCATCTGCATAGAAAACTAAAGTTCTATTTCAATAGAGCGTTAGTCCATTTTTGCTAATGACAAGATTTTACAATTATCTACAATGCTTAGCATTTTTAGTTGAAGAAACAAATGAACATTCAAATGGTATCCCACATCTCAGCTGCGTACCCATATAAAAAGTATGTTCTCCACACCCTGGGCCTGGAAGAAGTTGGAGTGGTAATACTGCCAAGGAAACTGCATCCAAAGGGTTTGAGAATACATTCACCAATGGAAACATCCTATGAAGAATATTTCTTACTGTCTCACCATAACTGGAGAATTCTGAGAGTCCCCTGCAAGGATTTACTTCTATCCAAAGGACCGACTGTGTAACTGGAGGTACAGGCAGTAGTGTTGCTCTCTTGTTAGAAAGGAGTTGATAAAACCCAACAGAATACTTCCCAAATACTTGAGCCTCCCAACCCAATGACTATTTATCTCTAATTCTTTTTTTTTTAATTATTTTTTTTATTTTTACATAAAGAGAAAATAGGATGTTATCCTGAGAACATGTTTCCTGGCATGTTCCTATCTTCCCCAACACAGAACATTTCAACACAAAAAGACAACGACGGTACATAACAGGAATTGGCCAAATGACAGGAATTTTTAACACGCAAGTGGTGAGTCATTAATTAGAAATTTTTTGTAAGAGCAAGAAGTTTCAAGGGACAGTCTCAATTAGCTCTGCCACTAAAGGGCAGTCCCAGCATCTCTAGCCTGCAACCATGTAAACCTGTCCATACTCTGACCCTCTGTGGTACACAAAAGCTGGTCTGCTGGGTTTTGAAAAGGTAAACAGCATTTTCATAAGCTAGCTCACAATTGACCCATATAATATTTGTGATGACATGTCATCATAACATCATGACATGGAAGAGGGAGGAAGTTTCACAGGGGCAGAAATGAGCAGTGAGGGTCACTCCGAAGTGGAACTTTTAACAGAACTGTTAACTTATCTTCAACTGCATGTTAAACTACAGCACAAGATAGCAGTGAGAAAATATGCCATGGCAAAATTGATGCCAGGGTTCAAAGTAAACTGTAGAAAGGTAAGAGAGACTGACATATGTTGGGATAGAAGATAAACTGACTGAATGGCAAATGACTGGCAGAACATCACTCAGCCAAGCGGAGGTGGAGTAAGGCCTCTGACATGTGTGGCTGCGCGTAGCTCTATGTCAAACAACAGAGCAAGGGGGAAATGCACCTAGCTTAAGCCCTGCTCTGAGTAGCAGAAATGAGGGCAGATGTCTTAAGAGAATTGAGTGTTAGATCCCCAAGTAGATCCACTAAGCTTGCCAAGTAAACTGCCATGGGTCTTGATTTTGGCAGTCGATTCTATCAGATGGTTATACTGGAGACCTATCAAGAACAGTGCCAGAACAGACCAGATGTGAACTGTGCTTCAGTGGGTATTCCCTGTGGAGGGCACACAAGTCCCAAATCACAGAGGCATTATGGAAGTGAGAAATGCACTCAGCTGACTTTAAAGCATTCAGTCACCTATAGCTGCAGTTGTGCCTTACCAAAACTTCAAAACATCTTCCTCAAGGTCAGAAAAGCTCTGATATTTTCATGTTCAGGCAGATGTCATCACTGCAGATTAACTTATAAAAATGAGTTTTGCTGTGTACAAGTTGAATGGGAGAGACAACATTACTAAGTCTTGAGCTTACAAGGGTCTGTAACAGCAATATATGGTCAAAGTTGAGGTGAGCTTAAAAAAAAAATACAGTAATGGTGGAAAACAGAATTCCAGATTTTGGACAGTTTCATAGCAAACTAGTATGCTGTACCCTATTTTTGACAGACAACTAGTCAAGGAGTCTAATAGTATGTTTTTAACTTTATCCAATGGCTGTTTTCTGCAGGTGTTGCCACAGGTACAACAGAGAACATTTTACTCAGGTTGTTGGGCTGCACATAACTGGCAAGATCCACCCGAGGATCTGATAGTGCAATACATGTTATAGAAAATACTGAACAATGGTACACTATAGAATTTGGATGCATGGTTCAAAGAGAATTTATGGTGCTGATGGAAGCTGGATGGGCTGAAAACACGTATCTTTATAAAAGGCATCTAAAATACTCTCAGAGCCACCTTGTCCCTCTTAAAGGTAGTTGGAGTTCTTCTAATAAATATATTATATACTATATACTATTATATTACTATATATAAATATATAGTAATAAAAATGTTTTCATTTGGCCTAGCTTACATTATACTTGTGGCCTTACTTTCATTATTATTTATCAGTCTTCATAAATGCCATTGACAAATTTTATCAGGATTTGATATCTAATTCTGTGAAAATGTTTAATAATCAAGTTTAGCTCTGATCTTTACAGAACTCTAGAAACACCTAAATTTCATTAATTACTTTTCAGATCAACCACACAGGCCATTTCTTATCCATTTAACATATTATTGATATTGCATAGACCACATTTTTTATCTGAATGTCTCGGTGTTAGGTCAGACATCTTAAAAAACAGTATATTAAAATGAATAGTGACCTGTATCAAGTGACTTGTACTGCTTTCCAGAAATAAATCAGATTTATTCAATGCAAATTATTTTCTATAAAGCCATTCTAAGAAGTACAACTCTACTCCTATGCTTTAGTACTTTAATAATTGAATTTCGTATCACATTTTCATTATTTTAGCTAGAAATGAGGTCAGACTAACTGACCTAAAAATACCTATCCTGACTGCCTTTTGTGGATACCAACTCAATATTATCATTCTTTTAGACTCTTGGCAGTGTTATAGTATGCTTACACTTACTTTGAATACTCATTCAAAATAAGGATCAGCAAGAGAAAAATTCCTTAACACTAAGCCCTATAAAGTTGTAAGCTATAAAAGTTCTCAATTTAAAAATACTACTTCTTTCTAGAAATCGCTTAAAATCTTCCATTGGCTATTAATAGACGGGGGATGTTTCATCATCTTCATATAACATCAGCCTACTTCCTTCCATATACAAACCAGAAATATTCATGCAAGACTTCTATCTTTACACAGTTAGAGTTGTTTTATTTAATAATGGGTTGTATCTACCCTGTAATAGCTATCTTATTACCAGTAAATTTTAAATCCTGCCCCTTTACTATTGTTATTGGCCTTGCTACCCACAGATTTCATATTGATATCTTTAGTGTCTTCTCCATCCTCTATTGCTGCTCATATTTTCAGGTTATTATCTATAATCCATTTTCCACTTCCTTTATATTGCCTTTTTTATTTCTAAACATTGTATTCTTTTTCCTATCAAGCTGAAATAGATATTTATAAGGAGCTACCCTCTAATTATGGAACTGTGGGGTTTTTGGTTACTTATTAAACTGTCACAGTGCACAATTATCTATTCATACTTTCTACTAGCCTGTATCTTCCTCATAACAGCTTTGGAGAAATGAGCCGCTCTGAATCAACCTACTTTAGGTGCCCTGTTGGTTCCTGTTGGTAATTTAGGACTAACACCTGATCCCTAGATCACTCTCCAACAAAAATAAGTCCTGTGATGACTTACAACATATTGGATACGGCAACTTTTGTTTGTAATTATTTCTTCCACAAGTTTTAGAAACTATTACTAGATTTTACAATCTAGCAATTTTAGTTAGTTGCATAAGTTTCAAAACTGAGCTCCCCATAGCAATGCAATGTACATTACAAATATGTGCTTAACCAGTAACTCATCATATCCTCTAATTTGTCCAGTGGTATATATCAGAATTCTACCAGAAACCTCTCCCCCAGATTTTTTAACTTAGTATATTGATCCAAATGGATTCAAGATCCTGTGGTTCTGAGTTATCGATAATTCTGAGGCAAGTGACAGAGTCTGCTATAAACAGAAAGAGCAACACTCTCTTCTCTGAAGTTCCTCTGTTGTCCTATTAACAGCTGTAGCTATTAATTAGCAATGCTGAAATTATTTAATTGTTTTATGTAAAAAACCCTATAATGTCATAAGAGCTATGGAAGGGCTAGAAAAAGTAACTGCTTTCAGTTGATTAATAAGGAGATTACACTTGCACTTGGAAAAACAAGTACGGCTTGTGAAGTGATCAGAATAGCAGATAAAGATGAGGGTCATACAAATATGTTAAACAGGTTAAGCAAGAGACAGTTTAAACTTGATTAAACTTGATCTCTATACAGAAAAACCTATCTGAGTTAGTGAAACTTGAGTAAGAACCAAGGTCAGGGGAAAATTGACAGCTACCTGGAAGGAGAGAGTGGAAATGAGACAGACCAGACTTCAAAGGAAGAGCTGGTGCAGGAGGGAGTACTGCTACTTCTTATTGTGCCACCTCGACCTTCCTGTGCAGGTTATAGCATCAGATATGTAAGAGGTATTTTAACAGGATTTACTTGATATACTACAAAATTCCACTGAAATGCCAAAGATTATTAATTATATTTTTAATAGTGGTATACTTTGAATAAAATCTGATTTCAGACAACTTTTCCCCCTAAATATTCAGTACGTAACTAAACAAAGCAGTCTACTGAGGAACTCCCTGTTCATCAATATTTGACTTACAGACAGCATCTTTATTTTCAAAAAATCTTTCTGCACAGGAACAGTAGTCAGCAAAAATGTTACTTGAAATATGCATGCATATTCTTTTATCCAGGGGAGAAACTACATATTTAGATTTATTAGCTAAATACTATTATTATTTATAGAGAAACTGCATATTAACATTCTTTTCCCATCCAGTACGACCGTGAATATTCATGGTAACTAACAGAGAAGCAGTCATCTTAATCAATAATGAAGGAAGTATCATAATAGTTGCTAATAGGTGATTTTCCTCATTACAGCTACTTTTGAAAACAGAAGATCTTTTACTTTTTAATTTTCTAATTTTTGAGAAACTTTTCATTATCAAAGTATATAAAGTATTGATAGTAAGAACACTTGTTTATCTCCTTTGTCTATAATTGCTACTGCAGTTAATTCAACGAAGTCATTCCAAAATTCTAGCAGCCTGAATGGAGACTGAATTGCATATCTCCGTCATCAACGACATAGGAGTATTTAATTAAAACAAACAGACAATACATTGGATTTATTCAGACTTTCCCATAGTTAGCCAAATATAAGGAAGCAGCTGTGGAAAGAACACTCATTTCTTCCCCTTAGAGGAAGCATTCTGTATTAGAAGAAAGCACAATTTTCCCCCCTGAAAAATAACAGTTTGTTCAAGAATAGGCAAGATACATCTGAATCACATGGCACAGTGAGCAGTTTTATACCACTTCCCTACAGGTTACGAAACAAGGCAAACAGAAGATAGCCTTTATTTTAATCACAAACTTAAAAAAATAAAGCAACTGATTTTTTAAATAACGGGCACGTTTTTTCATGAAAGTCAGTCTTCATTTTCACCTTAGATATTTTAGCTTATAAATTCTTTGAATTTAGGATTTTAAAGTGCATTCAACATTGTTCAGTCTTTTTTCATAATGAAGTTGATATGAATTCTGCAACTGAATTGAACATGGGACGGTTTCAGGCCAACACCAGAGGTCTGAAAACTTCCATCTAGAGTGACTTGATATCTGTTGATGACGGAACGAAGGTAAAATGCACAAGTATTTAAGTTACTAAACTTCAATCCACAATGGCAAGCTATTAGCGAAGAGATAACTATATATGCTACCTTTTTACAGTGCATCAAAATAGCACTGCTTTTTGCTTTGGATGCTACCAGACCTGCTCAAACATACCTGAAAGCAGCTCACCTCTACAGAAATTCAAGAATAGCAGAGAAGCGGATCTGTTTCATAGGTTAGTAAGATATAACCTTGTCTGAAAGTAGGTATATAGTAGATGCATGCTAAATTCAATATATATATATATACTGAATAGGCATTATAATTCTTAGGTACATAGTGGATATTTCAGAAAAATAAATTATATTTATATTTCAAATATTAAGTTACAAAACACAGATTAGTCTGTTCTGTAGAACTTCACACTGAAGCTGTATGATGAAGTGATCTGTATAACACCACACAGTATTACTGCATGACACACTGTCGCAGATTGTTAAGTATTTAACCAAAATAAGAAAAGAATATCCTAGGTACTGCTTTTAAAACTGCTTTCAATTTTGCAAGAGAGGCTTCCTTATTTAATATATCTGCAATAAAAAGCACATGTAGAAAATGAGGTAATACACACTAATCAACAGATATAAATTATTTTCTTAAACATGTTGGGAAACTTTTTCTGCAGAGTAGTTTTCTTTACAGCTAAGCACTTGTTTTTGGGAACAAGTACATTGGCAACCATATACAAAAAGATGACCAATAAAAATTACAGAATTCTACAGAAGTCTAGGAAAGAGATCTAGAACCACTGACTCTTTCTCCCTGCTTAGACCAGTTCAGAGCTGACACCAGGCCAGTGCAGGACCTTCAAAGATTGTTCCAGAACAGGGAATGCACCAAAGATTAGCCTCCTTTCTATCTTTTACATTTTGTTTTCACTCAAGAATACCTTTATTTAGGTGAACACTCAAGAGAAAATCAAAACTCAAACCTTAACAAATGTCATGAACTCTTCTACTTTGTCATTGGTGAGCAGCAGCTTCTTCTGTACAGTTTCCAAAGCCTGTCCAGTCTGTTTAGCCAAGCCATGTAGTTGTTGAGATGCAGCAGCTTCAAGTTCAGTCATGGCATATTCAGTCTCAATCATTTTGCTCTCTAGATTGTTAAGCCTGACATCCTGAAATACATCCACAGAGAAACAGCGGTGATATGATAAAAGGTGATAGGAAGGTATGGTAGACCACAAACAAACGAACCAACCGACCAACCTCCCACGCAATAGTTAACATCCCAGGACATTCTGTTTATATATATAAAACTTATGTGAAAACGTATGTATCATGTGAAAAAGCAACTTCATTTGCAGTCATTATGTCCATGTTCCAGCATCTAAACTTCAGACTGAAGTAAAACAGAGGAACACATTGCTATTATTTTTTTCTTTTTTCCATTTCTGTATTTAAAAAGTCTAAGCTGATGACCTTGCAACTTTTCATTTGAAAGTGAGGTATGAAAAAGTTCCATGGTGGAGCCGTCACAACTCTAATATACCTTTTTCTCCAACTCATCTTTAGCCTTGTGATACATCTGCTCATACTGAGACTTCTCCTTTGTAACTACATTCAGTCTTTGTTTCAGTGAGTCAATGGAAGCTTTTTTGTTTGAACAGTCTTCAGCCAGTGCCTTTACCTGAAATAATGAAAGGTCAAGAGCAAATGACTATTGAGATATAAAACTTAAAAATGAAAATCAAACCAAAACTAAGCTTACCTATATTGCATAAACATACCTGTATTATATAAATAATTTGATTAAAGTACCTTTTTCTGAAATGACAGTCTTTAATAAATCTCTGCTGCTGATCCAGTAGAGATCAGTTTGCACACAATCTTGTTACATAAAGTCAATTTATATTAAGTGTAAAGAAAAGCTCTTCATTTGCAGAGCTGTTTGTTTATATATATTATACTGTTACAGTGCATGCAAAAGGGAGCAAACCACAACTTCCACTCATTTCTGCTATCAGAGCTAGAAACATTAATTAAAACTCAGCTGAGAAATTGATAACTGTCTACAAGTTAATAGTCTGTAAAGCCTCTTAGATAATTATTACCATTTTGCCATACAATGCAAACACGGATTTTGGGTAAAATGAAATAGACCAATGCTCCTAGAAAATCATTCAGCTGTCCTCATAGTATTAATCACAAAGTTTTCCCGACAATATCGAGTAACAGGGAATTTCTTTGATCTTCTGCTGAAGATAATGTAAAATTTATCAAGTTGATTTTCCTCATGGAATAATCAAATTAATGTATGGAATTCGATTGTCTGGAATCCGAGAAACATAGCGCTTAAAATACTTGAACAACAGCATTAAAGCACATCATTCCATTCTAAATCTTTCGTCTAAACCCAAACCCAGGTATTTCTCTGATTTCATACTTTAGCTCCCTTGCTTACTTATGCTCTCACTCTCTGGCTGTGGATTTCTTAATAACACCTTATCTTTGGCACGGAGGGTAAGACAGCAGCTCTCTCTAGAGCTGAAAGTGCTATATGACTGCAAGCAGAGATAGTGCTTGTGATATCCAGAAAGCACCTGCATTCTAGGAAAACAAAAGCAAATTGGTAAATTGTTTATTTCTATTCTGGGGTCATATGCTGCATAACCTCACAGACAACCAAATGTCATAGTGTTTTTCTGGTTTTAAAGGCTGAAGTGCAATAACTCGGTTGGATAGTACAGAAACATGCCAAAACATATGCAAGTTCTCCTAGCTTCAGTGAAATCATCCTAGAATTTTGCAGGAGAAAACGATTTGCTGTAGAAATTAAACTCTGCCTACACAGACAGAATTACATTAAGCTAAGAACTGTGAATCATTCATAACATTGCAGTAGAAAACAGATTAACATATTAAAGCATGTAACTACTATAGCCAGGAGAGGTGCATGGACTTCATTAGCGTATGTCATGTAAAATGACACTTGTTTCAGGTCTACTGTATTTTATGAACTTACAGTGCATAAAACTAAATCTCACTACTTAAAGCATATCCTTGCAACTCAGTGTTATGAATACTTTAATATTTAATTACACCTCTTATGAACATACATTAAATTATGCTGAATCCATCCAAGCTATCACCATATACTGATGTCATACAAATTATAGTGGAGGGAATTGCACCCTTAGATTAACTGTATGTTGTTTGCTTAAAGCAATATATTGATTTAGTATATATAGCATGTTGAAATAACTTCTGTAAATCCACCAGCTTTTGCTTTTCCTAAAACTATCAATAGGAAGAAAGAAATACCTTTCTCTCAAGGCTTTCTAATGTTTCATTAGAGGTTTTCTCATTTTCTTGATTTGTTTTTAGACGAGACCTTAAGTCTTCTATCAAATGTCTTTTCATATTAAGGTCCCTCTCCAATCGAGAAATCCTAGAAGGGAAGAAGTCATACTGCATATCACTGTTAGAAAATATTGTTAATATGCAAATATTTTAAACAATTAAAAAGTATAAATGCAGTAGACAAAGTACGATTCCTGTAGCTTTAGTATATTTTTTAAAATAAAAGCTGATGCAATTCTTGCAATTGCCGTATTCTCAATCATTAAAACCAGTTTCAGCTCTCTTATTAAACAGATCTGTTTCTAAATATTCAATTTATTTGTGATTTGTTTTTTGCTGTGGTTTATGCTCCAACTCTTCTGATCTGAAATCATAATTCTTCTTAAGCTATTATCAAAAAAAGAAAAAAAACTATTGAACACACAAATTTAATTAATTAGATTTCTTTGATGTCTGAAGCGGGTACTATTCAAACACTATTTTGTGCAAAATTATTTTTAAAAGAAAGTGAAAGGGGGAAGTGTCCTTTCATTCACCTGAGTAATACACAGAAATACATGAAAAATCTCTGTCTCTGTAATATGTCAGGTAAGATAATAATTCTTAAAAACTGAAAAACCTAGAAATGATATCAGCATTTTTCAGAAATTTCTCAAAAAATAAATTTACGTACCACAATGTAATCTCTGTTCAATAAGAAAATTATGCCTTCACCATTACGATACAAATAAATATTTGAAATATAAACATAAGCAATACCTGAGTATGTTCAGACTTCTGCTTTTTTTTTTTTTTTTAATGAAAGCAAAATGAATGATGGTAAAATGTTCAGGAATAAAACATTGTTGATACCACGTCAATACCATATTAAAAAAAATCAGGAAAACAGTGCATCTTAAAATTTTTTCCATCTCTTTCACATTTATACTATTAATGCTATTTTTGTGATTATATATTACAGTTTATGAAAAAACAGTATCTATTTTATAAAGGAAGCATGATAACTAGTAACTCTATTCTAAATTTAAGTCTTATGGTGGAAAAAAATGAGTTTCATTTTGAAACAGAAAATACACAATGTACGGAATTTAACAATTTTAAGATTCATCTGTTTTTTAAATGAACTAATTTCAGATAATTAAACTGCATTCTTTCTACAAATAAAAAAAAAATAGAATGGTTAGAGGAGTTAAACTCTGGGACCGGCAAAAAATTCACAGTTACACTAACAGGTTATATTTATATAGTAATATAATTGCAGAACCATTTAAAGTAGGTAGAATAAAAATCACAGTTGCATACTTCACAACAATACATGTAAATTTCAAAATGCATAGTAAACCTTAATCAATTCAGATAGAAAGAAATACAACTGTCCTTTTGAACTTTTTATGAATGTAAGACTAGATATTTAATCTTGTTTAAGCATCTGAACCTTGACATGTCTCTTAGCCCCTAGGCAAAGAATTACTGTATTTGAAAGACTGTGTTTAACAGTGCTGAGGAATTCATTTAGACTTACATCAAGGATAAAATAGTCTACTCTAGAGTCTGAGTTTTGATTTAAGGTATTCTTATTGCAGTACAGCTACTGTAGCCAGTTAATCACTCATCAGTTTAAACAAAATGCAATTTTAGCATGTATTGCTCCAGTTTCTAAAAAAAGCCCTGTAACAGTCTGCAAGACTGCAATAAAAAGAAGAATAAAGCATTCTCTTAAAAATCTGTTTAAGAACGATTAATGTTGTAACAATAATACAGCAGCCACTGGGTGGCACCAAACACAATGGATAGAAGAATGAACATACTTCGCCTGTAGTTCCCGAACCCGTTCTTCTTTTTCCTGGACTTCATTTTTTAGTGACTTAATGGTGGTCGACTGCTTAGTGATTTCATTATTCGAATTCTAGATTGAAAAATATTAAAATATAAATAAAGGAGACTGAATATTATGCCAGTCAACAGTAAATTTGTTTGAAACAACGGCCTGTGTAAACTTCCACATATTTTTTGAATGTTCTTAGACATCAATTGGTACAAAAGGAGCGTTCTTACTTTCCAGCAACACTTAAGCAAAAGTACATTCCTTGGAAAATATGATAAAAATCAGTACTTTTCCATTGCTTTAATAATGTATGATTAACAGATGTTCCCCAGGACACCTGCAAGCCTGTGCTACTATCAGGACCACATTTCCTCTTGCATAGCATGGCCAGCTGAAAAGGTAACAGAAAAAAGGAGAAAAAAAAATGGATCATCATTTGAACTACATCCTTGAATGGTATAGTTCTACAGCACAAAGGGCTTACATCTATAGAGCAAGAATTTCCAACACTGCCTTTCATCTTGTGTATTTAGAAATACAAGACAACCTACAGGAGCAGTTGTTTTTGTGACCCTTGAAACTCAAAGCACAAGACAAAGACATTTCCATTTGGCCACGCTAACACAAATGCTACATCTCAGTAACAAAAAAGGTACGATCCTAACTTTCAGGCATGTGTAATTCCAGTGAAGGAGAATTTTACAGTTATTGGCCTTTCCTCATTGTGTACAGTAGAAAGTAAAAAAAAAAAAAAAGGCCTCAATTCCTCCATGCAAACACACAAACAATATACCCAAGATTTAAATATAGAACAACTGAATCATTCTACAGAAATAAAAATATGAAATTTAACTAAGTAGCCATCTTAGCAATCTCAGCATATGCATTGAATGCCATTGCTGAAAATGGCAGCTCAAACATATCACACACTGAGATTTCAGAAGTCCAAAAGCTGTTGCCAAAAGATACATACATGTTAAGTGTACGCACAACATACATGTATGCCTGTATGCATGCAGGTTCAGCCACTGTACTAAAGCTTTTTACTTATTATGTAGAAACAATACGTGAACAGATCAGACATGCTGTAAACAAAGATTCTTGAGGAGAATTTCTCTGCTCAGTGCAGACTTGTAACGCCTATTAACATTAATGGGAGAATTGTACATAGCTCTGTGCACCTCAAGGGGAGTATATATTCTTGTGTGCATAGTTAGATGTAAAATATTGTTCTTAATAACTTGTCTAGTCTATTTACTATTATTATTATGTGAGGTATAACCAGAAAATTGTTAAAATGATGTATGCTAGCAGGATATTCTTGACTTTCCTGAGACCTGTTTGTTGAGCTTGAGCTTCATTAGCGTGAAGCACAACACCCAGTTACATGGTTTACACACCAGACACAAACTTGACTACTTAGGTGGGACACAGCACATGCTCAGAGGCGAAGATATACGCTTATGGTATTTTGCTTCCAAACTTACCATACCACACTTAACACATTTCTTCCCATCGGCAAAGGTACAAGGCATTGTTAAATACAACATAAACAAACACTGCAAAGATAGCTCTGAGAAATAAAACAAAAACTAACAAAACCAGGTACTTTGAGACTTTGAGCCATAAGGAAAGCTTTTGCTGCTTCCACATTCGGACATTTGGGAGAATAACTTTGTATGTCCATTTAAGTGTGCTTAGATAGCCTGGAACAATAGTCGACAAATTGTGCCAATTTCTTCTTCTAAAAAGGACTTGCAGGACTTAATTTTTTGAAAAAATATTAGGTGAAAATACAGCTAAGAATTTCAGCAACTTGATTTAAGTAGCTTTGGAGGTGCTTACGGTCCAAACTCTCACCCAATTCAGCAACCAGTGAATTTACTCTACTAATCTAAATTTGGGGTCACAGACTATGTTTACTCTAAATGTAGTTTTGCATACATGGTTTATTTTTTACATTAAAAATTTAATGCATCTTTAAGAAGTAACAAAACGTCATACTAGTATTTTTGAAATCAGATTTATAAATGCTCGCTAAATGTTTCCTCTGCTGCAGAAACAAAAAACCCTTTGATTTTTCAGCAATACATTTTGCAGTTCACACGTAGCAGACCAATAAAGTAGCCTTCTAGCATGAGTGTTACTCTTAGAGTATATTACACAAAAAAAAAAGTCATAATTTTTTATTTTTCTTACTTTAATAGAGCAATTGACTACTAGGTTTCTGGATAATGAGGACACTCATCTAAAAAGGAACAACCCTAATTAACAGAAATTACCACTCACCAGCAACAGAAGCAGATTAGTCAAACCCAAATCTAAAATCAACACTCAAGAAGTCAGCGTGTATGGTTTCAAGATCCCTTTCTCATAATTAAAGTAGATCAAATTATGTGCCTTTTCATGGCTACTCCCTGCTGCCCTCATCTCTTTATCAACGTGACCTACCTTTACTAATCCCTGAATTTAGATGTTACGCATCCAGTGTGCTATAGCCAGGATCCGTAATACCATAATTGCCATCAACAGCTAAGAGGTCTGAGCACTACCTACACTTCACGCACTAGCACAGCTAATCCAGTACTCAAGAGACAGAGCCAGCTATATCACTCATGTAATATGGCCTTTTCTTCTAGTTAATCCTTTGGCAGCCAGCTTGCTAGTGTGCCACTTCTTCTAGCAGCAAGAAGATGTACCATTTTGGCCTTTTCTCTTTCCTCAAATATTAAACACAAAATGATGGAAAAAACGAACTTTAAGACATTCTGTTGCACATATATTTGCTCCAGTGAGAAGAATTAATATGTTCGAGCCAGGCCACCTGCTGAGAAAGCTCTTAGATCAACACAGTCCAGTACCTACAACATCCACATATGAGAGAATCACTGGAGACTGAACAATGAAATCATCACCAAGTTAGTATTTTCCTACCAGCTAATCTACAAAAATACAAATACCAAAAGAACGATGTCTCTTTGAAGACAAGAATAGTAGTGACATATAGGTAGCATCACACTGTTACATTACATGAGCTGCCCCATCAGCTCAAATTCTTTGCTCCCCTTTCACAGATAGCTATTGCTTACCTCCTTCTTAAAGGAAGCAAGCAATCAACACAACTTTCATTGAAGTAATTCCACAGCACTTTCCAACAAGATGCATTTAATCATTGTGTGAAAACACAGCAAGCCTCCTTGTCTGGCCTATTTGATCTACAAAAATTGTTTTAATTGTAACTTCTAATTCTCCTGCTTATGACTACATTTCTACTTAAGATCAAAGGTTATCTAACACCTAAGTTGCTAATCATTGGCTAAGATACATAAATCATATGCATATGTGAGTATAGGTATATCTGCTTGACCCCGTTATGAAACACTGTTCGTGTGAATTATCCTCAGCATTAGATAATTTGTTCTGTCACCTTTAGTTTGCACTGCAGCTGTTTCATCTCTAAATCACTGTTCTTTGAAGGAGCTGGTGTGGCTTCACTCTTGCCAGCAGTCTGAGACAGATGTTCTCTCAACTTCAATTTTCCTTGTAAATCTTCCTTCTCCTGTTGCCACTTGGCCAGGTTGGAGGTCAACACCTGTTTTACAAACAGAAGAAACAATCACCATTGCATCCTAAAAGTATAGCTGCTTGATCATATGAGATGCTTCTTTGGTTCATAATTCAAGAGGAATGAAACAGTATATATAATATCTGTAATTATATTGCATAGCTGTTGGTTGAATTCTCTAGTTCACGCGAAGATCAAACCCAGCAGGAAAGAGAAGTCAACTGACATTAAAAACAAGCAATTTTTTTAAAAGGCAAGCTAATTCGCTTCTGACTGTACACACTGCTATTTTTACCATGACAGGCAAAAATTATCATACAAAACTGTAACAGTAGTTACTGTTGAAACCTGTTTACCTAGAGCCTCTCTGGGATTCAGCAATTATTTCTACACAGAGCATACAGAAATACCAAGGTGTCTCAGACACCAATGTGTATTAAAGGTGGTTAAATGTCAAATCTGTTTTAATGGTGACCACTGTAAGCTCACTTGAATTGCTGTGTTGACAACTGCTATAAAACATACTCCCTTCTCTTGGCTTTTGTTTTGATATTTGTAGGGCTTGTAGAGGTTAAAGCAAAGTGGACCAGCTGCACTAAATATCTTCTGGTTGGCTGGTCTTCACTCATGTTGTGTTATTTCTTCCCTTTCACATATATGCACCATAGCCAGAGAACCACATATTCCATAACCTTGACTCTAGGGCTGAGGTACTTAAGTGGTAAAAGCCAAGCTGGAGCAGGACAGGATAACAGATGTTAGTTGTTTATTCCACTGGGTAGGTCTTACCACCCTATACTGCAGCCAAAACGCTTCTCATTTAGCAACATAAATGCTAAGTCCAATTAGCAGACGAGGCTTGTTAGGGATTTAGTTCAAATAAATAACATGCAAACAAACTCTCAGTCTTGTTGGACTTGATTGACAACTGACAAGACCTAGTCAATCTTTGTAACTATATTTCACAGTTCTCCTTATAGACGTAATCTTTTATATAAAATATTTGTTTTAATTTAAATAATATTGAATGTTGTTCTGCAAAAAGGGGAACAGAAATAATCTTCATGCTAGTGGTCAGCTTTCATAGATCTGTAGTCAGCCGAAAGCCAATAATGGCCTAACAACTCTCTGCTCCTTAAGAAGGTAACTACAGTACTATCTTATTATTCCAAAGAAGAATGCAATACGGTAGTTTAACATAAGGAACAATTACACAAAATGGTACCGAAACCTCTCACAGGGCAAAAACCCCTTCCTTTGTGAAGAATCCTGCTAATAAACTGAAAAGATACTACAGCTTGAAATGACTAAATGTGTGTCAGATTATATGGTGGTAGACAAAAAAACATGGGTTAGAGAAAGTTAAAGATAGTGACCTATTTCCAAGTATTTTATTATTTAATTCAAAAATAGATTTTACACTGTTTGATGTTATTAGAAAAAAAAAATTATATACATGTGTATATACATACACATAACACCTTCATACCCACACAAGATCACATATATATACAAATAGAAGAAAACTACTTATGGTCATGTTTATTGCCATTATGAATGACGAGTACACTTGTACTCTTAAAAAATACTTGTACACTTGTACACTTAAAAAATATCATGGATACAAAAAAATGTATTTAAAGTTAAAACTCTAACAGTATTTCACACTTAAGTGCATTTATTAAAGCCAATGGGGAGTTTACACAGTTATCTGAGATAAGTACTGTTCTTAGTAAAGGGGTTAATCTTTCTATTGCCTTCTGCATCTGCTGTCATTATTGAACAGGAGATAAATAGTGTTAATGTCTTTTCTAATTGGCTATTCCTTAATCTGATATATTATTCTCACAGTTAATACAGTCTGAGTAAGACAAAATGATGGCTACTTTAAAAAGCAAAACCAGTAGTAGTACAGAAAGATATAAGGATTAGGTTAATTTGTCCAGTATAGCCAATATTTCTACATGCAGAGTTTCATGATTCAGTGTCTCTATAATAAATTATTCATAAAAAGAAAAGCAAAAAAAAAATCATAGCTAGATCAATATCTCTGATTAAAATTAGAAATGCCCCCATATCTGCCCAAGATACCTCATGACTCTCTGAAGTTTCTTAGGCTACTGCTGCCGCCAAAATTCATCTGATCTAAAATACCATGATTGTAGTGGCTACATTCCCCAAAATGATAGCAAACATACTGAAAAACAAAGAGCTTTCATGGGACAGACGCCAAAGAAGACAGTGCTACATTGGTTATAGAATTTACTTAAGTGAGGAGGTCAAAAAAAATTACTTAAAATGTGAATGTACCTAAATTCAGAAACAGCATCAGAACTATGGGGGTGAAGTGAAAGTAGTGTATGACGTATGACAAACACCCCTCAACTTGCAAAAGCAAAGACAGACACACAATTGCAATCAGAGATATCAAGAAGGTTGTCTCTTAACAGCTCTGGAGACAGTGTAAATAGAGACAGCATTGATAATTCTATTGCATTATTCTTCTATTTGCAATATATGGAAAGGTATGTGAAAAATCTATATAAATCTATGTAGGAAGTGAAAAACAGCCCCCCTTCCCCAGCAAGATATTTATGCTTAAAAGATATCCCTTGCATTTACTTACTTAAGAAACAAGTTCATTACCTCGCTGTCCCTCACCTCTCGCTAAGTTTTAGGTGAGGTCTTTTGTTCTTTTTTCTTTTTTAGACACAGGGGTTTTTTTTGTGTGTGTGCTACCATGCACGCAAATCCTGAGTGACAGAGTAGAAAGGATTTTCTCCAGGGGAAGAGGTCACCAGGATGAAAGGTAGAATCTTAAATACCAGCTAGACCAGATGTTGGTGAAGGCAGGCTACCGCTGTTCCTCCACAATGTAGCGGCCTTTGTCTGCTGCACCTCCTCCAGAGTGTTTTGGCTTAACAGATGTTTATAGATTCAATATTTTAACATCCATCTATCTTAATCTCCTTGCTCCTGGTATACTCACGACACTCTGTTCTGCTGTACACAAAGGGATAAGTGATGAAATCTCAGTTTCTGTGTAGTCAATGTAAAACTTCCCGTGACTCAGCAAGGCTTTTTACCATAAGCCCTCTGCTCAGGACGACGGCTACGTGGAAGGCCCAATGGGTTAATGTAGGAAGCTCCGGAGATGGCCTATCACTCCTTGGCATCACAGCAATCCCGTGAGGAGCTTCTAGCTCAGTTTACAGCAGAGTCACCCTCCTACTGCATCTGGCATGTATGAAAATGACATTTCTGTTGGTGGTGGCTGATATTGCACAGCCACTGCTGTACATGCTCCCATACATTTATGTTTGCAGAATATATTATATAGAATGTATTTCTAGGCAAAAATAGGATGCAAATCAGATATTCTTGAAACCCTTTTTAGGCAATGACATAACCTTATTTTACTACTCTTTTTGTAGTCCAATATAAATATCCTCAGATGTTTAAAAAACATATTTACTATGAAGCTTCCCATCCTAAAATCGTGGCAGATGAAAACATTACAATGTGCATAGAGATGTCTGTACGAAACCTGAAGTCAACGTATTCTTTTTTCTTTTCTCTAAGAAACCTTGCCATAGTAGGTAATAAAATACATTTGCTGTATGCATAGCTCCTCTAACAAGTTCTGTTTTAAAATCTAACACTGCTCATCGGAAGGCTTTAAATAGAATGCTATTTGCTCACAGCTTTAGCTTGATCATGAAAAATATACAAGATAAGCAGGACTTGTGGCACACATAAACTATGAAAGAACTTTTCAAAACATATTTGCAGGCACAGAGTTAGGTGTTTATGATTTTACACACTATGAAATGTTATTATAACATAATGATAAACCTATTTACAACATCCAAGGCAAAATTTATTGAGTCAATACCACTAATCTTGACCCTGTTTTGTTCTCTTGGATCAAAACCTACCTTTGCATGATGGGTCACAGAAAAAATAAGCTAAAATTAACAAAGATAGTTTGTTGCTATCTGAAAATATGAAAAGATATATACCAGACTAAAACGCCAACTGTGCTGCATACTTAATGTGATCATATAGAGAAAAGGCAAATAACTCCAAATCCTCAGTGAAAGTTTTTTCATGCAAGGGCTGTAAGTGGTTGATTACTTAGTATTCCAGACATGAAGACAAAATATGAAACAGAAGTCTTTGGTGACTCAATATCCAATCCCTAAATTGAAACAAAGACCCCAAAAGCAAGAAAAAGTTCTAAAATGTAAAAAATATTTCTCATTTATTCTTCTGAAAATTTAGTAAAATCTGCTGTATCACCAAGTTATAATATTTTTTTTCAGCCAAATGCAGTTATCAGCAGCTGACTCTTTCAGAAAATGTCAAGTAAATGAAGGTAATATAGAGGACTTTTTGCCAGTGCTTTAGCTAGTTGTTAGACTTCAGTAGCCTTTAGAGACCATTAAGTACCCTTTGGCTAATTGGCCAATGGTAGATTAATCCTCTTTTTATTCTAGCAGCACTATTTTAACACCCTTTGCACTCTGTCAGTGTAGTATCTGAATGACAAAATAATATTGTGCATGAATAATAAGCAGAAAAGTTAAATTAACATTTCATGTTTCACATGCCATACCTATGTGTCAGGGAAAAAAACCCTCTTTTAAAGGCACTGACATTCAACTTTTTTAAACAATCTCATGTTGACATCTTACTGAAGTGAATCTTCCTAATTACTGCTAATTGCCTATCAAGAAAAAAAAAAATCTTTCCTTGAAGTGCAGTTGTCTAGTATAGATGAACACAGCTCCAATGTGCATAGTAAAGACAGGCATGACACTTGAGGTGTGCTACATTATTATGAGGTCATACTAAATATGGTTTGCAATGAACAAAGCAGCTTTTAAGGATGTTTAAGGCACTGAAAATGTCAATCTCTCATGAAGTGTTTAAATTAGTTCCCAGCAGAGAAATGCAGATATCAGCATGCAGATAAGAGGTATATTTCTCATCTCAAGTATTTTACTAAAGAAAAAACATAGATGTCCTATTGATAACATCACTGTAACACAATTGCAGTTCATCAGCTTTATAAAAGCAATGTTTACACTGTTATCTACAGAATGGCCCAACTATAAATTCAGCTATCATTGGAAATAGAGCTGTAATCACTAACAAAGATTCTTATCAAAGTCTTTGAATGTCTTCTTAATCATGCGCTAGTACTGATCAGAGTAATCATCGTTCATAAAGGGTTATTTATTGCACACCACTTCATAAGCAAATGTTTTACTTGTAATTTTAATTCAGCTATTTTATAGCCAATTTATAGCTAAATTTATTCTACAAGTTATAAAAGCCTAGTATTGCAACATTTGATCTTGTTATGGCATCTTAAGAAATAATTAAAAAATAAAATCAGTAAAATCACAGCAGATAGGTCCATTTCAAATTTTGTTTTGTATTTTTGTCTTCTTTTTGTGAAGAATAATAACACCACATACATCAAGACCAGAACACGTATATCTGTTCTACATAAGCACACAAACACTCATGTATAAGTGAACTGGAGTAACATATTCTGGGCCCAGTTCTCCAAGAAATCATCAGCTGTGACAACAGACAAGCCTTAATACAGAACTGCACATTGTGCAACCAATGATTTTTCAAATAAATTATGGAAAATAAGAAAAAACTTAGTAATAATATAGGTAGCATTTTTTTTTTTAATTATGAAAACGCTTCTGTGGCATGTCATCGATATAACACCACCACCAATTCCAAGGTAAGGGGGCTGACCTGCAGCAAATCTATTTTAGCTTGCATTTTCTAACACTTTCATTTCTCTGTGTGAGTAAATATTGCCGTATCCCCTGCCTAATTTCTGTACGTATTAAGAACACTATCTTGCTTTCCTACCAAAGCAGATGCAGCACTCCATCTGTCCTTGCAAATTTCAAAGGAATATAAGGACTATTAACTAGGTATGTAACGTTACTTTTATAAGTAGTTTCATTATGATCAATTATATGATCACAACTATGTGCTTTAATTTTGGGAGAGATTGAGTTTTCAATGTGGAGATGCAAACTGCCAGAATATACAGATGTGCAGGACCTTCCTTATAAGAGCTTAACATTTCCGGACAAAAATTACAGAACTTTAAAAAACAGTATGTCTGAAAAAGAAAAATATTAAAGATTACAGTATATTACACTATACCTCACATACTTAGTTTAACTTATTTGAAGTATTAATACCTACACAGATACAACAGAGTACGTTAAATAAGTTTTACTACAATTAAAAATGAAAATATAACCAGAGACATTTCACAACATTTTGTCCCACTTGAAAATATCTGAATGTTATAGCGAGCCAGTTGTGAAGATGTGGCTGAAGTTCAAAACCAATATTTCCATGTACCCACATTGCTATTTAAACAAATACAAGTTGACTTGGGTATTCCAACACCTAACATGCCTATATGCCTGTGCACATTAAGCATTGCTATATACAAGTGAAGTCTTATATCTGATGCATAAAATTTGCCCCAAGATTTCAACGCCTTTGTAGCTACTAGAGATTTTTCAATATAAGGCACAGAATCCATGCAATCTTTTACAGTTAGGACCAGGTTTTACTGCAAGATTTTTTGCAGGGTTACACAGTATTTATCTGATTTTCTCCAAACACGAGAGTCGGGGCAAACTCATAAAGCTAGAAATTTGAATTTTTCATCTAGGGTCAGGGATAGTGCTTGCCATATTCCCCCTGCTTAATCTTAACACATCTAAGCACTGCAAATGAACTACTTGCATGAGAGCCAGTCAGGGAATTTCACAATCCCTACAACTCATTACGAATTTAACAGCAGCAATACTAAGTATTCATATGTTTCAGATAACACATACAAATATGCTGCACTAAAACTCATTGGGGGAAAAAATTAATAATGCTTCCATCTGTTTTCCGTATAGCTCACATAAAATAGAGAGAAACCAAAATGAAAATGCTATTTTAAACACTGTTTTTAAACTTTCTTTTGATTTACCCGCTTATTTCCAAAGCCTACAGCTTTATATCTTTAAAAATTAACATTATTTTTAAAAGACTATATAAGCAAGAAAGAAACAAAACAGCTGAAAGAATGGTGAAATATTAATTTAACCTCTCCTCATTTCCATCTGTTTTAGAGAGTGAACCATTTTCTATCGAAATACTTCTGCATCTCAAATATAAGTGAGCAGGAATTCTGTGCTTGTAGGGGAAGCTGCTCCATCTCCCATGTTCTGGCTTCCTCTTTATATATAGTTTTCATTTGCTTAAAACTCAGGTTTTCAACTGTTAAAGACCATTTTCTGATGACTTACAGAAAACATGTCTACAAGATACAAAGGTTTGAGGAAGTGATGTAAGTATTTTGACATAAAAATTACTAAAAAATATGTACATCAGAGGTATTTTCAGAAGCGGGCTGCAATATTCAAGGAAGAAAATTTATAGATAGCTCTGTATTTAATTTCACACAATTATTTAAACATCTCATTTGTAACTGCTTCAGATATCAACAAAAGCTGAAGTAATGACCTCAGAAGCGCTTTTGATTTTTTTATGTAGACAGCTGTGCAAAAGCAAAATATTTTAAGTGTAAACTGTATTAACAAATTTAATTACTAGAAAAGTTCAATGTTCTCATAGAGGTGATACTGTACAAATATTAATGTATTATTTACATTTCTATATAAGAAAATAATGGCATATCACTAGCCACTTCTGAGAGGTATGAGGAAGCTGATGACACACATTGTGGGGAGTATGCAAAGACAGGGATATTTTTCAATATCATGAATTGCATTTAAAAATTACCACTACCATGTATTGCATATAAAATAAAGTGGTAATTCATCCCTGGATTATTGTAAATGGACCCCCACAGTCTTATCTTTAATTTGTAATTTATGTTATCATTGGAACCCTTGCTAAAATTACAGGCATAAATGAACAGTTTAGGGTAAAATACTCCTTACATTACATATGAAATAGCTGAAGAGACCATCACAAGAAAAACCCATGTTTTTACCCTAATGTATAAAATGAAATATACTTTCCCTTTATCATGATTATCATCAATACTATGGCTCATTTGGGCAATTAATTATTCTCACATACATGAACAGTTTAAGGACAACATTGTAGTTGTGCCTAATCCCTGTAAATCAATGTCCCAGCTTGAACCAGACCTACGGCTGTTGCCTCTTAGTACTTCCTTCATTCTCTTCTGCTTTCTTCACTGAGATAAGAGCATAGACAAAGTCCCACATTTCACTTTGGTGTACATAATACCCCAAAGACCACAGAACCACCTTTGAATATATGAAAGAACAGAAAACTGCACAGGCAGACCGGTTCAGCCACCAAAGAGTAAATCCTTTTCCAGTGCCTGTGAATCTTGAGAGACATGTTACGGTTAGTTGTACAGTCTCCACTGCTGAGAAAGAAACTGAAGATCTTGCCTCATTAGGCATCAAAGCTAGCCTGGAGCGATGCAAAAATAAACCTGAACATGACACAAGCTATGGGAACAGTCCATGATTATCTCATTAATTGCCAATGAAACTTCAGGAGAGCAAATCAGATGGCATTAGTAAGGAAGTATAAACATTCTTGTACCTCCTCTAGCAGTAACTGAGTCCATGAAGTCCAGGCACTTCAGGTAAACAAACATGGCTTCAAAACCACAACTCTTCCCTTAGGGATACAAAGAGAATAACAGTGTCTGACTTCTGTAGGGATGCCAAAGAATCCTGTGAACCAGTAGTCATTGTCTGCAACAACTGGGGTATAAGGCAGAGAAAAATGAGGGCAATCCCAAGGAAAGAATGCTGTAGATAACAATTTTTTAAAAAGAATCTCAGGTGTAGTTCCCAGAAAACATTTTTTTGTCTCAGTAGTCGTCTTAATTGTAACACTTTCCTTTTCTACTCTTGTTGAAGATGGCCTAGTTCTTGACTCACATTTCTTTATGCCTAGAAAGACTTAAAAAAAAATCAAATGCAGTCTGAATAGTCACGTATCTTCCTTGATAAAGTGATGAGAATGGCTGTACTCTTCTGGTTTGTACTCCTGGCTATGGATGCATCTTTTGAACTTTCTTCCTGTAGTGAAAGGTACTAGCCAGGACAACAGAGCACCAGCATTAACTTTGGACATACAAGTTAAAACAAGGGATTGTGGGAATGAGAAAGCTGCAGTAAGATGTAGGCTCTAACAATAATGCCAAATTCCTTCTGTGCAATAAACACAGACAAAGAAATCTCAGTGCGGGATGGGTAAGAAAATAGGGCAAAACACAGGAAATTGGTGCTTTGCAGAAAATCTAACAGTGCTGAACAGGTGAAGGAGAATCATGGAATCACAGAATGGTTTAAGTTGGAAGGGACCTTGAAGATCACCTAGTTCCAAACCCCCCTGCCATAGGCAGGGACATCTCCCACTAGATCAGAGAAGATTCCCCTTCTGAAATCTGGAGGGGTCCAAAAGAACTCTAGGACCAAATATGTTTCTTTCTGACATTGTTCCCCCAAGGACAAGATGTGGTACCTGTTGTTATGCTCCTGCTTTCTGATTATTGATACACCTTACTAGAAATCAAATAATAATAATAAGCTGCATGGAGGAAAAGGAGAATGTGGTATCCAAAGAGCAAATGTTTGCAAGGACTAGCAGGTAGCTCCGTTGTTGAAGCTCTTCAGTATTAAGATATTTTTTCTATGCTAGTTACCTAAAGAAATGTCCTTCCATTTGAGAATGAGGACAAAAAAAATTAATTCCTACAAAACTGGTAATGATGTCAAGAATACATTAAATTTAGCACATGTGCAAAAGAGATTATTCCTGAAAATTTTGGGTTAACTACAGAGAATATTCTCCTGGCAGCCTTCTGAAGTTCTTCAGTGACCTCAGAGAGAAAATTTGCCTTATACCTAAATTACCTTTCTTGAAAAATTAAATCTATTCTCCTTAAAGGAGATGGAAGCACAAACGGACCATGAGCCCTTTTAAACAATCTTTTACACATTGGAATGTGGCTATCACACTCCTTCAGTCTTTACCGTTGATCTATTATTTTACAGATTTCATTACACTCCTTCAATTTTTTCTCATAGTTAACATGTTCAAAACTTCTTAGAATTCTTGTTCCTTTCTTCTAATATGCGTATTTTATGTGTGGTGCCCAAAACAAGATACAGTATTTCACAGAGTGCCTTGACACTGCTAAGTAGCAACATACATGCCCTCTGTGAAATCCTCTTTAAGAAATAATGCCTGACAAGCTGGCAACGGTTCTACTACGAAAGCCGGTAGATTTGACAAGCAGGTGGCCTTCATGCTATGAAATACCATCTTCATGTTCCTGAGAATCAGACACTGGTATTTGTCCAACTCATGTACCTTTGCAAAATAAACACACATATCCACAAGCCAAAAAAAAAAAACCCAAACTCAACCAACTGCAATTTTGGCTTTTTCCACAAATCATGAGTTTGCCTCTCACATATGTCAATCTTGTAAAGGGAGGGATAACATGTAAAAATATATGCATCGTGTATGCGAATATATTTTCATTACCAACAACGTTTTCGCTCGTGGCTTACTATATTTTTATGTACAAACATGGGAAAAGCATTTTAAAATGCAAAGGATAAGCACATTTCAGTGGTCATACACAAGTGATATTTCATTTAAATCTTGATATGGTCTTGTGGAATTCAAACTACAGAAGTTATCTTAGAGAAATAAACTCAAAATAGTCAGACTCAAACCTTTAACTTCAATAAAAGCTGTTTTTTCTTGCTTTAACTAGTAACTGAATTTTAAATCAAATTATCTAGAGACTTTTATAAAGATTTTAATGTTTAAAATTGAAAAATGGTTGTAAATATCACAATAATTCTTTTTTTCCTTTAAGGCTGACTTTCAAATTGTTACCATTACAACTGTCTTAGAAACAGAAAACGAAAATTAAGAATTGTAGCCTTTTGTGGCTTTTTTACACTTTAAAACTTTTTTTTTTTTTTAACTGAGAGGGTGCAACATCTATTCGCTGATGTCAGCGAGTCTGTTGCTGAAGCACTAATAAAAATATCTGGAAAAGTCACATTTGACTCTTTACAAATAGGTAAATAGTATATAGAAGCTTGCTTTTTTATTATTTGCCTTAGTTTTCATTATTTTTTACATTACATGCTTTTGATACTAACAAAAATGCACAGCCTTTTTCAATCATAATTTATAAAGAAACAAAACATGTAAATAACAGTATTTTGGCAGTTTTATATGTAGCAACAGTCACATAACCTTTCTGACCATTATTGCTTACTGAGATCTCAATGACTATTGTCACACATCTCTGAAGGCAATGTGAAGCAAGAAAAGTTAAATTCTTTAGAAAATATAAGCAGTTTCCTGGTTGGAGCTGTACAGGAACTGTGATTTTGTTACAAACAGAACAGAAATTATAGACTTGCAATGTTTAGGTCACTTTCACTGACTTAAAATACTGTTCTCACAAGTGACCTAAAAAACCTGGCTAAAACAACAACAGTATGACTATATTGTACAGCGTGTTCCTCGTGATAATCGTACTTTCTTCAAGACCTAATACAAAGCACAGACATTGCTTTAACAAATACCACTTGGCTGACCTAGAAGACAGGCCAAAGGAATAAGAGAGTCACGTCCAATTCCTCATGGATTCTCAGCTTGGATCCTGGTTTTTGCACAGTTTACCTTATGAACATGATCCGAGTGACATTTCACAAATTCCTGGATAAATGTTGCTACACTCTGCCAGCAGAGAGACAGGCTGTGTCATGCACAGATCAATAATAGCACTGTGTTTCATCAGCCTCAAAATCAAAAGTGCTTCATCTGGCAAAAGCCATGGCCCTTGAGGATCTGACATATATAAACTGAATACCCTATACAGGATGTCTACTACAAAAGCTGCCAGTGTAAAGACAAGTCTAGAGATACACAGTAAGTATATGTAGATAAGTAAGTATGTATTGGCATGTATAAGGAAGTTTTTAACTCCCTTTTATGAAAAGTATGAACAAATATCACGAAGCAGAAGCTGAATAGTAGAAATGAGACTAGAATTTTACAATTCTTGACAGAAAAATAAAAACAGTCAGGACAACCCAATATTCATAATCTTTTGAGCAATCTACTATAAAATGCAAGTACCTTTTGAACAGTACACAATAATATGTATGACAGTGGGCTGCAATAAAATGCAGTCTAAGCTATATGTAATGCTTTCTTACCAAATTACGTTCATTGAAAACAAAGAACATCCGAAAACTTTTCTTCAGCAAACAAAGTAGAGGTCTTGAGACTGTAAATCACAATATACTACTTGTAGTTGCAGACTTCAATATAGGCTTTCCTAAGGAAAACATGGAAATGTATGTCTCCTACTGCTTAGCTTTCCTCATGATTATCTTAACTTTTATCTTTACTTTTGTATCTTCAGTAAGTGCAACACCTGTAGATTTCTAATTGAAATTACTCTCTATCAGAATGCCTTTCCCTCATTTGTTTCTCATAGTAAATTTAGTTTTCTTTTTTCTGCCAAAGTTTCTATTGCTAACAATACTTTGAAAAATAAGTATTTTTATTCTTTGGAAGCCAAACCTTTAGCAAAGTACCTCAACTTGAGTCCTTTGTCAAGATTTTGGCTCAAAAAAGATTAATCTGTCTCTATGCCCCCAATTAAAATGAAAAGCTTTCTCCTTTAAATATTTCACAACTATCTCACTAAAAAACTGTTTCCTTACACTCAACCCTACAGGTAGACTAAAGAATATGAAAGAAATATTAAAAAATGGTTAATTATCTTTTCCTTTTCTGAGTTTTCCTTACCAAGCTATGCACTACCTAAATTAAAGAGCTTTAGTCTTCTCTCAGCTCTGCAGTCACTCTAAATGGCTGTGTACATTACACCCCAAAAGCTAATTTTGCTTCTCTTTGCATTTCTTCTGCTAAAGACTAATTCTCTTTTAATGTTCCTGTTGCACACAGTGCAACATTAATTTCCTTTAGGTTCCTCCTTTTGTCTCATTATCCATTTGCCAGTGCCATGTCTCTATATTTGTATGTCTTGAGTGGTGATGGCTTCTTCCGCTGCCACAGAATTTCTTCTCTTTATAACCTGGTGTTTGAACATCATTGTAACACTCCTCCTTGGCTTTAGTTAGACACTTATAAAACCTTGGTTTGACTTTTCTTAAATTTATCATCCCTGTTTACATCTCTTGTCCACAGTGCTATTAAAAGCATTCTGGGTTTCATCACAAAAATACTGTTGCCCAACTGTGCTCTGTGAACTACATACATTTCTTCCACCAGTTCTTCAGATAAATGAACAGTATTACTGAAGTGGAGAACTTGTCTTCCTGTTTCTACTTTTCATGAATTCAGTTCATGTCATTAAACGTACCCTCACTCTTCCTGTCTCCATCTTTTTCATACTCCCTACGGAACAGACATTTTTATTTCCTTCAGAAAGACTCTGCCCACTGCTAACCACAAGCAGTTGATTTCTCTCTAATTCTTCCTTTTTGGATTAATTGTCCAATATCACTGCAGTTCTCTGACTCTAATTGGCAATGGTCAATTTCAGTCACATAAAAATTCCAGACCTCATATCTGGCATGATTCTATCTTGTTTCAGTTCTATGTCCTTGAATTTTTTTTTTCAATCTTGCTTTGCTAGACTGAAGACTCTACAAGCAAATTTCCTTTTCTTAGCTATTTAAACTTTAATTACCTTTTAATCTTCTCTCTAAAACCTTCAAATTGTTCTCTGGAATGGCATATTTTCAAATCCTTCTCATAAGTCTTCTTCAAATGCTTATTACTTCCACCAGTCTCTTTCTTGGACTCTGGGTGTTAGAGCTACATAGAGTATTCTAGGAGCAGTCAAATTATGCCAAGTGAAAGTAAACATATTCTCTCTACTCCTATTGCATAGCCTTCAGTTTATACATTCAAGGACTGCACTAGTGTTTTTCACAATGGCAATGGGAGTTCATGCTCAGCTCATTACCTACTAGGACGCTCATTTTTCTTCAGAGTCCCTGGTTCCCAGGAGACAGCCATTCAGCCTTGCTCAACATGAACTTGAGCAATGTATTGGTTTTCATTATGATGTAATGATTTCCTCATTAAAAACACTGTGAGGTCATAATGATCTATACTTTTCAATCAGCCTCTGGTGGATGATTGAAAGCTTAGAATAGCTGTCAATGACTGAAGATATCCTCTTGCACTGGCTTGGATTTTTTACATTGCCACTAATTTTTAAAAAATGACCGAAAGATTTTACCTCTAAAACAAACAGCAAAAAGACTGTCATATATTTCATAGTATATCCAAATAGAATAGATGTGTAAGGTGTAAACCATTATCTTGGGGAAAAAAATAATGTTATCATTCATGTGAGGGATCAACTGAAAAATTAATTTCATGGTACGTGAGATTCTGAGCTAGTGAAAATGATTAAGTGGTACTTATATGCACCAATTTAACCTTAAGGCATGAATTGAGACATTGAGTCTACACTGTGTTCCATGTGTCAGTGCTTAGCTCCAGTCCAAACACTAAGTAAACCCAATCATGATGAAGATAATTTTTGGAATGTAATCTCCTACCTACATTTTAATACAAGCAATCACTGTTGCACAGAGGCATACAACAAAAATGAGTGGATGTGCTTATAAGACTTCTAGATACTTTCAGGTCATAAAGCCATTTCTGAAATCCTATGACCCTGTTCCTTCAAATTCTTATGAAATCCAACTCCTCAAGTAAGGAACAAAACCATTTTTTACTGATTCACTTATTATATGCATCTACCTTGCAAACCATACTGAGCATCCTGCTCCACCAATTTGAGGTACCCTAACTTCACAATGAGGGAAATATATTTAACAGATTAGAATAAGAACAAAGGAAAAGGAAGTAAGGTAAAAGGATGCATCAGGAGAGTGTAGGAGAATCAACTCACTTAACGTTCACAATATAAAGGAACGTCACCATAGAGAGGTCTATATTCAAGACTAGAGCAAATAAGACTTTTATTTTCCGCCATGCCCAGGAGGTCTTGAAATTTCATGGAATTCAGTGGAAATAAGCATATGCATAAAGTGGTTAATAAATCACTTTCATAGCTAATACTGGTAGTTACTAATAATGAATAATTAATGTATCACTGCAGTGAACAAGCCTAAGAGTACTGATCCAACTGCAACCCAAAATGGTTTTCTATGACAATCTATGAGAAATCAGATTGCAAGAGCTGAAATGTAACCTCTTGTCTACATATGAATAATTATCCTCAAATCAATGGATTTTTTGGGGTGAGATTTGATGGTGAATAAATATATAAATATATAAATAAATATAACCATATATTAAACACAGACCTCTACATAGTAGAGAAGGTTCAAGACCCCAGTGTAGCTCTATGCTTAGCTTTAATTAAATGAGCAAATCACACTGAATTCAACGAAGACATTCCTGTGAGCACAAAAGGAAATCCTATGACGAGTATTTGTTGAGCTTTTCCAGGTCTCAGTATCTTGTTCAAGACATTTTTGAGGAAAAAACTACAAACTGAGATCTATTGTTTGTCTAATGATAAGATTCAACAAGGAAGGTTTGATCAAATCACAGGGAAATTGAAGAAAAATAAGCTACGTATCACACGAAATGCATGAAGTAAAAATTGCAGGATGATATCTTCCAGTGATTACTGTAATATATGTATAAGTATATTCTATTACTGTATAGTAATAGAATGTAAAAGTATATTCTATTACTGTATTATGCTATGAGATATAGCTATATTGGATATACTTATAGATAAGTATACTATCTCTATTTGTAACAATACAAGAACCCACTAATCCTTGTGATACAGGTTCTAATACAGAAGTATACTTTTTTGGATTTCTACATAATACAGCAATATAAATCGTATTGATTGTGAGTGTATTCTATGAACTTCACATAGCCTCCACAGTTTTTTCTTATAATACATTGTTCTAGAATTTACCTATCTCTAAGTTATTTCATTTTGACAGCAATATAATACAACTCTCATAGTTCTAGTTCATGCCAACTGTTCTCTTTAATTTATGAATGAGACTCATTTCCTACATGCAATGTACTTCAACTGTTGTTCATCAATAATTCAACAGGTCTACTGTAATTTTTCTTCAGAGATCAATATAAATGTAAAAGGTATTTTGTTTTATTTTTGTTTTGTAATGACAGCACAGTTTCACAATAAATATATTTTACAGTGTAGTTCTGTTAATGGAACTGACTTTAGGATGCTCTAAGTTTTCAATGAAGCTAACTATAAAAATAAAAGAAAATAAAAAAAAAAATTGGAGTAGATGCATTTTAAAAGGACAGTTACTTTCATGTTTACCATTTGGTAATTCTTCTTTTTACTTCCAAGTCAACTTCTCTGACAAAGTAGAAAAAAGAAATTTGAGAACCCTCTTATATCAGGAGCAATGCTGAACCCATAGTTACCAGAGGAAAAATTATATAGCAATTTCCCCATTTAGTAACCAAAAAGTTCAAACAAACGTGGTTAACTATCTGATCATGATTCATTCCAGGCAGAATTTTGGACTCAGACTTGAAAGAGGTGAATTCTAGTTTCACAGTCACAGAGCGTTGTCTGCCTCTGTTTCCAGCCTTTATAAGTGTGACATCGTAGCCTGACTCTCAATTTATTAAGCTCAGCAAAGCTCTAATAAAACTACAACATATCAGAATCTATTCTTCTCAATTTTGTCAATTCAAAGCCTTCAAAAACTACCAGTAGGGCCCAGAAATTGAACTTACATTCCAAAAAAATTAAGTTTGAAATACATTACAGACAATTTTTCCTACTTGCAGATAATATTGCTTTTCAGGTCTGTAAGACTGTAGTGAGTTGAGGAAGAATGGCTTTCTCTCAAGAATACATAGATTGGGTTGCGTGTTTTGAGCTACCTACTGTGCCTGCAAAGAGGTCTCTTCAAGGCACACACACACAGTCACAACAGCACTGTGACCTCAGAAGAAAAAAAACATAGAATTTACACCCAATCAAATTTTGAGAAGACTTTAGTCTCATACTGGCACATACTTTAGTGCAATGATTAGATAAACCTCTGCTGTCTTAGATTGTATTTGAAAACTCTTGAAAGGTCAGGCAGTATATCCTGCTTTATCATACTTTTATCCCTTCTGGTTTACCTTTTCACTTCTGCTGCATTTTAAGAAAAAGTAGAATAGAAAATTTGCTGGTTGGATTTATAAATATTTTTGAGAAACTGTCTTTACTTCTGTGTGAATATTGTGCCCAAAGATTATAGTTCCTGCAAATTAACCAAGACTGCTCTTATCCAAAGCAGTTAGGAGAGGATAATCTGTATGCGTCTAAAGAAGGAGAGGTGGAAAAAATCACATTTCTCCTGATGTTTTGGGGAACAGGCTTTTCCTAAAGAACTTCACAGAATTCTTTGATTGTTTCATTACACTCTGTGCCAATGGTCGATGGTCGCAGGAATGATTTTGCACTGAGTTTGGCAAAAGTGTTAAATAGGGTACATTTAGCTTTTTTATTTTTTGTTTTTAAGATGGATACAAGCAAGATGTTCCAGACTTAAGTGTGCCCTGTAAGAATGGAAAGGGACATTGTTGAACAGAGCAGAAACAAATTCTTGTTAGATTATTTTTTATCTATTAAAATATAAGGTCTTTACAGCAGCTCTGTTTTTACTTTTTTTTACTACTTCTGTATATGAAAGTCAGAATTCCTGCATCTACTATTGATGTAGTAGCTTCCTCCTGCACAGTTTATCTGTAAAAATTACCATTTATGCTTAACTTAAAGTCTTCCAAATTTTAATCCTTATAAAACATTTAATAAAATTTTATCATTCAGATATTCTGTAGGTATGATGAGTGTTATTTGATGTACATAACGAAATATATCTTTTCATGCTGCCAGAGGAAAAACAAAAACCACCACTTAATTTAGAAAAGATGACACAATGCATAAGCTTTCTTATAAACTTAATAATAAAAAAATAAAACGCTCTGGAGTATTTCCATGAAAGATGAGTCAAAAAGATAAAACCAGGACACATGTAAAAGTGTTTTGGGAGAAAACAATTGGATGTGCCTATGAGAATTTCTAACTGGACAATGTTTATGCAGAAAGGCCCCCAAAACTGTCAAAACGATTACACATTTGCTGTAATGAACAAAAGTAAGGAAGTTCCAAAAGAAGTTTTAGCCTACTTCAGAGTAATTATAAACAGCATTCAGGTTATAATGTCAAGCTTATTCCTAAAATTTAATTTAAGGAAACAATAGACATACAAAAATTGTTATATAAATAACAATACATCTTTAAAGAGTGAAAAATCCATTCATGAAAAACAGAGTCTTTGTGTAAATAATAAAGTCAGTAATTTATAATCCATCTAAATTTATCATCAGTTTCTTCTTTGTTTTAGTGTAATTGAATAACGCTAAATTGGTTGGTTTACTCATATTTGGGTACCATAAAAGTGAAGCTGTAGCGCTGAATTTGCAGATGCAACTCTGAATTCTAAGCTGTTCTCTAATAGATTGGGCAGTAAAAAATAGTCAAGAGAATATGTAGAGAAAGTCACAAACAAACTTTAAGGAATAAAAAGCTTTCTCTAGCCCTTTACTCTTGTGCTTTTCATGCTCATACCTTTCTATGCTTGAGATAATCCATTAGATAAACAAACCTTTGGCGAGCAAATTGTATTCTAAAAGCACAGTATGAGCTCAGGGAAAAAAAATTCCCTTAAAATTCAATGAAAATTGAAAAGCAAATGGCTAAAATAAAGTTTGCAGAGATTTTTAAAACGCTATCAGCAAAAAAATCTGTGGCAGATTTACAGCTAAAATGTGCAGAGGCTTCTAAAAAAAACCCCATAGTTACATGTCAGCAGGAACACATCTGAAAAACTTTCCTTAAACCTTCACATTATCCTCTCCAAAGGATCTGTCAGCATTTGACTAGTTGACTTGTTGCCATTCTCTGAGATTCAGATTTCCTGCTGAAGTAGACTTACACAGGTACTTTGCAAATGCCTATGGCATTCCATTAAGAAATGCAGCTTTTCCTGTGACATCATCTGAGAAACACTGGAGAATTCATGCAAAAGATCCTATGGTACTTCTAAGCAGTGGACCTGTGAATGGCCTTGACATTAGTAAGATAAGCACTAATGACTTAACCTGCTTATGATTTTCATTTTTCCTATTCAATATACTTTATCTGAACTTTTGCAACGAGAATGACACCTACTGCATAAAACTAATTATAATTGCTGTGCTGTATGCAATAAATACACTCTTCTTGTAAGCAGTCACTTAGTCACAGAAATGAGTAGAGGGAGGAACAAATCTCAGAAAAAAAAAATTTCCTGGATTTCCCAACAATTATTTTCAGACATTTTTCTAAGAAACTAAGCAAATGCTAAATCACTTCGCTTCTACATTAAGTATCAATTCCAGCTGTTATTTCTATACACTGATAGCAAAATATAGCTACTGTAGTTCTATACAGATGGTCTTGACTCAGTGTTGATGTGAATACTTGGAGAATGCAAGCTTTGATTCTCACGTGTGCAGTCACTTTACAGTCATTTTTGCAAAAATATGCAAATAATTGCTTTTGCAGAAACAAAACAAAGCAAGAAATCTACTTTACTGCAAAGAGTTTATAAGGTCAAACAAAAAAAGAACTTGAATCCAGCATTCTGAACTCCTACAAGCAGTCAAATATATTTATACATACATGTCTGTGTGGATCTTCAAGAAAAATACACAAAACCATACATGTACACGCATTCTGAAAATCAACAGATGCCAGACAGTCCTTAGGTTGTATGAGCTGTAAAATCTGTCTCAAAATAAACATCTGGAACATTTAAGTCTTAAATCCAAAGTCGATCTTCTAGCGCTAGATTCCTTGGGGATTATAACGAAAGACTGACTGCACAAACATATGCCCTTGTCTGCTAATGAATTTATTTTCTAAGCTAAATTCAGGCAACATGGCATCTCGTCTAAGCCATGATGTTAATGTTCACAGTTGCTAGAACGCTATACTTAGACCAGCATCACAAGTTCACTCTTAATGTAAGATTACTCAGAACTTTATGATTACATATGGAAGCTGATTTTTGGATATTAGTCATTTTGTCACTCTTGCAGTGTTCAAGAGACTCCCTAAATCCAGAGACAGCCTCAATCTTTTAGTTTTTCATGGTTTGTTTGCTTGTTTTTTACCTCCTACCTGTGCAAGAAAATTTTAAAATCTGAAGTAACCGAAGCATTAAGAAGAAACAATGATAACAGTGTTCTTGCTAGAGAAAAGAAATATTTTAAAAAAATGCCATTTTCCTTGCAATATCTTAAAACTCACTTCTATACAGTATTTCTTATAAAAAACACAAAACATCACACACACACCCCTCACCCAAATGTGTGCTTTACAACCATTTGCTCTGTCTGAATCATGGTTCTGTCTCTAAAACATGCATGTAGCCTGCAGTGACTGTGTAGGTTCTTTACCTCCTTAATTTTCACTTGGCAAGTAGCCCAAGCCTCTGCTTTAAATTTCCCACTTGGTAGCACTAGTATGGCACCTGAAGAGTAATTAGTTGTAAGAAAGGGAATTTGAATTGGTTGCTGAGAAGGAAAAAAATGTGCATGCCTAATAAAGATTTTTCCTTGAGTACTTGCAACACCATTTATTTATTTTTGCTTAGAATGCACCACCCTTTAAATAGACCTATGACCATCTTTTTTTTTACTAAAGCCGTCCAGAAGAACTGAGTGAAAGAAAATTGGCTTGGTTTTAAGACCATGCTATTTCACTTTTATATAGTCTTTTACATTAAAGTAGCACTTATCTTGACACAAATTTTGGCTTTTTTTTTTTTTTTTTTTAAAGTTTCCTGATAATGGCCTTTTTTACTTTATTTCTCACATTGCTCTCCTACGGACACCTAAGGTGTATTCATCTAGGAAGGCAAATCATGAAGATGTCTGAGCAGGCAGAATATTTTACCTAAATTATACATATAACTCTCTGTGAAGTTTATACTGTCCATGAAACTTTACATTATGATACTGTTTGTGAGATAGGCATATCTCTATTGGTTCCAATGACCTTTGAAACTCTTTTTGAACAATTCATTACATATATATAGTTATGCAAAATGAGTAACAGAAATGAGGTTTTCTCTCCTCTAGAAATTAGCAGTTCCCCAGCCCTAAGAAAGAGAAAAGTGCTGCTCCTGAAACTGCTTCTGCCTTCTGTGCAAAGACAGAAATACAGAGAAGTTTGAGGGGGAGGGGATTTGATTTCTTTTTTAATGTCTGCCTCCTTCCAGCAAGTCCATCTGTTGTAGCACTATAATTCTGGAAGCAGGATGTGTGTGTGACCAACAGGAGACAATTACTGCAAAAGTGTTTGTTGATTCAGCTCTATAAAGGGCAGACCAATCGCTACAGTATGAATAGAAAAGAATTCCAGCTGAGGAGCTGCATATAGATTAACACAAAATACATATATATAAATGAGAATGGGGAAAATCAGAAAGAAGTAATAGTATTGGAAAGGATTAAGAATGAAGGATGAAGTAGAGAGGAAAGCTAGCATTTTTGGGGCTGTTAACCAAATAGTCCACTAGTTCTTATTTTCATAAATCTTGTTCTCTACCTTTCCACCTTGACAGAGAGAGATGAAATTAAATAGATATGGAACTGGTCTTATTCCCATTTGAAAAAAATTCCAGTTGCCTTGAGCACTCCACTTTTGGGGCGTATGGAGACAGTTGGTTTCTCCAAAAGTGCCTGTTCTCCACAAAGGAACAGGTGCTAGTTCATGTGGACTGACCAGACTCTTGTGAAAGTCCCCAGCCTACAGGCTAAAAGTGACACTTCCCTCACCCATTTGAATACAGGTAAAATGTCAGCACGAAGACTTCTTTTTCAGAAAGAGTAATGAATTGGGTTGATACAACAGTAAATCGGGCCTCAGTATCATTTGTACATCATAACTGATTTCAGATTCTCCTATAAAGCATGATAAAGTATAACATTTCATAATTTTGATTATAACAAATGAAAGAGAAAAAAATCAATGTTATGAACATTTCATAGAATTACAACACAATTAAGCTGAATATTGTAAGACACCATAATGAAAAGTACTTTACCTCTATAGTCAGTTTACTAGTTTGAAGTCTCTGATCAGCCAAATGTAGCTGAGTTGTTAGTTTTTCATTGGTTTCTTTAAATCCCTTCACAGAAGACACTGCTGTCTTTTTTTCATTCTGTAAAACAGCTATCTGCTGCTGCAATGACTTAATTCTTTCATGCAGTAGAGTAACAGAGTATCCCGGTTTCTGGACAATGATATTTCTCCTTTTTGTTCTGTTCACTAAACATAAAATGGCACATTACTAAACTGACAGATCATCACAAGTAAGATGATGTTTTGATTTTTCTTTGGCCCTTCAAAACATTGTTCTAGCCTCTAAAATATATCTTAGTAAGCAAACTGCTAAATTAATTCAGTTAACCTATACATGCTCTATGTTGCTCTTTTTCTGAAGTACCAACACTGCAAACCCAACACAGACTTGGAAGTTAAATGCGGCTCAAGTTCCTGATCAGTATTACTGGAAATAAAGGCTTCAGCGTCTTGTTAACCAATTTTTTTTAAGGTCTAAGCCAAAATACAGTTAAATTTGTTTCATTGGCTGTGTTGGCTACAAGGGGCAAACAAGAACAAAAGGTAGTGAAAAGCTTTATTTTAGTCAGTAGATTCAATAAATGGGACTTAGTAAAAATGGAGTATATTTTACCTGTGCAAAAAGATGCTGTTTCACAGACAGTCAGTTTTTATACAACAATTTCACTTTAAAATAAAGAGCTAAATCTTTGAAAATATACTCACGCAAATTTAAACAAGCAAATCCTGCAACAGCATATAAGTGTGTTTGTGAAATATAGAAGAGGTTTTGGAATATCAGGCAGGAATGCTTTGTCAATCTTACTTATGAAGTTTCCAAAAAGATATAATATTCCTACCTTTGCTTAGAACTGATGGATAAGATGTTATGAGACAGCAGATCTTCCTCTTGGAATGTAACTTTTCTAGGTCTTTATTGTGTGAACGGCCCTAAATAAAAACACAGAAGCACAAAGACAGCAACCCTTCATTATGGCACACCAACCACAATACTCCAAAGTTTTCTGGTTTGGACTGAAACAATAAAAATTACTTGAAATAATACATTAAATTCTAATGAATTTTAATTTGAAAATTAGTCTCACCACATCAGCCAGCGAAAAGTACAAATTTCTGCCTTTCCCATCAAATATAGAATAAATAATAAACTATTATAAGTAAATCATTACCCTTTCTAAAGAACCCCAGAGAAAAATGAAGTGTCTGCTAATGCCTACTCTTCTGTTTAGATAAGATACAAATTTACTTGTAGGGAAAAAAGATGGTGTATATTACTTGAAAGCCGACAAGATCTTATTTTTCAAGATATTTGAGTGAAAATATAAAGGAATAGCAGTTAGTTCAAAAGGAGGAAGATCAGATTGGGCACTGAGTTGTAACTGGAAGATTTATGAATATATATACGAACATGCAAATAAAATCCCTGTGTTCATACAGGGTTTAACAAAAGTCAGCTGCATGCCTTTCAAATATCTGATTTGAAAAATCAGGTATTTCCAGAACCTGTAAAATGTTCAATGACAGAAGCAGAGGCTGAAGAAGAATGCTGCTTGCAGTATGTGTAATGAAAATGTTCACAGCATGGCTTATGCTAAAATCAAAGTACTATTTCCCTGGCCCTTAAATGCTTGGTGTATTTTGAAATACTTTTGTTCTGGAATTCTGCAACATTTATTCAATTTTTAAGTTTTCAGTTTGCAATTTCTATGTGATACCATGCAACATATTTCTGAAAAGATTTGTAAATAAAATAGCTGTTCTTCAAATTTAAAAAAGTAAACAACAACAGATTATTACTGAAGGACAGGAAATAGGATATGCTAGAAAAAGAGAAAAGAAATCTAAGTGCTGACTTTTCAGACTAAAACCAAAGCAAAGGAAAACAAAGGAGGTCAGTCAAGCTCTTGTAGGTCTGTCTCCTTTGAGTAGTCTCTTAATTATTTTATTCCATGTCTCAAAGACAACAATGCACAGTACTAAGCCCCTATCAGTATGACAAGAGGACCCTACAAACACGGAAGATGTAATTGGATGACCAACACTAGTCTGAAATGGTGATTATGTACTACAGAGAACTGAGCAGATGATGAGTAAACGATCCATGCCTGCAGTGAAAAAAGATCTCCACTCTAGGCCACAGCTCTGATAAATGTGTGAGTTGTAAGAGAGTGCCAGTAACTCCCCCGATACTGCACAGGGTATTATATATTTATACCACATCGGGCAAAACCAAGAAACTCCTTGTGTCATAAATGATCTCATCTCCAACCCCAGGTATAGCTCAGGAGTTAGGAGATTTCTCTAGCCTCTTTTTGTATGAGAATAACACGACCCAGCTGGAGTGTCCTGAAATCCTCAGGAGGGATTTAAGATTTCTGTTAAAATTGATGTTCCCAATTGTCAATACTAAATGTTTTTGCAATGCTATTTTCTGTACTCACAAACCATGTTTTCAGGTGTTTTTCCTGCAACAGGGGACTTCTCCTGAAGCAGTTACCTGCTTAGGGCTCTTGTGTATGCTCCAAGTCCACCAGTCTGTCACATACGTGTATCAGAATATATCTGTGTTTGTCTTTTCCAGCAGCAACAGAAAGTAAATGCAATATAGGCAAACAGGAGAGGCACTGTCTGTGTCCACACTACCAAGAAGACAGACCAGAGCCTCCTGGATTCCCTGCCTCATATATACTCACTTAGGAGCAGCAGGAGTAGCACACTGTCAGATTTTCACATATATCATGTGCACCTCCTCATATTGTGTATTCTATACTAACAGATGGTTGCAGAAGAATTCTGCAGCTTTTCTGCCAGAAAAGTAGATCTTTTGGTGGAAACACACAATCAAGAATAACAAAACCAGAGAGTTTGTATTTGCTTTAAAATTTTGCAGACTAAGAAAATATAATCTGTTTTCAAACTCTTTATTATATCACCATACATAACAGAATTCCAAACTAGTTTTTTAAGAGCAGCAAGTTGTTCAGTGTTTCAGTATTCTGTTTCTTGAACTAAGAAACAACAATATCTGCTTGTGTTTTCAATTCCACGAAGTGAAGTGATTTCTTTGGGCAAACACAGGAGGGAAAAAGTATTAGACGCTGTTCAAAAGTCAAAAGATGAGTCATCTGTTACAGATTGTATGGAGCCTCTAAAGACCTGGGAAACGACCAGCTGGCCCTCTTCTGTGAGAAAACAGCATATAGATGTTAGGAATGAGACAAAGGGTTCGAATCCCAGACAATGAATGTAAATAGGCTAAGAAGCAGCTAAAAGACCACTTTTCTCTAGACAGAATCTCCTGGACAGAGATGGAGCCAAAAGCTTCTTTCTAAGATGGAGACAACTCTTTCTGCACACGCCAAATGAACCCAGAGGTGTTGATGCTTGTTTAGTCAGCACACCATTTTGCTAGAGGGGAGGAGGGGGGGTGTTGCTGTTTCCTTGTTACGGGTTAGGTCACCCTGTTCTGTATGGCTTTTCTGACAGAGAGTTTAATGGGATGTCTGCAGCATTCTCAGTCTGAACTGCAAGACAGCAGGACTAGTGTACAGCAGCTTTAACAATTCTTTAATCATCTTTTGCACTCCTGACACTCCCTCCAAATACACTTGCAGACTAATTGTTCAGAAAATATTCTAAATGATAATGAAACTACCCATTGAATATCTGGAAGCAGATTTTCTTTTCCGTTTACAAGAAGAGTCAAATTAATAAAGAGGGGAACAGCAGTGATAATACCATTAAACTTCAACACTCTGCACAGGAGAACAAAACAAGTTCTGTTATATACCTTTTTATTATACTGATGGCTTTTGCCTTCTAAATGAACAATGTTGCAGGGCTTTTGACTATCTTGTATTTGCTTTTTTCTCTGTTGTTTACTTCTGTCTGGCAGTGGATCAGCATTTTGCACTGTCTTCATAATCACTGCTTCCAAACTTTCAGAAGTTGGTATTTCAGAGTCACTAAAACAGTACATTCAGAAAAACAAAAACAAAAACAAAAAGCTAAACATTAAAACTTCCAAATAGTCAATGCTTGAGCATATATAACACATGCAATAAAGGAGAGAAACAAATATAAAATCCAAACAGTACTAAGCTGACTTATTCAACAGATGTTTACAAATACGATAAAGAAGAAATCTCTGAAATTGCCTTATCAACTTCTATTCTGTGAAATGGAATCTCTCTCTACAATGCACAGAGGTCTGAGACTTTAACTGCTTCTTAAAGGACAGCTTTTGTTACAGTCTACAAAAGTGACACATGAAAAACCATAGTACTTCTAGTCCATGAGTGGCTCAAAAACATACACTACTTTTCTAATTTCCTTCATTTTCACATTTGAGAACAAAACAAACAAATGCACAATACTTCACTCCATAGCATTTTGTTTCGATTGAACTTTATTTGTAGTGTTGACTGAGACAAACTCAGAAATCACACTTCAGTGAAATCTCTGTCTAGCGCCCCTTTGGAGTGCTTTTAAATTTTGCAAGCTTGGTAGTCCTTCTACTGAAATTGCCTGTCATGCAGAGAAACTGGACCTGGAGCTTTCATTCTACTTCAAAATTTTCCTTAAACTTGCACTCAATGTGTTCTTAATTTCCAGTTTTTTGCTGCCTTGCCCCAGATTACAATTTGTTTTCTGATATCCAGTGAAGTCTATCTTAAAACTTGAAGTCTTGGATATATAATTTTCTATACCATCAGCAGCTATTCATCATAATTTGTGCAAACAGATTTGTGAAGGAATCCCTTGACAGAAGGTAATTTTGATTTGTTACTTTTTAAACCAAGACATTTAAAAAGGGACAACTGAGTTCAAATTAAGTTGCACCATCATAAAAATCAATGATTTAGAGATGGCGGCTACTTAACCAGAGAAAAGGCTTCAAATTGAAGAGAAGGGTTCATACAGAAACATGTTTATACTTTCCAAAACCTGTCCTGACACATTGGCATGTCTTATTGACTGATAAGAACAGAAATCAATGTAATAGTTTGAAGATGCTGCAGTAGCACAGTATTTCTAACTATGTACACATTTCCCTCACCTGAATCCTTTCAAGGAACATTCTATTTAGAAAATGGAAGGCTTGAGTCTAGAAACGCAGAGACAACTACTAGTGAAAAAGAACAGTAGTTATTGATAAGTAGAAGAGGGAACTAAAAGAAGATATTTCCCTAACTCGTTGAGAATGACACCTTGAAACACCACATTCAAAAATGTTCACTATTCTACAAGAATTCCCTAACCCGATACTTGTACAATTATCAAAAGTAGTATTTATGGCTAGCCATGACAACTGAGGCCATACAATTACTTTCCATTTCACTTCAAACTCAAATTGCAATGAGAATTTGTTTGCTCAATTTTGTTCTTAAAAAGTAAAACATAGTAAATTAAATAAAAAGCTCACTAACTGCAACAGAAAAACACGTATGTTTCCTGTAAAATCAGATCTGTAATATGAAATTAAACAGAAAAACAAACAAGCTTTACATTAATGATAGCAAGTGACAAATTACAGGATTCCTAATTTGTTTTCTCTCTCAAGATACTGTGTTCAGAGTCCCCCATTTTGCATGAAGAGAAGCTGCAAAAGGCTTCGTTTGCTCCATATGACATTTAAAGCCAACATGAAGCCTACAAAGACGATTCCATTTTCTTTACTCTTTTGTCACCTTCTCTATATTTTGGGTAAATACCGGCTTGAGAATTTTCTTTGCCTGATTCTTAGGACAAAGTATTGTAAGACAAGGTGTGATACCCATTTACCTAGTGGCTTACTGCTGCCTCCTCAAGTATATGTGGACAAATAGACGCAGAAGCAAAAATTCTAAACATTTATGAACCTTGCCAGTGCAATTTTCGGAGGACCTTGTGACTCATGACTGGGACTTTATGCAGTAACAATTACCTTTAAAGAACTGATTTTTAACCATCATTCAATTAAAGTTAGCACAATGACTGTGCATAAAACATACATGAAATAATTAGTGTGGATGGTTCTTAATTTAAAGGATGTTAAACAGCTTGTAGACATCTGCTAGCAAGCTGAAATGGGTCATTCAAAATTTATCTAACCAAATTAAGGGGAAAAAATGTTTCTCCTCCCGGGTCGGCATGTCACAAGATAACTAAACCGACTTAGTAGGCTTGCCTGGGAATCCTTAGCTGTCAGTGGTGAATATGCAAAGGGCCAGCAAATTAAATCAACCTGCCAAACTGTCAATTTCAAGCCTCATGACTGCATGAAAATAGCATCACTGGAAGAAATCAAGCATTGCCTTCTTTTGGGTTTCCTGGCACCTATTCAAATACTCATGCAGTTGTGGCTAATTTTGCATGCAAATTTCAGTCAATAAGCTCAGAACAAGACCTCCCAAGATATTTCAAAGGATCTGACAGTATTTTTTTTGAATACCAAATCAACAGTAGTTGAAATTCAATCTCCATTTGCTAGTGCTTTACATATGCACAGTGTCCCCTCTACAGGGCTAAGTTAATGAGAGCCGTACCTGCTTTCACTCACATCCTCCCAGCCGTCCTTACTGAAGTTCTCAAATACATTACTCATAACCTTGATGGACTGTTTGAGAAAAGCTCCATGATGTCCCAAAGAGCTCTTTTTCTTGGCTGTTTTTAATTTAACCTTGGTGCCTGTTATCTTGCAATTACATTGCCCAGAGGTCACCACTGCTTTGGCTTCTTCCAGCAAACACTTCAGCTCCTGCACTTGACTCAGCAAATCTTCATTTTCATTTCTCAACCTGTTAGCTTCTGCCACTTGCTTCTTCAAAGAGGCAGCTTCATTTTCCTGCTCATCAATCACTAACTGAAGTTCTGCTTTGTCATTTTTTATTTCACAAATCCTCTTAAGTAGTGTTTCCAGCTCTCTTTCTCTTGTGTCTGCATCTTCCTTTTGCACTTTCAAAGATGCTTTCAAACAATTTTTCTCCTTTAATAAGTCTTTATTTACTTCTTTCTGTTTCTTTAATTCCCCTTCAATAGCTTTGAATCTTCTTTCTAGTTGTTGTACCTAACAAAAGGAATTGTAGCATCTATAATATTTCAGCCTATCCAGTAGGAAAAAAACCCGTTTTCAAACATATTTATTATATGACAATAATATTACATTAAGCACAAGGACAAAAGCAATCTATAGTCCTTAATTTAAAAATAATTCTAATGTAGTGCAGATGAAAACATTTTAGATGCAATAATACAGCTGTTGAACAAAGGGCAGATGGTAAAAGAAGTTAAAATTCCAGGCAAAGTGACACAGAAGTTTAAGTATGCTAATGAACCTTCCTGATGCATCTTGAGCTCATTACTGATTTGGTTATACATACTAATCGAATTTAAAAAAACATTTTCAGAAGAAAAACTATTTTGAAATGCAGACAATTTTGCACTAGCTATCTAAATCAACAAGTTATTTCAAGTGTTGTAAGTACACAAATTAAATATTAATTTGATCTTCCAAAAAACCCCAAACAAATCATAGCAAGAGATATCAGAAGCTCATCACCTAAACAGTACGAAGGCTGAAATGCATTTTTTTATTCACAGAAAGGGAAAATCTATTCTATTCCAATGAAGCCACTTTACAAGCTTCTTGTATATAGCTTGAAGAAGCAAATTCTACCTATATAGGATGCATATATTTTGTTTGTAAAGCCCTTTGAGGTTTACATATATTCAAGACCACTAACAATAAACTGATTCTCAATGTTCTTCTGGAATATTTGCTTAAAGTTCCAACCAATCCCCACAATTTCCAGAAATAAGGGACAGTTTTAATTTTAGCAGATACTAAACTGAACATCTAGTCTGTGAGATTTCGCCAGAAGTTTGCAAAGGGCGTAAGAGTGAGTTTGGTGCTCAGTACCCACTTAGTCATTTCAGAGAAATATTTTTGCTTGGTTTTGTACAAGATCCATCCCCACTCTCTCACAAGGGAAAGTGCCAGTTGCTCTGTATTTTTTTGGACATGGGTAGAAAAGACTTTTTTCAAGGACCTACAGTAGAATGCACATGGCCAGCTTCAGCTACTCACCTTGTAAAATACAGCCCAATTCCATCACTTTGTAGCAATACAAAATGTCAAAACTTGCTCTGACGTTGAAAATATTGAACCCATAGTATTTCTCAATAAACGGTCTATGTTTTTGCAAGGACATTTTGCCAATGCATTTAAATTATTTTAAAACTTGTGGAATTATTTACAAAGTGAGTACTACAGATTTGATTCAGATAAATGAGAAGTCCTAATGTACAAAGTAAACCAGGGCAAGAGCTGCTCAAACTCCATATGCATTCATTAATTTGATACTGAATTTGTGAGTTTGATAGCAAACCTTTAATATGCATGCCTATCCATTACTACACTGCTTTATGGAAATTCATAGCACTCCCACAATGAAGAGAGATTGCCTTATAGCTACATAAACACATAGCATAAAGTTATTGGGTGAAATCAGGAATAAAAGGGATTTTTCCAAATGCTTCAAGTAGAACAAGGTTTATGATTAAAATCATAGGTTGTACTTTCCTGCCCAATGTCAAGGAGTTAGACCAGTACTTTTCTTCAACCACCTTCCTAAAACAAGATTCTGCTATTATTTTCTCAGTTCTTTAAAGCAATCTTTTGCGCTCAGTAGCACTTAAAGTCGTGTATGACAGCTGGAAAGAAACAAACAATGAGTAGCTTCTACGCCTGTCCCTAAGGTACCATCATAACTCTGTATATCCATAGAGATAAAAATTATGTAGTACCTGGCAAACAAAATTATAGTTCTGAAATATAGATGATAAGCAAGCATAAACTCTGTGACATTTCAGATGGTAACATTCATATTATTTCAATTATTCACTCTACCTTAAGATAAATGAATGTGAGCACTTCCTATTCTGTGTGTTATTATTTTAACATGATGTTTGTCATTCAGTAATAACGAGATGACAGCCTTCATTGCCTGACCATATGGCAAGTGTTACAAGTATATGCAATCACATCATCTGCTGTAAATTACCATACTTCCTACAAGTTAATTCACAAATAAAAAATAAATAGACATACCCGAACTGACATTCAAAGTTATAGATTTGTGTTTATTCAATTTAAGCATGCTTTTAAAGATTTATAAGTAATTAAACAAATATTGTTTTGCAAAATGACAAACAAAAAGCATGATACTGTTTGAAGGATGTCTTTTCTTTGCAGCAAACAAAACATATGGTAAAATACAAGTGAGCCCTCTTAAGTGAACACCTGTTAACATACTAAACTACTTGTGTATATTACAAATATCAATACAAATAGCAACTAGTTAAGAACATCTTGTTACTGTATGAGGTAAAACATGTAGAATGTTGAGCAGTAAAGATTAAATAGTCATCATATTTGCTCAGTCAAAGAATACTAAATGTACGTGGTACTATCTTGTGAATCACAGAATGGACAGGGTTGGAAGGGGCATCTGGAGATCATCTAGTCCAACTCCCCTGCTCGAGCAGGGTCACCTTCATCTTGTGAAGAGAGTGATAAACCCATATATGTAAAAAATATTTGCATATGCAATATTGTGCTAAAATTTAAATATAACAAAAGGCAGATTTATCACTATCATGCATCAGTTTTATTCTGTAGTAAGAGGTCTATAGAGATTAACACCTTATATCACATAAAGTTAAACATGCAGCCAAAGAAATTAAGTTTTCTGACTTTAGAAGCGGTAAAATTCTAAGCATATGTTACTTCCAATTTAGACATTTTGTTAGTTTTTAACATTATACCTCTAAACGTTCTTTTCGTTCATTGGCATTAACCATGTTTATCTCACATGATACATTAACAGCTAGTTCACTAGAATCCATTTCTTACACAATTTTGGAAATCCATATTTTCAAATTAGGAGAGGAAAATCACGGTCTAAATTCATGAGTACTGACTTTTAAATATATATATATATGTGATTCTTATATTAAAATTTAGATCTGTTTGCTGAGGTTGGTATCATACCTTCTGTAACGTCTGATGTGAAACTTCTTTCATATTCCTCTTTGGAGTACTGTTCTTGACACCATCATCTTCACTAAGTTTAAAAAGTGGCTCTATCAGAAAATAAATAATGCATCTATGTCAGAGAATAAATAAAATACATTGTGACACCTAATATTTCACTAAAACAATACCTAGACACTTTAAGGAAATGCATTCTTTATTTCTGCAATTATTTATAATGTAGTCTATTTTCTTGACAAGCCTTTTGGTCAGTTTCTAAAGAGTGACCTCTTTTCAAAGTGTTCTGTCACGTAATTATGAATCTTTGTATCATCACAGTATGTTTTTTCAGAGTACAAGCTTTTCAAAGGTACAATAGATCTGCAGGTTAAAGACGTTGTACTTTCATTCTGATTTTTATTCTTTTATAGACTATTCCCTCTATGCCTTAAAAGCAGATATCATTGCCTTTTTATCTACACAGTCACTACCAGTTTTGTTCTCTAGGTCTTGTCCCCTGCTAGGAGGATCAGAGTGATTGGTGAACAAAGCAAACAGTAACAGAATTAGGATGGTTGAAAACTTTAAACTCCTTTTTGTATTAAGTGAAAGATCATGTACTTCACCAGATAAATCACACAAATCATTCCATTGTAATACTGTGAATTCATAACAATTAGAAATTGATACAACAAATGACAGTGAATATGACTAAGCATCACTCTTAGAGACAGCTATGAACTTTAGGTACTTAAAATCCTACAAAAATAGACAAGTTAAAAATTAAATCTATTCATAGAGAAGAATGCTAAGAAAAAGTTTAGAAGCACTGATAGGTACAGTAAATCAGATGTAAAATACATTGTGTTTAGATTTGAACAAAGAGCTTAGCATTCACAAGTTGTACACTGTTCACAGAAATGAGCGATTACACACCTCAGAAAGACTTTTTCTTAGAATATGAAATATTACGTCAAAGAACAAAAAATCCCAACACAGTAAAAACACCACATTATTCATATTTATTTTCTTGCCCTTATTCCCCCTACATTAACTTAAAGAATTAATTTTAAGGGATAAATATCTGTGCTACATCATAGACGTCTGCTTTAGAAGTATCGTTTCGAACTACGAGCAGACACTGCAGGTCACTTAAAAACTTTTGATTTATAAACAAAGCAAGTGTAAAAGAAAACAGTGTTACTCTCTGTAGATTCACAATCCTCTTGATATAAACAGTGACTAACAAGTTTGTTAGAGTGAATTAGACCTTTCTTTTGTCTTTGGAACATGTCATGGCCAATTAATACTTCTGTATTCATGAAATAAATGGAACACTATTCTAAAGATAATAAAAGCTGAAAAAGGTAAAACTATGCATCTGGGGAATATGTACCTTTACCTTGATATTAATATGTTAGTTCCCATGTTATTTCAGACTACAGTCCCCCAGCACAGTGGTACTGCATACATTTACAACATTCTTTAAGTAACACACAAAGATAATATGAACATGCTTTTCATCTTTTTCTAAATATTCACTCATTTGAATGTCTGCTGTAGCTTTTATATCAGCATTTACTGTACTCCACTGAAAAGAAAAATGATTTCCCATAGTCAAAGAAACTGATCAAAGCACACAAGGTGTTATGTTTATTATGTGGATGTATTAAAATACAATTTAAAACTCTATCTATAAATAAACATATTGTGTGCATAGAATAAAGAATACCACTACAAAATAGACAGAAGAGACTATACATGTTCAGTACTATCACAGAAGTCACAAGCAACCTAATTTAAAGAAAAGCCAAAGGTCACTGATGCATAACCCTTTCTATGGAGCAGAAAATAAATGGCCTGTTCAGGCCGCTTCTCCCCTCCTCCAGTCCAATTGTTATGTAGTTGTTCACAGGAATCGGTTAGGGAGGCCATGAATCAGCATTGCCTATAACTGTCTGTCTGTCTATGAAAGCAAAAAGATTCATAATATCAGTCTGCTCAGCAAGACATATGCTCTACCCATCATACTCCTACAAAAAAAAACAACCCAAGTTCTCCCTCAACACATAGACCCACAAGTCGTAAACCCCACCATCTTCAGTCATCAAATTACCAGGGTCTTACAGAATTGTACTTACATCTGACCGAGAAAACATAGTTAACTGCCAGCTTTAGAATGTAATACTTAATTCCTAAATAATAGTCACCAAATCTGACGATGAGTTAGTTCAACACTGCCGCCAAAATGGTACTTGAACTATGACACTGCAGGTCACTATCAGTATTTGCAGACAGCCTTCTTAAACACAGAAAAAACTATCAGTTTCAAAAAAACCCCAGAGCTGTGTATTAGTCACTCATAGAGTACCTACGTGAACTAGCAAACGAATGAGATTTTTGCACCAGGTGAAAGATTCCCCTGACAGACAGAAGGTGCCGTGTTGCAGAAATCCCCTGTGTTACAGACTCCAGTGGTAGCCACCCATGCTCCTAAAGATGTGCTAATTCTGAAACAGCCCATCGGAAAAAGCACTGTGAAGACCAGAAGAAGGGAATGCTATTCTCACACATGAGCTGGCAACATGGTAGACTCAGAAGTTGTCTCATAAAGAAAGAGGCCTTGATCTGCCTCCTTGAAGAAATAGGGGGCAAAGAGTTTACCTTCTTTTAATAAGGCAGTTGCTATCTTTCTGAATCAGACTAGATGGACCCACTTTCTTGGTTTTGGAGGGAATGACATGAGTGCCTGCCAACACATTCTTTACATTCACACACAAACAATGACATAAATAGCATGAAGAGTGAATTTGTATTTGATGACCACGGGAAAATAATTGGCAATGGCGAAAGAGAGACCTTCACAGACTGAATCAGAATGGAAAGAAATTGGAAATGGCAGGAGTGGAGTTTCCTTTTCCCCTGACCTCCTTCATCTTTGACCAGCAGGGTTTAAAAAATGATACGGAAGAGCAACAAAGCTGTCTGGTACTTCCTCCTGACAAACACAACTCGTATCTAATCAAGCAACAGGACAGGGCCTATCTTTTATAATACAAGGAAGCTCAGCTGCTTTTTCAGAATTTATCCCTTGATGTTAGAGTACCTGATGGAAACAGGTACCTGATAAGGTGAAAGTGAATTCCAACATCATTGATGAGTAAATTCATATCAGGTTTCCTTTTAGAAAAGAAAACATACTTACTAAGACTGTGAATGAAGTGTATTTAGACCATATCAAGTTTGGACTCAGGAACAGACCTGAGGTTGTACTTTTATTTGGGAATAGGAAAGCATTTAATACCCAATTTTAGGGCAAAGTGTGCATGAGCAAGGATTGCTCACATACTTGCATATATGCTCAAAGTTGGGAGATCTATCTTACATTCTTATGGTGTAGTCTTCTAGAAAATGCCAACCAATTGATAAAAGCGTCCACTATACTGCAATACCCTGGGATTTGCAAGGGGAACAACAAGGAAATTACTTTTTATAGATGGGATGAGCAACTATGTTTTTATACTTCAATTAGTAGAAGTTCAGAAATGGGTGGAGTCAGTTCAGTCTTCGGTACTAACAAAAAGTGTTGCTTAACACATATCTTTGGATTTGATTTTGTATATTATAAAAAATATCCTGTTCATCTAAATGATACCTATAACAACAAACGCTGGAAAAAGTAGATAAAATTTATGTAACACACTTCAGCAGCAGTTTAACCCTTTTCCTCAGTCTCAATACAGTCATCAACAATCAAACTAGAAGTGTGCATCCACCCACGCACTTTTAAAAGAGAATATGTTTTAATCTGAAAAGATAATGAAAAAGAAGGAATAAAAGAGTAATTGTTAAAACACTAAACATGTCAAGAACTGGCAGTTTCAGGGATCTGACTGTTCTTTGGAAATGTATGGTTATTGCTCAGCAGGCCCTCAACTCCTTCTCACTGCTGGTTGCCTTTCCATTTCTCTCTGTGCAAAGACTAACTAAATTGGCAAAAACAAAGAAGTGTTTTATTAAGTCCGTATTTGAAACCTTCACTAGTTCCCTTCAACTCTGTCTGGGGCTATGAAGTAACACATAAGAAAGCAGTAACTCAGTCTTCAGCAGCTCGGTATTTCCACTTAGTTTATAGATACTATAAAAAAATGAAAATAAAGAAGTGGCCAACATTATCACAAAAAAAAAGAAAACTGCCAATAGCAGAAAATTCGGATAAAAAATGTTTAAGCTTTATTGCTAAGCACATGCAGAGTACTTCTCCAAGTCTCCTACTCCCTTCTTTTGCACAATACTGTGCATAACGAATTCACCACAGATGTGACACCCAGCTGGAGTGTAACTATGCACTCTTGAATACTTCTCCCAGGCCATTCAGGAACAGCAAATAATACAAAGAATCAGAGGAGCGATGGAGAGGCAATGGTAATATATTACCTATCTGAATGACAAAGATCCATCTTCACAGAACCATCAACTACTGTAAAGATTGTAAAGATATAAAAGAAGATATTCACGATCAATTCTTTTAAGAGTTACACCATTTTGATTTCCTTTCAAATTCACATAATTTGTGATACTAGTATTAAAAAAGAAGGCTGAATAAGCAAGAAATTTCTGTATCACTGTATTTCAATATTGAAAAAAACATTTCAGATTCTGGAGAAAGCTTCATAAATATATAAACATGTTTTAGATTTTAGACATATGTATTTATATACATATTTATATACATATACATAGATATTTTAAACATAAAATAATTAACTGATTTTGTATGTAGGATACACACAGAAGATGCAAACATGTATTAGTGTATATCTATACATAAAAATTGTCACTGATTTAATAGGCATGTGGAAAACTTAAGGGTAAATATACTTTGAAATAAGAATATATATGGCCTTATGCTTACAAAATACACATTCAAGCAAAACAAATTCACCTTTGGATAGAAAATAACCTTAAAATAAGTATTTCTAATAGACTACATATACACATATAAAATACTATACCTTCCTTTTTTGTTGTAAATGTGGTTGAACTCCTGTATTGTGAACTTACCCACAGACTGGCGTACTTTCATCTGATCCAATTCTTCTTCAAGATTCAGTCTACAAAAGAAGAAATAAAAAAGTAAGAAGCACAGAACAATCACATAGATGCCACTAAAACCATTAAAAAAATTAAACCAAAACCATATCAATATAGTACTAGTGAAGAAATTGTCAACGTCCAGAAGTTAGTTCTAATTTGACAATACTTAGCATACTTCAAACATTTGCCATTTGTACAACAGCTAATTAAAATTTATAAACCTGAATTTACAAAATTCAGATATAATGTTGGTTGTACCGTATACTGTTTCAGCCGGTCCTTTTTAGGTAAGAAAATAGTCGAAATGAAAAGCAGACCGTTCAGAGGCGGAATCCTGTTGAGAGGGGAATAAGTATTCCATCTCAGGGGAAACTACCAGCCAAACTTGTGCAGATATATCTTACCATTCCTGTTTTTACAGCGACGATTTGAGAAATTTATTAACAAAATCTCTCCTCCCCTTTTCCAGCCTTGATCTACTACTATATTACTACTATAGTTTATTCTATAATATCAACCACCTAAGGTCTGTACCACAAAATAACTGAATTACTGGTTTTCATTTTATTAAAATCACATACAAATAAAGTTTCCAGGATACCAACGCTAAAGTTTCAAAGTCAAATTGGGAAATGCTAGAATGAAAGACATTAATTTAAATGGTTAATTTATACTTCTTTTTTCTGACACAATCTTTAAGTGCACACTATTTTAGCAATAAGATCCCCACCTACTTTAGCCTAGGATTCTACAGCACATAGAACATAGGGCAGTCATCTAATATGCAGATTTTGCTTAAAATATAACCTCTGATCCTATACAAACACACATTATTCTAGCTCTGTTCTGAAGGTTGGATTGCTAATTTCCTCACAGCCTTTTCTGATGTACTCTGAACACCAGCATCTAACTGCTTCACAGGAAACTGATGTTTTACAAAATCCCTCTCAGATAAGGCACAAAGACAATCAGGCCAAAATATCTGCTAACTTAAGGAAAGCGTTTTAAAAAAAAAGGTCTTTCAGTGTACACAGTATTTTAAAGCACTTTATATGTTTAATGCATGTCTGACAGCTGTAACTCTAAACATTGCAATTGACAAGCCAGTCTCACATGAAGTACAAAGAAAATGAGAAACGTGAAAAGTTAAAGTAACTTGCTTATGATATAGTTATGATATATCTAAGCTGGAAATATTTCAGGCAAGCCTAGACAAGAAATTACAATGTGTAATATAAGACCCAACCTATACAAGTCAATGACTGGCTTGCATGAGTGCTAGAATTGCCCAGCTAGGTTAGACTAACCCTGGGTCCATCCATCACCAGTGCTCTGTCTCCAGCAGAGGCAAAAGCAGATGCTGCTCAGAACAGAGCCCAAGTCTAACAGGTTCTGCAGTCTGATTCCAATTTTCCATCCTGAAAGTAGCACATAACCACTACCTTTTGTTTCCTCTGCTTTAACTGGCTCCCTGTTGCTAAAAGGACCTTTCCTCCAGTCCTGCAGGATTGGAAGTTCTTTATAACCTTTCATGTGGAGTCTTGTCAAAGGCAATTGGAAAATACAGGTCAGATTTATCCACATGGTTACTGTCACCCTTCTGCAATTCCAGCAGGTTAATGAAGCAGGATTCCCCTTTACAGGAGTCACACTGATGCTTCCCCAACAAAACTGTGTTGATCTGTGCTCAGTGATCTTTCTCCCTCACCTTGTTTTGTTTGTTTTTTTTTTGTCTTTTTCCTAAAGACAGTCTACCATCTTCCCAAGTGTGGAAGCAGTCAGGCTCACTGGTCTGCAGCTCCCTCTGGAGCCCATTTTGTAGATGGGAGTTCCAGTGGCAACCTGCCTGTCAACTGGCACAGTAGCTGTTTACAATGAGGTTACACTTCAGTAATTTCATACTTCAGTTTCTTCACACTCCTTGGGGTGTGAAGATATTAACAAGATATTAACAAATAACTTACCTACTTGACCTCATAATTGCTTTACAGTTACTTCCAACAGATCTCACACTTTTGATCTATCTGCTACAAAGAATACAGGAGTTGTTGGCATCTTTTTAGCATCTTCAGCAGGGAAGACAGATGCAAAGATTCACTGAGCTGTTCTTTTATGGCCTTCTAAAGCCTGCATATCCTTTTACACGGCTACCATTAAGCAAACCTACAAATTTCCTAACTGGCTTCCTTTTCACTTTATTTAAGCAAAATTCTACTATCACAGCTTAAGCATCTTTGAAAACCACTCTTCAAGAGCTTTTTTAGACTTCTAAATTTTACATGTGCATTTGTCCAGGTAGGCCATTATTTATTGGCCTACCTGTTCTCACCAATGCAAGCTTAAGTTTTGAATGCTGATCTTGTCTCTGTGAGGGTCACAAAAGCTTCCCCACTGAGTCTTTACAGAGAGCTTTTTAAGACTTTTTGGGGGTAGGGGTTGGTTTGTTTGTTTGGGTTTTTTTTAAATTTCATTTTTTAAATTGTAGCACCTATTTCAACTGGGTTTCAGCTACAGTGCCTTTTGTAACAGTCTCCATTTGGGAGACTGTTCATATGATTTCTGTAATTCTTATTCTAATGTTTGGGGGGTTGGAGGTTTTTTGACGAGTTGGTTTGTTTCTATGTGATTCCCTTTCTGGGAAGTGAATATCCCCAGGCAATTGATTTGGTCCACTCTCTTCTGCAACTATTTAAATCTAGGTTAGAAAAAAAAAAAGAAAAGAGAAAAAAAAGAGGCAAACATCACATGAATCCATCTTCATAAAGGATGAGATGTGGGCAAATACAGACTTCACCTCTTTTCCTAGGAAAGTTACAGACCAAATCTTCCTGGAAGTCACAGTGCTCACTTTTTCTGTAATAGCTGTCCAATATTACACTTAAATAATCCCTTTCATACATCACCACTCTCTCACCAGGTAATCCTATTCTGTCATTCCTGGAAAGGTAGTACTGGGGCAACACTGTACCCCCACTGTACCTCCTTTCTCCAGGTCATTGAGACACCTAGTGTGTTAGGAGCATCATCTGATGCCAAGTAGTCTAGCTTGACATCTCAGTTTTTGTGCTTCTAGCACAGAAGTACTTGTAAATTATTTTCTCATTCTGTTGCTTAATATGCCAGTCAACTACTGTTGACAATATTTTAAAACACCTTTCCTTTTGCGAACTCCCACTACCAACACCCACTTTCCCCTATCCTTAAAAAGAGACCCTTTACTGTAGGAGCACTCTTGGTGCAAGAGGACATTGTCACATCAGCTAAACAGCAGGTCTCGTCTCATTCATGGTTTCATCTAAGAGATTAGATTCCTTCTGGCAAACAGGATGTTCTCCTTTTCCAAGATTTATGCTCTTTGCAGCAGCACATATTAACACAGAGTTAGTTGGTTTCTTGGTTTCTTTCATTTTTTCTAATCTCTGAAGCCTGACAATCTTAGGTTCACAAACCTGTTAAATTTTGAATGCACAGATTGGGTCAGTCAAAGCCAACACGGTTAGCATTGAGTGAATTTCTAAGTATTTAACTCATTTGGGAACAGATTCTATACTGATTCCTAGTCAATCTTTTATTTCTGAAAAACAAATGTAATACAACAAAACCTTCAAGCTTTATTGTCTATGGCAAATACAGTGCTAAGAGATGAAAATAAAAATATATAATTCGAGACCAGGTTGGATGGGCCTTTGAGTAACCTGGTCTAGTGGAAGGTGCCCCTGCCCATGGTAAAGGGGTTGGACCTAGATAAGCTTAAAGGTCCCTTCCAACCCAAGCCATTCTATGATTCGATGATTATCTGTATGGTTTTGGTACTTATTACATTCATTATACAAAATCAGAAAATGGAAAAGGAACGTACAAGTAATTGTGGCTTTTTATCATGACTGTGTGCAGTCAAGTGTATTTTTACTATCACCCATAAGTCTTTTTCATTTCAAGGCAAAAAACCAAAATTGCAATGGGAAGAACCTCATACAGAAGCAAGTAGCTCTTCCTTCCTGTCTGTTTGTTCCCAACTCAGTACTAAAATGTGCTCTGACACATTTGAATATTTTTGACATGCTACTCTAGCTAGAACTTGTAAAAAAACAAAAAAAAACAACAAAAAAACAAAACAAAAAAAAAACCAAACAACCTGTATATGCACTGTAACAAAAAATACGCATCTAGTTCAGTTCTCTAAAATTCACCACAAAAGTACTGTAGCCTGCATATTTTGTTACAGGAGTCCAGCTCAACAAAAAGGAGGAAAGGGTGTAATGTTGTCTTCTTGAAGAGTACAGTTCTTTGCAGAGACTGTGTGATTGATACTTTCCACAAGAACAAGTGAACATGATCAGTTGGAACAAGCATCAAAGGATCAAGTAAGAAATTTCTGAGGAGCAAGAAGGGACTCCAAGGAATTCAAGGTAAGTGAAGAAGTCACAAAATACTACTGAAGTATAACACAACACTGAAAGAAATGACTCAACCTGAAAGAACATAGTGGCAAAAAGCAGGGGCGGGGGACATATTTGCTTTCCAGCCTTTCATTTACACCATTATCTGCCTCAGTGTCCCATCACACAGGTATGCCAACCTAATAGGTAGGAACTGATTTATCTTTATGAAACTTTCCCTTCCTCTCCAAAAAATATTTCAAGTGGATCTGAAGGTAAACAATCTTTGTGTGTTTTTTCACCAGAAGGGAAATTGCCTTTAGCAGACTATGTCTGCCCCACCAGTCTTTGAATGATCTATGTTCAACCCTTTTACGAAGTGGATTAGGTACTTGAAGAGACCTGTGATCCAGTTGCACAGATTCTAGTGACGTGAGATGCTTCCCTCACTTACTGAGGGTGAAAGAAGGATTGCCTCTACAATCCTTCAACTCAAAGGATCAAAAATAAGCTCTGCGTGTGGTAATACAGAATACTAACCTACTAGAACTAGAGAGTCAGAACAGCAGTGTCAAAGTTCAGATACTGCGAATAAAAGCTTCCCACACTATTTTAGCAGATGAAGCTAATACTTGCTGTAATTATCTTAGGCATATGCTCGCTAGATTTACTGCATTGGTTTTTGCACCATTCAGTTTCAATTAACACATCAAACAATGGAAAGAAGAAATGTGCCAGGTTTTGATCCTAAATGAAAGGGGATTTCTCTGTGCATTGGAAAACCTGTGTTTGATTTAGCAAGTGCTGAGCAAAGGGCATCATGTTTATGTCATCTGAAAAGATCCAAGACACAAACTGAAGCTGAGAGATGGAATCTTTGAAGATATTTCTACAGTGGAAAGGTAGTTTCTGTGTAAAGTGTTTCTAGCTGATTTTAGTCTTGAGGCATGGATACTGAAAAGAAATCTTTGAACATTAGTACTTGCTTCCTCCATCTTTTTACAGTAGAAACGCTGGCAGTTGAAGATGTTTCTAGAGTAGGCAATTTTGAGGATGATGTATATTTTAGATGTCTTATGTTAATCTCTATTTAACTGTGCTTCTAGCAATTTTTTTAAGACTGCTCCAAAAATTTCACGTTTTACAATTGCATACAACTACAACCTTGAAAAGAAAAGAAAAAGAAAGAAAAGAAAAAAATAAAAGAAAAAATAACAGTATATTTTAAACTTTTTGTATCTGATATCAAATAATTTTTCTCCTGATAAATCCAGTAGTTACTAAACAAAGTGAAAGAGATTATAAATTTACATTGCGGATTAGGTTAATTATCTTTCCCGTTTCCGATTATAATACTGAGTGGCACAAGTATTTGAGCACAACTCTTTTCCCAGTAGGGAAATTCAGCAATGAGAGTATTTAGGAACTGCAGGAGAAGAACAAATTTACAAAAATTTGTAAACAGTCAACCCTCTACTTTGTAAAGCAGTAACATAGAACATGGAGGATGCTTTCAGTTTACCTGTTCACAAGTCTCCCATTATCAGCTGACAAGCAGGGTGTTTTCTAGTTCTCTTTTTCATACTATGTATGTTTTTGCTTGAGCAAGCAAATAAAATATATAGCATATGAAACGTATAAATCAGCATTTTTTGAGGAAAAATTATTTTCTGCCTTTTAAAAATGATTTTTTTAATTTTATGGTTGTAGTTAAGTTTGTCTGTTATTTCAGTCAGCATCTCATAAACAAGATCATCTTATTCTGTCTATTATACAATTAAAAAACCTCAACCTTCTAAATATTTCACAAGAAACAGATTTTAAGCTCTATTTGTACAGGGACGAGCTAGAAACTGAGGTTCATTTAGAGATGATAGCCCAATACAGAAGGAGGAATATGATGTATGTAGGTACTGAAGTGCTGCTAAGCAAACCATACACAACATCACAAAAAGCAAAAATCAACCAAGTAAGAAATGAACAAGGACAAACTATGCAGTCCTGCAGTTAAGGTTGGTGAACCAGAAGAAAAAGAAAGAAAAGGAAAGAAAGGAAAAGGAAAAGGAAAAGGAAAAGGAAAAGGAAAAGGAAAAGGAAAAGGAAAAGGAAAAGGAAAAGGAAAAGGAAAAGGAAAAGGAAAAGGAAAAGGAAAAGGAAAAGGAAAAGGAAAAGGAAAAGGAAAAGGAAAAGGAAAAGGAAAAGGAAAAGGAAAAGGAAAAGGAAAAGGAAAAGGAAAAGGAAAAGGAAAAGGAGCCTAGGGAAAAACATAATTTAGACAAGAGAATTGACTAAGTTTCTGAATTGAATACATACAGCAATGTAGAACTCAAAAGAAAGTCTGTGGTAATCATAATAAGAAAGCAAATAACTTTTCTTTGGAAAAAAGGTGTTTGCTCTATAGACTCAGAGAAGATAGACCTTTGAACCCTAATTCAAGAACAAATGATAAGATTTGAATACAATAGAAACATGCAGGTCAAGAGGAAAGACAAAGAAACCTGAGTGTGAGTATAAATTGATCACTTCCAGCTCATGATAAATTCACATCTTCGCACCTTTTCTTTTGATGAAGTCAAAGGCTACTACCGCATTTTACAGTCTGTCACTTTCATGCGGTGTATTCATTCTACTATTTAATTCAACTTTTAAAAAGGGAATTTCCTAGGATATAATTTAAAACAATAGAGAGATACCAGACATGACCTTTGTGCAAATGTTTATCCAATACTGTGAAGTATTCTGACAACTTACACAATCTTTTATATTGATATGTGGAGTAGGTGAAACCTTGTAGGGTGTTGAAATCCCAGAATTCTGTAAATTTTGTCAATAACCATTAATAAATTGATGAAAAAAAACTAACAATAGAAATAAAACCTAAATAAATCTGAATGTGTTTTAAAAGCAAAAAAAATGCTCAGAATTGTCTTTGAAAATTTTCATAGAACATCTTCTAGCTATATACATGAATAACCTTAGACAAAGGTGATTCATTACTAGGAACAGATGAAAAGAAAGTAAGTAACCACTTTTCCAGATGAAAAGAAAGTAAGTAACCACTCAGTTAAACTTATATTAAGTTTCAGTAAACTCAAAGTCTAAATTCATATATGCAATGGTAACGCTAACAACAGTGAGCCACAAATGTTGCTTGCAATGTTGAAACTGCAATTATCACTTGGTCTGTACCTAGATGCATTCTTTACACAGGTTCCTTTCAATCAGTTTGTTTTTGTGTTTGTTTTTTTTTTTTTTTTAAGCTGAAAAACTATAAAACGTTTTCAAAACATGGCAAACAACTCTTTTCTGATGGCACTGGGAAAGTCTTTTCAGTCCTGGTTAGTTTATAGTCAAGGTTTCTAGAGTCCTAAAGAAGATTGTATAACTGAAAAATGTACCCTGAAAATTTACAGTAAAACCCTACAAAATTTGCCAATAATGAAGGTTACATAACTACGACTGACTTAAATAACTGCAATTTCTAATTTTAAGAACAAATAAACTAATCCTGTATTTATTACATGAAATGAAAATTCTATTTAAAATACATATTCAGCTGCTCCACAAACTTTTTCTGCTCAGGACCATTTCTTAAAGAGGGAGGAAAAAAAGACTGGGCTTGCAATGTGCTTGAAAGAGTAATAAAACTAGTGAACTGAAAAAAAATCCAGAATTTATGACTCCTTCCAGAAAAAAAGACCTTGTTCTTTTTTATACTCAAATGTTGTATTTTCTAGCAGCTTTGCTAAGTTCGAATGATAGTCCATCAGATGGGAGAAAAATAACTTAAAGCCACACAAAGCCTAGAAACTGGTGCACTGCTTTTCACCTTTGTTCAGACCAGAAATCGCCTCATGACCTTAAGCCTTCTGCATAAAGAGGTTATGCTGTTTGTAAGTATACCTGGTAGAATTTGACTATTTCTTCAGTAATTCTTTCTCAACAGTAAGCATTTTCTTACCTGGTTCCAAAACAAGTCAAAAACCCAAAGAGACCTGCTGACAATATAAACTAATCCAAAATACTTTTAAAGTTTACTCTGTTGACAAAAAAAACAGTCCAGGCCAGCAACAGTCTTAGATGCTCTAGATTACATGGTCGGAGAACAGCTTCCAACTCCTTCCTAGCCAAGGAGAAGCCACCAAATCCTTGGATTAACAGGAATCAGCACCCTAAATTACCAGGAATCCACTGGCACTCCCAGACAACTGTCAGTATCTTCTAATATGGAAGTTCAGAATCAGAATCATGTCTTTGTTTTCACCTCCCAAGAACAAGCTCAGAAGTGTTTTGTTTGCTATCAATAACTTCATGAAAGTCATTCTTTTTGATTGTAACATAGAAACATAGAATGGTTTAGGTTTGAAGGGACCTTAAAGATCACCTATTTCCAACCCCCCTGCCATAGGCAGGGACACCTCCCACTAGACCAGGTTACTCAAAGCCCCATCCAGCCTGGCCTTGAACACTTCCAGGGATGGGGCATCCACAACTTCCCTGGGGAACCTGTTCCAGTGCCTCACCACCCTCACAGTGAAAAATTTCTTCCTAATATCTATTCTAAATCTACCCTCTTCCAGTTTGAAGCCATTCCCCCTCATCCTGTCACTACATGCCTTTGTAAAAAGTCCCTCTCCAGCTTTCTTGTAGACACCCCTTTAGGTACTGGAAAGCTGCTATAAGGTCTCCCTGGAACCTTCTCTTCTCTGGGGTGAAGAACCTGAACTCTCTCAGCCTGTCTTCATCGGAGAGGTGCTCCAGCCCTCTGATCATCTTGTGGCCCTTCTCTGGACACACTCCAACAGGTCCATGTCCTTCTTATGTTGAGGGCCCCAGAGCTGGACACAGTACTCCAGATGGGGTCTCAGCACAGCAGAGTAGAAGGGCAGAATTGCCTCCCTCGACCTTCTGGCCACCTCGACCTTCTTTTGATGCAGCCCAGGATGCAGTTGGCCTTCTGGGCTGTGAGTGCACATTGCTGGCTCATGTTGAGCTTCTCATCCACCAACACCCCCAGGTTCTTCTCCTCAGGGCTGCTCTCAATCCATTCTCCGCTCAGCTTGTGTTTGTACTTGGGATCGCCCTGATGCATGTGCAGGACCTTGCACTTGGCCTTGTTGAACCTGATGAGGTTTGTACAGGCCCACCTCTCAAGCCTGTCCAGGTCCTTCTGGATGGCACCCCTCCCCTCCAGCATGTCGACTGGTCTACACATCTTGGTGTTGTCAGCAAACTTGCTGAGGGTGCACTCAAACCCACTGTCCATGTCGCCAACAAAGATATTGAACAGCACCCATCCCAGTACCAACCCCTGAAGAATACCACTCATCACTGATTTCCACTTGGACAGCGAGCCGTTGACCACAATTCTTTGAGTGCGATCATTCAGCCAATTCCTTATCCAGCGAGTGGTCCATCAGTCTTTTCAGTTTAGAGACCAGGATGTCATGCGGGTCAGTGTCAAATGCTTTGCATAAGTCCAAGTAGATCACATCTGTTCACATCTCCCCTTATCCACCAACGCTGTAACCCTATCATAGAAGGCCACCAAATTTGACAGGTGTGACTTGCCCTTCATGAAGCTATGGTGGCTGTCACCGAGGATCTGCTCCACGATCTTGCCAGGCACAGAGGTGAGACTGACTGACCAGCCTGTACTTCCCTGGGTCTTCCTCTTTTTCTCGTTTTGAAAATGGGGTTACATTTCCCCTTTTCCAGTCAGGGGTAACTTCACCAGACTGCCATGACTTTTCAACTATAATGGAAAGTGGCTTAGCAGCTTCATCCACCAAAGGCACCAAGAGGAGCAGGAAAGCATGTAGCATCCTGTTTTATGTACCAGTTCTTCATTTCTATCCTCAAACTATGACTGCCAGTCTCAGTTGGCAATATTAAAACAAAGATAGTAAGAAATCAAGAGAGATCAAATTTATCCAGCTAATAGCTTATGCTGGTATTGCATACATTTTTATGTGTATACATTTTTATATGTACTGGCCTTGACCCACCATTATAGTATCTGTTCTTTCCAATATCATGCAATATTCTGAATTCTATTTTATGCCAATATAATACTTTTGTTTACTCCTCAATTATTTACTTATTTTTGTAATACTCACCCATTTGGAACATAGGAAGAGATAGCATAATAAAAACTGTGCTACAGAATCAGTTTTGCCAAAGGAATTACTTCTGATTTCTTTTAGATTATAGCTAGGCATCAGCAAGAAATTCTCTGTAACAGTTGCTTACTTATCAAGTTACTAGAACAGGCGAAATGCTCGTACCATCTGCATACAAGCAGAGCTTCTGCAAATATACCTTCTTGCTAGAACAAAATTTCCTAGTACTCATCATTTTTAATTGTCAGCAGTTCTAAAGATACCATCAGGAGCTCTCGCAGAGCTCCAAATCTAAGGTACATACACACGTGCGCACTTGGGTCTCAATGATTAAAGAAAAGGTAATTTAGAAAGATATCCTGAACTATAGCATAAACTTTCTCTCTGCACTTACAAGTTTAAAGGGCTCCTTCCCTCAAGAGTTGCGACCTTAGGTTAACCCATTGCCAGAGGACTCTAGTTAGTCCTCTAGCAAACCACTGCCTCCTGAGTAATACACATCCCATAAGTCAGCCATTGCTCATCAGCAGCTTTCAGCATTCACAGGTAGGGCCAGCAGGAGACTCCTACACTCCTCTGCATACAGATAAAAGGAATTAAGAGAGCAGGCTCATGGCAGTCTAAAATAAACATCCAAACAAACAATAAGACTTTTTTTCCATTTGTCCCAGGGAATTTTATCTGGAAAATAAAACCAGGCAGAGAATCTCATTTCTAATAGAGCTGAATACATAAGAAGGAATAATCCACTGAGGAAACCGACTCCTTCCCAAGGATTACATGTTGTAAGACTGCAGCAGGATGACTCTTTGGAGAAATAAGCAGAACCAACCACAATCTCCTAATGCATACTTGCTGCTGGTGTGGACAGATATCAGGGGGCTAGTCCAGGAGCTGCTGCAGTCAGGGAAGCCTTCCTCTGAGTCCACGAGGTTACCTATTGCCTTTTCAAATGTTTTCCTCCAGAGTCATGGAAGATTGCAAAGCCAAATTAAGAAGAAAATCAGACAGAAAAAGGCTGCTAAGCAAGCTTTGCATGCTCTTTATCAGGGTCCTTAAACAGGGACAGTTGTGTTGCTTATTAGAGTAACCAAAATAAGTAAGTTTTAAAGACACCGGGTCAAAGTAGTGCCGGGGAATTTTTTCTTCTCCAAAGCTTAAGCTAAATAGTCTAATAATCCTTACAAGGAAAATAGGACAGCAGAAGAAGCTCCGTTTTCTTTCCCTCAGAAAAGAAAGGAGAAAAGAAAGACAGCAAATCAACATAGTAAGGTCTTCTAGGTAAGCAAAACTGAATTGTACTTTCTGTTCATGAGTCTTCAAAAGGGTAAATATTCTACTCTGTAAAACCAGAGTAGAATGCACATGCACATTATGTATACTTTTTGTAAAAAGCCCATACAGAAAACATGGCAAGAGGCTGATGTAAAGGAGGATGAGGATTCTAATACAGCATAATGCAAACACTGATTTTAATTTTCTTCTACTCAAAAATTGCTTAAAGTCATGAGAACCAAGCTAGGCAGAAACTTTATCCAACTTTTACATGTGAAATACTACTCTGACAGAAATTCTTCACTTTGTTCCTACAGCATTATGATTCAAGAACATTTGCCTGCAGTAAGGGCAAAATACGCTCTTTTCATGGGTCTGTATATTTATGTGTCAACTGACAGCCTTGGGAGGTGAGAGTAAACCTGGGAGCAGGTGTTAGATCTAGACTGTGCGAGAGAGCAAAAACCATTATATATGTCTGGGGATAATGCTGCCAAAAGAAGAGTAAAGCAGAAAGTACTAGCATTACTTACATTCTGTGAACATTCAAACTATTCAGAATGATTTACTGGAATTCCTTTACAGGAAGAAAATTGTAAACTTACAGTTTACACAAAGAAACCTGTAGTCTTAATTAACCAAGGAAATGGAATATTTGACTATATAGAATCATTGAGCTATATATTCTACTTTGTCCATTCGCTTCCCAGAAATATGTCTTTATCATTCTTGTTTCCCAATTCAGTCACCTACAGGATGGATGAAAATTGCAGGAAGCGCTATCTGTTGGTGCTAAGTAAAGTCTCTCTGATTTACAACTCACATTCAGGAGAAAAAAAGGATAAAAGCAACCCACCCCCCCCTCAATCCAATGTCTGTTCACATAACAAAAAAGTGAACAGTGTCATAGTTGTCAAGAATGAGTTTTGAGGTATATTTCAAATTAATAGTCACTCAAAAACCAAAGATGCAATAGTGACTAGTGACTAAAATAGTTTTGACGCACAGCATAACCTTTAACTTGCAAAAGGATGGTAGAAACCCATGCCTAAAATTTTATCTTCTATTTAGTAATCTTTTATTTGTTTTACTGTAGAACCAAACCCAGATGATTGGCCAAAAGGTGTTTAAAAAGAAAATAAATGTTACATTGTGTGAATTATGCTCATCATTTCATAGAATCATAGAATCATAGAATCAGTGAGGTTGGAAGGGACCTTTAAGATCATCAAGTCCAACCATTAACCTACCCTGATAAAAACACCACCACTCCTAAACCATGTCCCTAAGCACCTCATCTACCCTTTTCTTAAACACCTCCAGGGATGGTGAATCCACCACCTCTCTGGGCAGCTTATTCCAATGTTTAATAACCCTTTCAGTGAAAAAATGCTTCCTAACATCTAATCTAAACCTGCCCTGACATAACTTGAACCCATTTCCTCTTGTCCTATCACTTGTTGCCAGGGAGAAGAGGTCAGCTCCCATCTCTCTAAAACCTCCTTTCAGGTAGTTGTAGAGGGTGATAAGGTCTCCCCTCAGCCTCCTCTTCTCCAGGCTAAACAACCCCAGATCCCTCAGTCGTTCCTCATAAGGTTTGTCCTCCAGACCCTTCACCAGCTTTGTAGCCCTTCTCTGGACACGCTCCAACACCTCAATGTCCTTCTTGTAGTGAGGGGCCCAAAACTGAACACAGTACTCGAGGTGAGGCCTCACCAGTGCCGAGTACAGGGGGATGATTACTTCCCTAGTCCGGCTCACCACACTATTCCTGATGCAGGCCAGGATGGTGTTGGCCTTCTTGGCTGCCTGGGCACACTGCTGGCTCATGCTCAGCCGGTTGTCCACCAACACCCCCAGGTCCTTTTCTGCCAGGCAGCTTTCGAGCCACTCCGCCCCCAGTCTGTAGCGCTGCATGGGGTTGTTGTGACCCAAGTGCAGGACCCGACACTTGGCCTTGTTGAACCTCATACCATTGGCCTCAGCCCATCTGTCCAGCCTGTCCAGATCCCTCTGCAGAGCCAATCTACCCTCAAGCAGATCAACACGCCCCCCCAGTTTAGTGTCATCTGCGAACTTACTGAGGGAGCACTCGATCCCCTCATCCAGATCGTTGATAAAGATATTAAAGAGAACGGGCCCCAGCACCGATCCCTGGGGGACACCACTCGTCACTGGACACCAACTGGATTTAACTCCATTTACCACCACTCTCTGGACACGGCCATCCAGCCAGTTTTTTACCCAACGAAGAGTATACCTGTCCAGGCCATGAGCAGCCAGTTTCTCCAGGAGAATGCTATGGGAAACGGTGTCAAAAGCCTTGCAAAAATCCAGGTAGACAACATCCACAGCTTTTCCCTTGTCCAGCAAGTGGGTCACCTTGTCATAGAAGGAGATCAGGTTTGACAGGCATGACCTGCCTTTCACAAAGCCATGCTGACTGGGCCTGATCACCCTGTTCTCTTGCATGTGCCGTGTGATGGCACTGAGGATGATCTGCTCCATGACCTTCCCAGGCACCGATGTCAGACTGACTGGCCTGTAGTTCCCTGGATCCTCCTTCCGGCCCTTCTTATGGATGGGCGTCACATTTGCCAACCTCCAGTCAGCTGGGACTTCCCCAGTTATCCAGGACTGTTCATAAATGATGCACAGTGGGCCGGTGAGCACTTCCGCCAGCTCTCTCAGCACCCTTGGATGGATCCCATCCGGCCCCATAGATTTGTGCACCTCCAGGTGCTGAAGCAGGTCCCTCACCATTTCCCTTTGGACTACAGGGGCTTCACTCTGCTCCCCATCCCTGTATTCTAGCTCAGGGGTCGGAGAATTCAAGGAACAACTGGTCCTACTGCTGAAGACTGAGGCAAAGACGGCATTAAGTACCTCAGCCTTTTCCTCATCCTTGGTTACTATGTTACCAGCCCCATCTACTAGAGGACAGATATTATCCTTGGTCCTCTTTTTATCGCTAATATATTTATAGAAACTTTTAAATTTCAATTTTAATTTTTTCATTCCTTTATAAGAAGACCATAAGAACAGCCTTATAAACAGTGTTTACCTGTAGTTAGTTCAGAAAGGATGCAACCTGAAGGGCTGTGACTGGGGTACCAGTGTAACCAACATAACTCAGAGAAGCATGTAGGCTGAGGACTCCATCGCATTAATATCAAGAGAGCTATATTGTCACATCAGCGCTTTTAAACTTTATATAAACCTCAGATAACCAACACACCAAAGTCTCTATTACCTACAGCCTGGTGTTAGTATGGAGCTGGTTTCCAATAATGCAAAGTAAGGATACAAATCAATTTCTGAAATTAGTTCTTAAACTGAAATATTTGAGTTCTAGGAAAATTTAAAAGATGGCATGTTTTTTTCTCATGTGAATGCGTTTGAAAAAAGCAAATCTAGCAATATATCTTAGAACACTTATTCTGAATTCTTTACAAATTAGAAAAAAAACTTGTGTTTATATTCTGCCTGATGCAGCAAAAGAAAGCTAAGTAGTTCATCACAAAGATCATGCTGAGCCACAAAAATTCCAGAACGGTACACTTTAGGAAAGAGTTCAAGAGATATGGCAAGAATACATAAACATTGCTTAATAATTTTAATTGTAAAGTATTATTTGCAGTCTTTGAAGAAACTTGGGAATTCTCTGCTGCAAATTCTGCAAAGAATTCTCTACTTCTTTGCAAAATTCAGTTCTGAAGTTCCACACGCTATTAGGAAAGCTGAGATATACCTAAACCTGAAAATTTGCTATTTCCCCTCCAAAATCAGTAATATGCAAGGAAAATGGAAAAATAGCATTGTATGTTAAATTCATCTGTTGCCAGAAAGCACCAAGCAGCGCTGCCCTTAGCAGAATTCCCAGGAACTCTACAGAAGGTATTGGAGAGAAACCTATATTCATTACTCCCTCATTACTCTATTAACATAGCAGCCTGACATACTAGCTTTGGTGTTACAGATTGTAGATTCATATGCTTCTTACTATGAACATTCAGCACAATTTAACAAGACACACTTAGTACTTCTTTATTTTTATATACACATATGTATCTGTAGGCTGATAAATCAGACATATCCATGTAAATCCTGAAGAACTTCCGTCTAGGCAATAGAGATAAGAAAAAGACAGCACTCTCACAGGCACCGTGCTAACCAACAGTACAATATTTCATGTCTGTTGCACTCAGATAATCTACAGAAAGTGCCGTGATTCAACAGCAAGGCAGGTAATACGGTGCAAGCAATACAAAGGGAAGCTAACTTAGAGTCCCTACCTTTCTCCAACACCTCTCTGCTATTCTTGTCCCTGACAATGCCCAAATTTTATCACTAATGCAACTTTAATTCTGCTTTACCCTGCTTATGTACTATGGAATAATGTTTAATGGCATGACTGCACGTTTTCAGTATGACACAGTCCGATTATGTATGACAAGGCACTTACAGGCTGCTCATGGAGATTTGATAATACTACTTGGATTTTGAACAAATACCTGCAAGGTATGGAAGCACAAAGGAAAAACATAAACACAACTGATTTCCAAAAACCCAGCAAGCCCCCAAATTTGTCTGTTAGCCAGGACGCAGGAAATTACAAGATCTGGTGGACACAGGTAAGAAAAGTTCTAGAGACAAGCTTAACAATTAAAGATCATTATTTTCATTATCCCTGACAGATCACTCTCACTGGAAAACAACAATATATTTGTTTCATTTAGCTGACACAGAGTCCCTTGTGAAAATGTAACTGGAAGCTTGCTAGAAAAGAGAAAATAATTCTCTTCACAAAAGGGACCATGCAAGTTAATTATGCAAAAGCCCCTAAATGACTTCACGCGGCCTTTACAGTTCTGACTTTGGTCCTTTACAAAGATCTTTTAAAAACTGCACCCCGTAGTAAAACTAATGCTGCTGGTTTCATACATTTTAAATTATTTGTAGTGGTTTTAGCCAACAACTGCACTGTTTCAAGTTCTCACACTTGAGCCTAACTATCATTTCCACTGAGCAACATTCACTCTAGTCAGTGAGAATGCACCTTTGTCAGAACCCCCTAACGCCAGCTGCAGAATCTAAGCTACAATAACTTTCAGCAGAACAAAGGTGGTATTTTAGATTAAGCAATCTTTTTATCCATCCAAAACCTAAAGAAATGCATATACATAATTATTTTAACTATATTTGGCTTTGCAGTATAGAATTACTAATTGCAGTAAAAAGTAAACAAGAGCCCTGAGCTATCAGATTTAAGTATTTTGCAGGAAGAAGCCTGCTATGTCCCAGCTCTCCTAAAACTGTAGAACAGAAAGATTACTTGACAGAGGTAGCACATACGTCAGGAGGGCTATATTCTGTAGGTGACACTTTTTAGCATTGATGTAGTGTGAACGCACTTTGTTCCAAATTAATTTTGTCTACGATGTAGCTACCAAGTTGAACAAAGTTAAAAAAATACTGTGGTATTTGGATGTTGCAGACAACAATGGAGGTTTAAAACCAGAAAGTCTCTGATGACTAGATATTTCCTGTTTAGCCAAAGAGACTGTCAAGGTGATCAAAACTGCATTTTTTCATCAGGTTCTCTAGGAAAAAAAAAAAAAAAAAAGACATACTCAAGAAGCAGAGGAACTAATAAAGCCTAGGATTGTTAAAGCTGGCCCCCCTCACCTTCCTAATTGCCCTTGCATAACAGGTATGTGGCTCTGGAAATCGAGGGCCAGGTGATTGAGGATGGAGAGGATGATCCATCCAGTGAGTCACCCAGGGCTAGTCACTCACCCACACGCCCTAGGACTTCCTCAACTAAGAAAGAAAGAAAGGTAATTGTAGTAGGTGACTCCTTTCTGAGGGGAACAAAGGGTCCCATTTGTAGACTGGACCCATCCCACAGGGAAGTCAGCTGCCTCCCCGGGGGCCAGGATTAAGGACATGAGGAGAAAACTCCCTTCCCTGGTTCAGCCATCAGATTACTACCCACTACTGATATTTCAAGTAGGTGGTAATGAAGTACCAACCAGAAGTCCAAGGAGAATGAAGAATGACTTTAGGGCCCTGGGACAGCTGGTTAAGAGATCAGGAGCACAAATAGTGTTCTCCTCTATCCCACCAGTTGCAGGGGTTGAGGAGGGGATAAATAGGAGGAGACAGCAAATTAACTTCTGGCTCTGAGACTGGTGCATCTGGCAGAACTTTGGCTTCTTTGATCATGTGTTGGTCTACAGGACACCAGGCATGCTGGCAACAGGTGGGGAAAGCCTAACCCGAAGGGGAAGAAAGATCCTGGGACAAGAATTAGCAGGGCTCGTTCATAGGGCTTTAAACTAGGTTTGAAGGGGGATGGGGATGAAACCAGGATTACTAAAGTGGTGCCTGGGAGCAGCATACCAGTGCTTCTGGGTAAAAGTGTTAGTAAGGTCTTGCAGTCTCTCTCAGTGTTGGTAGGGGATGGTGATTCGCGTGGCAGTAAAGACATGAGGGGTAGCGATAATTTGGTAACTACAGAAGTGACTGAGCATGATCAGGTGGGAATTAGGGCTTGTCCCCCCCAAAAAAGTGGCAGGACAATTAGCCCAGCTGAAGTGCATCTTACACTAATGCACGCAGCATGGGGAATAAACAGGAGGAGCTGGAGGCCATTGTACAGCAAGGAAACTATGTGTTGCCATCACAGAAACGTGGTGGGAGGACTCTCACAACTGGAGTGCTGTGATCAATTGCTACCAACTTTTCAGAAGGGATAGGCAAGGAAGGAGAGGTGGTGGGGTGGCCCTCTATGTTAGGAGCAGTTTTGAATGTCTGGAACTTAACAGTGTGAATGACAGTGTTGAGTGTTTATGGATAACAATCAAGGGGAAGGCCAATAAGGCAGCACATTGTGGTGGGCGTTTGTTATAGACCCCCCCAATCAGGATGTATAAATTGATGAAATATTCTATAAGCAGATGGCAGAGGTCTTGTGATCACTCACCCTTGTTCTCATGGGGGACTTCAACTTCCCTGATGTCTGCTGGAAATACTACACAGCAGAGGGGAAACAGTCCCAGAGGTTCCTGGAGTGTGTGGAAGACAACTTCCTAACACAGCTGGTGAAGGAACCAACTAGGGAAAGCACCCTACTGGACCTACTGTTTGTTAACAGAGAAGGTCTTGTGGGGGATGTAAAGGTTGGAGGTCGTCTTGGTCAGAGTGATCACAAAATGGTAAAGTTTTCAATTCTTGGAGAAGCAAGGTGGGGAGGCAGCAGAACTGCCACCTTGGACTTCCGAAGAGCAGACTTTAGCCTGTTTAGGAGCATGGTTGAGAGTGTCCGTTGGGAGGCAGTTTTGAAGGGCAAAGGTGCCCAGGAAGCCTGGTCATACTTCAAGCGGGTACTCTTAGAAGTACAGGAGAAGACCATCCTCATGTCCCGAAAAATGAGCCAACAGGGAAGAAGACCATCCTGGCTAAATAGAGACCTTTGGCTGGACCTCAGAAAAAAAAGGAAAGCTTACATTCTCTGGAAAAGGGGGTTGGCAACTTATGAGGATTACCAAGATGTAGCAAAGCTATGCAGGGGGAAAATTAGAAAGGCCAAATCTCAACCAGAACTCAGCTTGGCCACTGCAGTTAAAGACAATAAGAAGAGATTCTTTCAGAATATCAATAGAAAAAGGAAGACTAGGGAAAATGTGGGCCCACTGGTGAATGAGATGGGTGCCCAAGTGGTGGAAGACACAGAGAAGGCAGAGTTACTGAATGCCTTCTTTTCTTCGGTCTTCACTGCTAAAGCGGTCCCTCATGAATCCCAAACTCTGGAGGCAAGGAGGAAGGTCTGGAGAGAGGAAGATTTCCCCTCAGAAGAGAAGGACCAGGTCAGAGACCACTTGGCCAAGCTGGACATCCATAAGTCAATGGGCCCTGACAGGATGCATCCACGAGTGCTGAGAGAGCTGGCAGATGTTATTCCTAGACCACTCTCCATTGTCTTTGAAGGGTCATGGGGAACAGAAGAGGTGCCGCAGGACTGAAGGAAGGCCGAAATCATTCCAATCTTCAAAAAAGGCAAGAAGGAGGACCCAGGAACTACAGACCAGTTAGTCTCACCTCTGTCCCTGGGAAGGTAATGGAGCAACTCGTTCTGGATGTCATCTCCAAACACATTGAGGAATAGGAAGTTATTGGAAGCGGTCAACATGGATTTACCAAGGGTAAATCATGCTTGACCAATCTGATAGCTTTCTATGATGTTATAACTGGTTGGCTGGATAAGGGGAGAGTCATAGATGTCATCTACCTTGACTTTAGCGAGGCTTTTGACACTGTCTCCCATAACATCCTCATTACAAAACTGAGAAAGTGTGGGCAAGATGAGGTGACAGCGAGGTGGATTGAGAGCTGACTGTGTGACAGAACTTGGAGGGTTGTGATTAATGGAACAGTGTCAAGTTGGTGGCCTGTAACCAGTGGTGTCCCCCAGGGGTCAATACTCGGTCCAATCTTGTTTATTATATTCATTAATGACCTAGATGAGGGGACAGAGTGTATCCTCAGCAAGTTCACTGATGATACCAAACTGGGAGGTGTGGCTGACATGCCAGAGGGCTGTGCTGCCATCCAGTGTGACCTGGACAGGCTGGAGAGCTGGGCAGAGAAGAACCTAATGAGGTTCAACAAGAGAAGTGCGGGGCCCTGCGCCTGGGGAGGAAGAATGCAAAGCACCAGTATAAGTTAGGGGTGGACCTGCTGGGAAGTAGTTCTGAGGAGAAGGATCTGGGGGTCCTGGTAGATAGTAAATTATCCATGGCCCAGCAATGTGCCCTTGTTGCCAAAAAGGCCAATGGAATCCTGGGCTGCATAGGGAAGAGTGCGGCCAGTAGGTCAAAGGAGAAGGAGAAGGCTGAGGGGAGACCTTATTAATGCTTACAAGTATCTAAAGGGTGGGTTGAAGGAGGATGGAGCCAGAGTCTTTTCAGTGGTTCCCAGTGACAGGAGGAGGGGCAATGGGCACAAGCTGGAACATAGGAAGTTCCGTTCAAATACACAGAAAAACTTCTTTACGGTGAGGGCGACAGAGCACTGGCACAGGCTTCCCAGGGAGGTTGTGGAGTCCCCATCTCTGGAGATTTTCAAGACCCGCCTGGATGCAGTCCTGACTAACGTGCTCTAGGCAATCCTGCTTTAGCAGGAGAGTTGGACTAGATGATCTCTAGAGGTCCCTTCCAACTCTGAAGATTCCGTGATTCCGTGTTTCTTACTGCCACCATTCCAGAACAGTAAATTTAGCTTTCCTCCACCATACCGATTCTGATAGAAAAGGCCAGAGTCATCACATGCTGTTGCTGGTTCCAAGTCAGTCTTCTGCCAACTGGCTGGTGAGATACCACTACACAAAGTATAGAACAGTTGCTTTGACTCTACAAAGAATAAGGAAAGCAGAAATCATGAAGTCTTGTGTTTTCCTACAAAAGCAAAGCTAATAAGAAACTTTTATTAAATAGCTGCTATAGCAGAGTAAGGATGCTACTGAGCTTTCAGTGATTCCACTTTTCAAAGATCCAGAGCACACTTCCTGCCTGGAGGACATGCGCAGCTACCCAGGCACTCAGAAGAAAGAACAACTACCAAAGGTTCTTTGAATGATGTGGCTATCTCTTTCACTTTATAAACGTTTCCTCCTTATCACTAGCTGCATATGGTCGTACCATACGGACAACCAATTTCCAGTTAGCTGTCTTTATGTCTTAATGTTATGTCTGACGTCATAATGTCTTATGTTGAAGAATGTACTAGGTCAAATAAAAAGTAAAAAAAAAAACATTGCTGGTATCAATTACAAGATTGCCTACAAAGTAATCCAGAATGAAAGATGTAAAATTGTAAAGATTCCACAATAATTTATAAACACTCAACTTTTCCAAAGGCTGTACATAAAGGCCAAAGGGACAGGGTATCCCTATACTCCAGCAAACAAGAATTTAATATGGAAATGCCAAAGTAGTTTAAATTAGCTAGCTTGCAATCAAGTAGCAGTTCAATTGGACATGCTACATACTAATTTACTCTGAATTTCAGCGAAAAAGATGAATCTAACTAATGTGGGAAGAAAACGTCAAAGGCCGTATCTGTCAATACAGTTCTACAGAAAGACAGACAATATTTGGCACTTAATAGCCAAGATGAAAAGTAATCTTAAAAACTGAAAACTATACTATATTTATATATATATCTCTGCATTATTATATATATACATATATATAAAAAAAAGTATCTATCTGTAAAATTATATGCCTATTTTCATTGAAGATATTCTGCTTCTATGCAGCTGCAAGATGCTGAATCTGAAAGCACTGGTGTTACACAGCTGAATAAAAGAAATTTCAAATTTTTTATGTTACTAGATCTTTCTCTTGCAGGTTTTCAAAAGTTTCATGCAGCTTAAATAAAAATATTATATTTATACAAGCATGGATCACCCTCCTCAGCTAAGTGTTATCTGCTGTTTGAATACAACTATGTTTTTCTGTTTGCTTAAGGGGGAGAAAAAAAATGAATAAATCCCATGTTTTTCTTAACACAGAACACGAACATCAATAAAATATCTGCTTCTGTAGCCTGCAATAACATGATACTTAACAGGAAATTACTGCAGCATAACACAGGCATTGCATACTTCATAGGGAAAATGATCCACATGACAAGACCAAAATGGGTCATACTAGCAAAGCTGTGGAATTGTTTTCAATTGGCCACCAGCATTAATAAACATTTCAAAGAATACTTAGGGAATTTATTTCAGCTACCTCTTTTTGTTACTGTTTGTAACTCTTCTATTTTGGTATGAGTTTAGCTGGCAGCTGCTATAGGATTTGTTAAGATAATGAGTTACGACGGCTTAAAAGTTAGACTATTTTCTTAGCTACTGGTTCAGATCTCAAAGTGAACTTAAATTTTGGACTGTTTTGTTTTGTTTTCATAAAAAAGAATTAAAAAATTAAGATTTTGTAACTTACAAAATTAAAAATGCAGCTTTCAACCCACATCATATACATGGTGGGATACAATCTGATATTCTTTGTGAAAGAGTAAGTAGAGGGGGACAAAGCTTAATAAAGATGTCAGGTAAAACTATTAATAAAACCAATTTCTATAAAGTCAGAGAATAATTATTCCGTAATGCACTTAGTATAAAGATAAATCATATCAAGAGAAAAAAAATCCTCTTCCTTCCAGGGGAAAGTTGGGAAATTCAAGAAAAATATAAGCATAAAGCATTGAGCACACACTGAATAATCAGAGTTTATTGCTTTATTATATTTTACTAATCTAGTATGGGATTGTAACAATATACTTTCCTTTATAGGCACAAACAGCTCAAATTTATACATCATTAATCACAGTGAGGATGCAGTCCATGGCTCTGAAACATATTTCATTATAATTGCAAAGTGATACAACATGCACATACTATTCTTTACTAATCAAAAAATAAAAACATGGCAGTAACAATGCCACACATTCTGAATCAACAGTCTCCAAAAATAACTCTGAGATTAGGCATGCTGAACTTAAAACAGAAAAAATCATATACTTTAAAAAGGCGGTGCTTAAATTTAAGTCCGAAACCCTAAATTTCTTTGTCTGTTAGTGCCCAGCTTATAAGTTGCATAGTGTTTAATAGCTTACAAGAAAGTCAAAGCAATCCTTGCTTGTGATGAGAAGAAAACTATAGAAAACAGCACCTGACAGCAAGTAGTGGCTGACACAAAGTCTTTCCACCAACTTTAACAGGATTTAGAATTAGCCACCACCAGAACAAGTGACTTCCCAAGCAACTTCGTTTTTTCCTGACTTAAAAACAGATTTCACAACTTAGAAACTGGTTGTTTACAGTGTGCTAATATCGGTAATGACTGCATTTTGGAGCCTGGGACATGCATCAACGGGCTTGCCTTGGGTTTACCCTACACTTTATTTACAATCCACCTATTTTCAGAGCAATGTACATGCAAGCTAAAGGCATTTTACATCACTGTTCTACTCCTGGAAAGGAGGGAGGGAAGGAAGGAAAATCTTCCTTACAGGTAAAACAAACAAACAACAACAAATAATCCTCTTTTCCTAACATTCACACTCTGGCCTAGTCAGAGAGAGAAATTACACATATTTAAAGTTCAAACAGACTTAAACCAAAATGAAATCCCTACACAGACAATCTTATTTGAGCAATGCTGCACTGGATTTGGCTTATACATGTTCTAAATCAACTTAAGCTAACAATCAGTAGGGTCTATCAAATTAAGTGTGTTCACCAAAGCTGTGGGCTAACCTCAGTTACTTACACTGCTTGTAAAACCACACATGTAAGTCACTGGTACAACTCTGTAGATCATGTCCTTCATCCACAGAGCTTAAGGAAGAATACATGCAATATAAAAATCCCTATCCACAGATCTAAAAAGTATACTAAATTTCGTATTGACTTTCTTAAGAAAATTAGCTCAGATCTTGAAATGCTGACTTGCTTCAATAAATTAAAGACAGTCATTACTAGAAACAGACGTTGAAGACATAAAAAACACAGGAATTAGGTACTCATTCCTTCCTTCCTTCAACTAACAATGAGCTGCATTGCCCATAAGGAGTAAAAACCACCTACACCCACACAACTTAACCTTAATGACCACAATGGTGCACTGCCTTCTTACTAAGTACTATGCAGAATTTTAAGAACTCATTTTGACTTCAAAATTCTGTATTTCCAAGAGCTCAACTGTTTGCTCATGCCACTTCACCACAATCTAGTTAAGGCCAGTGATCTGCAATGTACCAGATGTAAGTGTTCCTCATAAATGGGACTGCCCATGAGCTTTAAAAAACAGTCCAACTGTACCAACCTTCAGGGTGTACACAATACGTAAGCAATCTCTTTTTATGGCTGTGTGTGAAAAGGAGAGACTTATTTTATTGCTCCTGAGTTACTGTTGCCTGTGGTGCATGTGTTGATTAGTGATGGAAGGAGAATTACAACTGCAATTACACGTATGGCAAGAAAGTGGTCTTCCCTACATAAAAAAATAAACAAAAGAAGTACACGTGATAATTTTTTGTGAGTTTCAAAACCACAAACAAAGATGTGACAATGAAGCCAAGCAAGAAGAACAAGCACACAATTGTAACTGGTGGATATAAGAATACCCCATGCAACACAGCTACCCGTAATAATACACTGAAGAAGCTTATGGGCAACACAAGGACATACATACTACAAAACAATTTGCTGCTGTTGAAATTCTGTGATAGCAGCCTTCATGGTATCTCCACAAAATCGGTTTATGTTGTGACCCCTTGAGAAAACACAATTTCTTTAATGCTGACAAAAACAAAGTCTGAATAAAAGTTTCTATGATGTTTTGATTCTTAAATAAAAATATAAAAAAAATCAACTTGACTTACAGAAAGTGTTAAATAGCAGCAAAGGGCTAATTATACCATACCAACTTCCTTTTGTCTAGTATAAAAGGACATTTTCTTACTTTGCCTGGCTGAGTATAATAGCCTATGAATTATGAGATCAAAGCAGCAAACTGTATGTTTTCTAAAGTAAGAGTTTCCTTCACCAAGTTTTACACTTACTACAGCTAAAAGAGCTGTGTGAAGGGATCAGCACTAAACCCAAAGGACAGGCTCTGCACAGCAAGAAAGAGAGCAACTCCCTCGTGCTTTTTGCAGGTCACTACCAAGGACCATGTTAGCAGATCCACACCAGACCCTTAACAGGCAGCTCTGCTGCTACCAGTAATTAGCTTGGACAGCTCTGGCTCCAGGAGTAGCAGCAAGGCTACACCATAATGAGCTCAGCTGGGATTAGCAGGACAGGGCAGGGAACCAAGAGAGCTGAGGCATTCTGCATTGCGTATGTATCACAGAGATCAAACAAGGATGGCTGGCTAGGTTATCCCCTCACCACCTCATTCCAAAAATGAAGCACGGCAGTGTGTAAAATACAGGCTAATGAAGAGCGACACCTCCAACAGATGAGAGCCACATTAATTAACACAATCCCTAGATCATGGAATACAGTTTCTGTTAGTGCTAGCAAACTTGTAACTTGTCACTGATTTAAGGGGGGGGGGGGGGGGGGGAGGAGGAAAAAAAAATAGCTGATGTTTTCCTTTTCTGCTTTTGGTAGAAGATGGTTTCATCTTGGAATTTTGCAAGGAATTCCTCTTCTGTGGCTTGCAAAGCACTACCATCAGAAAAAACAGCAGGATGTTTCTTTATGTAAACACCATTTAAGAAACAAACTCACTTTTCAATCAACAGCTTTTTGTGTTCCCTTTTGAAAAAAGCCAGTTCATTCCACACAGCTTCAGAATCTTCTTGACAAAGCTGACGGGGGTCTGCATGCTGGTAACTGCTTTTACTACTTTCAATCCTGTTTATGAGCAAAAAGACGTTGTTCATTTTCAAGTATCTACATATTTTTGGACCACAAGAATAAAAGCATCCTTTCTTTCAGAAAATACAAATTTTTAACTGTGGCATCTACTGCATATAAATGTTGTATGATGTAGACATTCTGTGAGGCATGAAACCTTAAATGTGGTATTATAGAAAAGTTCAATTAGGTAGTTTCAGACAGATACTGTGCTGATATGGCACTATGACTCTGAACTGACATGTGGCAGAGCAGTGTCACCCACATTCATTCTGTCAACATTCCTTACAATATTGGTATGAGAAAGCAGAAGGTGAAAACATCACACAATCTCTTGCAAAAAAAAAATAAAAATCGGAGAGCCACCAGCTCCCCTAATGACCCTGCAAACCAATCTGGAAGTTGCAGTAATGCCCTCTTTAAATGAAACTGTTGATCTATGGTCTAATGAAAGAATAAGCTATCTATGGATAAGATGATGCATCAGGACAAAGCATACAGAATTTAGAAGCACAGAAATAGAAAAAGAAAATATGTTGCAGGGTTTTTTTCATTAAAATATTTCATGTAGTTTAATAATGCAAAAAATAAAAATTGTATTTTAAAAAATCCTTTATAAAATGAATTTAAAACTCTCTGCAATCTAAATTCCTACCAGGCAGAGAAATAAACTCTCAGAGAATGTGGTAACCTCATAAGGCCCCCATCATCTTTGCAGTCACGTATGTCAGTGGAAGTTGTATGTACACTGACAGGTGGATTAGGTCCCATCAGCTGCCATCTCGATAAGAGATTCTAATCTGTTAAGAATAAGAAAGAATGGGGTCCTCCATCACTTACAGAGGATCAGAAGTGCCATGTAAGTACCTGATACTGAGTTCTTAATGTACAATTTACATTACACCAGCAATATAAAGCTTTTTGAGACACCAAAATAACAGTGTAAGGTATAACCATTTACAGATAATTTTTATTTGTCTTAGCTGCTTTCCTTTGCTTAAGCATACTAAAAAGGAAAAGTAAAGCTCTTTTAGTATGATGGTTTCCTACAATACAGTTCTGACAACAAACATCATCAAACCCCTGTCAATTTCAGCTCATCTTAATTACAGATGAAAAAATCAGATGAACAAATAAAGATTTAGTATTACACTTTCCCCAGTATCTACTTTTCTCAAATATATTCCTGTCAGGATGCAAGTTGGTCTCATTTATTTTAAATGGAAACAGAAGTTGTTTTTGTCTCTTTCTCATCTTTTCTTTTCTTCCTTTTTTTTTTTAACTATCAGAACCAGAACACTCAGTGCTTCACCCTATTATCAAGTTTGATTTTACTGTCTTTATCTAGGTTGAATTTTTGTATGTTTTCAGGCTTGGCCTCTCAGTGGAGCATGAATGCCTACTTAGCTTTAGACACAGAATCAAATCATTTCGTTGCATAAAGTAACTGTCATCCAGTAGGTTTCATTTCCAGCTTGCACTGAATTTGAAACGGTGAGCTAGAAGATAAAATGATCCATGTTTTTCCTAAATAAACAAAACCTTTTCATTCTAATTTAAACAAATCTACTTATTATTTATGGTTTGATATTTCCAAAAAATCTTTCTGTGCTACCAATGCCTGTAGCAGATTTGTACCTTAACATTATTTTCATCCACATTTTTTTTTCTTTTTAAAAGACAAACCGTTCTTAAGTAAATGCCATAGTACTATAAAGCATTGCAAATCTACTCAGATAAGTCAAAGCATTGCTTTTATATAAGGGACAGTTTATCATTCACAGTAGGATGCTTTATGTCATCCTGGACGTTATGAACAGCTACCAGCTTTGCAGCAATTTCTGTGACTCTCTTTTCTGTCAGAGAGAGTTACAGAGTTTGTGTCAAGGTTAGTCAGTGTCGCTGTAATTACTAAACTTTAGATGCACACCAAAGTTCTACTACAGCCACCAAGATGTAAGGACCTGCTCAAAATACTTTCTTGAAAGAGGGTCTGAAAAACTGTACCTTAGCACTGTCTGAAAACTGAAGTGATAAGAAATGTCTTCATACCTCCAAATGTACCTGTTTGCCAAAATTTCTAACACTCTGCTAAGCACTTAAAAATAAAGAATTTCTGCATAAAATTTTCACTGCTCTGTATAGATTTTAAGAGAGAATTATATATAGGATATTGACTATTTAAATTTTGATGTGGTAGTGTTTCTTCTTTCCATTAATAAAGATATATTGCTGCAACATTTTTGTAGAAAGATCAGAAATAATTGATTTTATAATCATTTAACAGATGAAAACACCCTGCTTTTCATTCACATAGTCTTTTTCTCCCCTATTAAGAAGGGGATTTTAGGATTAGCTTCAGTTAACGTTTGAACCACTAAACGTTAGAGACAGTTATTTCTATATTTTTAATGAACAAAATTATTTTAAAAAACTATTTGAAACATAAGGAGCAACTGTTCTATTACAGAAAATTAAAAACATACACAGTCAACAAATTAATCGACTGGGGAATTAGACAAGCATAAATAAGCAGCCCTAGCAGACCTTTGTCCAGTACTCGGGCTCACAATGAGATCCTAAATAAAATAAGTCAAGGTGTCAGCTCAATACATTTTACTCTTGGTTTCAACCGTAGTTTTTCCTCATATAAGGGGGTACGCCATGTATTGTGCTTTAACAAAGGATAAAGTCTCCATGACCACAGAGTAGCTTCTTCCTTCAAATCAAATTCTCTTTTGAATACCTATATACCTATATAATAGTTCTGTTCAGATTACTTGTGTAAGGGAAATGTTTTTAATGAGCTATGTAACTTACCTGCTATCGCCCTCTTCCCACTGTTTTAATTGCTCTTTTAGTGCTCTGTAGTTGGTCTGTAACATCTGCAGCCTCTCTTCGTGTTTTTCATGGGCTGCTCTTAGCTCATCAGTTTCTCGAGTCTATATAGCACCAGAAAAACAAAAATAGTTAGTAAAAATGTAAGAGACTTTCACACAGATGACATGAAACAAAAGTTCTGCTTAAGTAACTATTAAAAGCCTCAGAAATCTAAATGGAAAGATGAAGAATCACAGTCCCTGAGATCAATTTTTTCTTGTTGCTACTTTAGCAAATTTTGTTAATTTGACAAAATTTACTTAAATATTTTTTTCATGCTGCTGAGAAGTTTTAAAAAATTTACTACCAAAATGTCAGTTTTCATCTTGTGAATGCATTGGCTTAATACATCTAAAAATACATAGACTGAAAAAGGATTGTTGGCATTTTTGCTCCAAACTACTTTTTTCTTTTTTTTTTTTTCCCCCATGGAAATCTAATCTATGTATTTCCAAGGAAAACACTGGCCACACTGAAGTCCACATAAAAAAAAAAAAATTAAATGGCTTCTGGATTTCCTCATATATTAATTTATTTCCGCAAATATATATAAACCTACAACACCCAGGCTCTGTCCTCTAGTTATGTAAGAAACAAGAAATAAAAACAAACTTTTCAATAACTTTTATATAATCAAAACCATATGAAAAAATATACTCTCTTTTTACAGAATGAAAAGTAAGAAATGCCTTGATTTATACTACGAGATAACGTCATGCAAGTTTAAAAAAAGATTTTCCTAAATGACAATACTATGCTCTGAAAAAAATGACCATTAAGAAAAAGACATTTCACAGTACAAAGCAAGTCAAATTCTGGCATACAGCAGTAAAGAATTCACCAGAAATTATCCTGTAGTAAAATTTGCCCTCAGTGCTTCCAGTTCAATGGGAGGTCTGCTTGCAGAGCAACTACAGAACACGTTCCTTAATTTCAAAGTAAATCACAATACTTTATTTGCATGTGTCTACTGCTTATATACAAGGAGGGCTTTTCAGCATTAGTCAATAAATAAGATACACCAATAGTCAGAGCTGCAAGCGATAAAAATTAAATCCCACTATAAAAATATGGCAAGGGTTTCTACAGTAGTGCTAACTACGAAGTACCTAGACTAAGCTTGGCTTCTAAAATGTAGCCCAGCTTTCATGATGCATAAACAAATCTGGAAGATACCAGCTAAAACTTCAGATACTACCATATATAAAATTCCAGAAGTTTTATGGAAGTGACCCAGGCAACAAAAAAAGCAGATTTAGGAATAGAGGCAGGTACCAAAGTGATATTACCATTAAATACTTTCCCAAAGTGGTGCTGGTGGTTTTTTTCTGAAACAACCTCTAAACCAGATACATTTAAAGTTAGAACTGCTTAAAAAGTACTTTTGACTAGTTTTAAGTGGCTTATGTAAATACTACATTGATATTAAAAACAATCACATAAATAGCAAGATAAATTCGTGACAAAGGGTACAGAGACTATTACCAAGCTTTGTTTGACACTACAATAGGAAATATTTGTTAGAATCAAATTACGGATACTGTGCTTTCATGAGAAGTTCATGAAATCATTGTTCTGCGATTGTTTGATATTGCTAGTGAAAACTGATCAAGTCTGGCAAGGCACTGGAAAATAATGTCTTCAGTATAAATCCTCAGAAGTTTATTAGTGTCAATGCCCTTTCAGAGATGCAACCAAGTGTAGAATTTGGCCTCTTCTATTTGTGAATCTACATTTTTCATTATTGCTTACCTGTTCCATTATCCATTCTGTAACAGTTATTCCCTTCCCTTTTCAGTTGCTCTGTTCTCACAGCAACAGAAATTAAACAATTAACTGTCCTAATCACTCTCTTATATTGAATTATTAAGCACTTAAGAACTTTAAATTTACACTGTTATTTCCATAATCTCAGTTAGTTCCACCTCTCTCTGACTGAATCATGTTATATCTTTTAATAATTAAACTCTCTTGTACAGTTTTCTGTATATTGACAGAAATGGGACAGAACTACCATCTCTAGCAGTACTGGATCTCTAGGTTATTCTCCAGCTCTCCACTGTCATTCTATAGTACTTCCCATGCAATAACGAAAGACAAAAAGACAAAGTCCAATCTGCAGGAGGAAGAACCCAACTGCCTGTGAAAAAAGGTCATTTTGTTACGTGCAGGCAGCTCAGACGAGCCAGAATATTCTGATCACTACTTCAGAATTTTGTTGAAATTGACCTGTAACAACTTCTGTTACAGTAAAAATTGAACTAAAATGGAATTAAAAAAATATACTGATTCAATTTTTTGACTGCTCTTCTCAGGCTGACAAGAAGTGAGGAACTTGACCATTACAAAAATAGTTTTTTCCACAAGTAGTTATGTGGAAAAGCCACAATATTAACATATTTTTGGCACCCGAACACCATACATGCAACAGGACTATATATGAAATATAAACTAAATATAACAGTGTGCCCTTGCTCACGTAAAGAAGTATTAAGGTGGCCTCATCTACATATTCTAGTTCTAATTCTTTCCGAACAAAAAGGATGAGAAAACTCAACTGAAAGTTCTCTTTTGAAAACTTTCCAGTTAGAGCCAGGAGGATCTCCTCTAGGCTATGCCAGGGATCACAGTTCTGGAAACATAATATGGGAGAAGAGAAAATATTCTTAGTTTGTACCAAATATCTAACTCTTGGCAACAAAACTCCTACCCACTTCTTAAAAGACCTACAGTAGATTGATGCAATTATGCTTTGGACCATTCTAAGGACCAGCTTGATAATTTGTTACTCAAAATCCATGATTTCTTATTTACTTTGACATTCTCTTCCCTAAACAAGGATGCAATCAGGCATGCTCTATTACTTTTTAGTATACCTTGGAGTGAAGAACTGAAGCTGATTCTGTACCAAAACTATGGACACGCTGAATTTACATGACTACCCTATTTCTATTAGCAATAAAGACAGTAAGAGCCAACTTTCCTTGTCCAGAAGTGGGTCAGCTGAGGAGAACTGGCAAAACCTATGAATGGGACCTTGCCCTTTTCTGTTCCTTTGTAGTGCTGACTGGGGCATCAAATATTCCTCTTCCTGAAAACCCCAAAGCTGGGGTTTTTTTATTATTATTTTGTAATTGCTACCAATTTTTCAAAAGGACTGATAGATAAAATCACAATTTCATCTTCAGGATATGCATCATCAGTACGTTTATCGATAGAGAAAGAATTTTTCTGAGCAAGTATATTTCAAGTAATCGTATAGTCAACACTTTGCTTGAGGAGGCAATAATGCAAGTGCCAGTTTTGAAAATCTTGATCACATGCATTATTCTTTGTTGAAGGCAATGCCTGAGAGGAGGTTAATATCAAGAAATCATACCATACCAATAGAAACATGCTGAAGTTAATGTTATGACAGCTGAGTTCCCTGTTATGCTGGCAATAGCCTCATTGAATTCTGAATGTAGTACTACAACAGTGTTTAATATGTTGACCTGGGCCTCTACAGCTTCTTTTCAATCAATTAAAGCATTCTGCTAAAGAATCCAAGTAGGTTTCCTAAAAAAAATGCAAGGAGTTCATATATTCAGTTTCAAGGGAAGAGATAGACAGCCCTCATGGATGAACAACTGTGATAAACAGAGATCCCACACTTGCAATATAATATAGCTGCACAGATTCCTAAATTATGCTTTAAGATGAAACAGAATAAATGACAAAGGCAGTATGGTGAAAAGTAAATATTATGTTATGAGGTCATGCAGAGAGAATAACAGTCCTTTCTCTTCTGTATCTGCTTAGAAAATCAGAGTGCTTCTCTTCACTCCTCTTTCCTGAAGAAAACAGAAAGAATTGTGGAACTCTATCATTTTAAGACAACAACCATACATGCTGATGTGTGAGCTTTGCTGCCAAGGGCGGAGCAGCTGTAGTCCACAGTGCTGGCATAATCTGTAGCATCAGAGTCTGGCAGGCCAACTAAGAGTAACAAACAGAAGGCCTGCCAAAGGCCAGTTCTCAGGTAGTGATGGTAGGTCACACCTTAACTTTCTCAAAAGAGAGAAAAAACAAAACAAAATTTATCTTCTGACTCCCAGAAACAAGGAGCCAGATGGCCTGTAAGACTGAATTTGAAGTTTAAATCATCTTTCCTGTTCATACAACCTATGTGTGGCAAGACACTACATTAAAATCTCTCAAGTATACAGGGTGATGAACTTTTGGATTTGCGCTAAAATATAATTCCCACTCATATTTTCTTCTCAAAGTGACTTACCACATACGAATGTCTTTTTGCATGAGGCAGGAGCTCAGGACTATGGTTTGTAGGGCTCCCCAATTTTTTTCACTTACCCGGCATTTATCACAGCATGTTCAATACAACCAGTTCTGCTTTAGGCTACATACAGTGAAAACATCTTTCAAATTTCACAACTCTGAACAAACGGAGGCAGGAAGGAGAAGGGAAGGAGAAGAAAAAAGGAGGAGAGAAGAAGAAAAAAGGAGGAGAGTATAAATTGTAAATGTTTAAGAAAATATGTCGCAGGGGTTGAGTTGTGCATTCTGAGGTGCAATTTGAAACAAGTCAGTCATTCAACAGGTACTATTTTTTAAGGTAAAAACCAAACCAACAAAACCAAACCAACCAAAATCTATAAAACGGGGACAAAATTGGAAATTGTAATACATGCCTAATTCGTCTTTTCTACAAAGGGTTGGAGGCATCTGGGGGAGGGCTGTTTGTTGGGGGGGTTTTACAGCATTTGTTAGAACAACAGCTTCTGAGCCATAACTTCTAAGAGTACAAGGGGTAAATCTGTATCAAGTAATTGACTTCAGCATTTTAAAACACTGGCTTCACTGTACAAAAAAAAAATTCTGCATACTTTTTGCTTCATTTTATTTCTATATGAATATATTAATTTCTTGGAATATATAGAATCAGACACACATTTTGAAAATGTATTTAACAAGCACATATTGATGGCAGCTCGAATTAGGCTTCCGTAGGACTGCAGGAGTACCAACACAGGATTCCTAGCAGTAAAGGAAAAAGGCAAACTAATGGAGAGTGCTCTCTTATGCTAACACACTTACAGTCCATAACAATATGTGCATTTTGCATTTTTAAAATGTCTGTTTATTTTGGTATATCTTTATCTATGCAAGCTTATAGCTCGTGGGTTTTTTATTTTTATTTTTTTAATGTTCACCTTTAGCTGCAGTGTCTTCTCTAAGTTTTCAATCTTCCTTTCAGCGATTTTAAGCTTCCTTCGCTCCTCTGACTCTCTAAAAGAGCTCTTTGGGGACAGAGACCTTGAACGTTTCACAGGTGGTTCCTGGAGAATAAAACAAGGACATGGTTGAACTAGTTGGAACACCGGATTATGAAAGACATGCAGAATTAAAGAAGAAGTAATTTTGAATACTAATAATGAATTATAAAAAAAAAAAAATCTGCATGGAATACCAGAGAAATAACAAGCAGAATTACCACAGCGCTACCACTAAAGGTTTCTCTGTGACTCGTTAATGAGAATATTCATTTACATTTACATTGTTTCTTTCAGAATAATGATGTCCCATTAGGGAAGACTAAAGGGTTATAGACTCAGAAATGCAAGAAACCTCATTACAAAGGAGGGGATAGAGGCTGGTCTAATTGCTCTATAAGGGTCCAAGGTTACACTTGATAGGACAACCAGAAACAAGAGGGAAAGGATTTTTTTCCCTTTGAAATAGTTTAACACACTGTGAAGTTGAAGGAACAATATGCTTGAGGAATATAAATACAACAGACAGTAGATCTTATACCATAATGACCATATGGTCATTAACTATAATGTGACTAACTAGAGACAAGAATATGTGTTTATATTATGTACAGCTTCATATAGCAATCTGGAGAAAGAATATGCAAAAGCAACACTTAAACTGGGCAGCTTTCTTGTTCATTCTATGTCATATGTCCTTATGGCAAAGAAAGAAAGACCTCATCAAATTAGACTTTCTGATTTTCTGAATAACTTTGGTTAAGGACAGAGAAATACTAACACACACTTAATACCAATAAGGTAAAATGCCATTACATAAATACATAAAGTCAAACAAAAACTTAAGCTTAATTGTGATTATTGTTGTTGCATGCTGCCATTTTTACTGTAAACTAACTGATTTACAACAAAAGGAATTCAGGATAAAGTCTTCTTCAATACTATATATTTCAACACTTTTACTATCACGTTAAATGAATTTAATCTTAAAGCGAATCTTAATTAGCCACTGGCATTATTTTCTTTGACCATAACCTTCCAGTATTAAATGTTTACAAGACAATGTATACCACACTTTCACTTTAAATCATCTGGGTCTCCAAAAAGGAGAAAAAAATTATCATGAAATATCAGAAAATAATATCACATATTTAAGAATTTAATATTGGCAGGGTGTTTTTGTCATTTGGTTTTGGTTTTCTTTTGCTTCTGAAATGTGCCTGAATGAGATGGGAAAAAAAACAACCATCACTACCACCCCAAAAAAAACCCCAAAGCAAAACAAAAAAAAACCAAGCAAAATCCCAACCAAAAACAACAACAAAAAACCCACACACAAAACAAAATTAACATCTGGAAAGAATTTTAGTACATCTAAAATCTGAATGTCAAATAGACATATTTTGTATATTCCTGACGGTTCCTTTATATAACAGAAGAAACTAGAAGAAAGTTTTAATGACCATTGAAAATAATATTTCCAAATTTATGGGTTTATATTGTCAGTATAACATTGTACTGGCTAAGAGTAGATCTCTTTGAAATAGTAAAATTACTGATTTACACTTTTTTCTAATAATTCTGGCAGGGGATATCCAAAAGTTTACTTCAGTTAATAGATGCTGATATTAATCAGTAAAGATATTAAAATTGCACAAAACTAATTTGATCCCTTTCAGGTGTCTGCAGCAGAAAATAAGAGGAACAACATATAAAAAAATATATTAATCTTCAAAGTCCCAAATTTCTTGAATAAAACCAAGATCTTAAATAAAACTCCTGTCTTCCACGTTTCCTAATTAATACATACCCATACTAATTTTTCCTAAAAATCCAGAACACATTATTTTTCAAGAAATGTCTCCTTGTTAAACTTTGTGTTTGTACACAGAAGACTTGGAAAATACATGATTTCTCTGAAATCAGGAATAGAAGGTCAAAGTGCTGCATTTGTTGACAAAGAGGACAACAAAGGAAAAAAAAGTGGACCAAACAGCACCATACTGCTAAGAATAACTAGGTAGAGAGACTCTACAGAGGAATGGAGGAAAGAAAAAAAAAAAAAAAAAACCAGAAAAATGTATGCTGCTTTAATCAAAGGTGACCAGATACAATGAGTACACAATAGTTTTTCTTTATATATATATATACACACATGCACACAGACACACACTTTACATATAGCTACCTGGGATTGCGCTGTGAATCTTTTTCACAGGGCCAAGGTATGGAAAAAAAAAAAAGAGAAAAATTCTAACTACTCCTCGACATGGAAATAATTCCTTGTGAGAAGAGGTGGGATTGGTGATGTGCATTGAGAAACATTCTATTGTTTGAATACTTTTTTACCTGTTTCGTGATCAGACTAGAGGTCTTTGGAGAGAAGGAGCCAGGTCTGGGCTTAACAGCTGCACATAGGTAGTTCGGAGGCAATCTTTGCTAAGAGGGCAAACAGTTTAATCTTCCTACCAAGACAGAATAGACTGTGTAGTAAAACACACAGTAATTTGATTGCCTGGGGCTGCTGCAAAACTCAATTTGGAAAATGGCATCTGTAATACCCTTCTCACAACTGCAAACTTTGCTGCTGCCAGGTTTAAGCATTTAATTTTTAATTCAGTTCTCAAATTCTACAGTAAATTTAGACATACCTGTATTAAATATATGCACAAATTGTAATGTTTTAAATATTTCCTAAATGTTTAAGTGTAAGAAAAAGTCCAGTTTTGTCAGCAGAGAATGTTAAGCCAAATCAGTGAAGGGTAAGAGAAGATTTTTCATCAAATGACCCTTAAACATGCTTACAAAAAACTAAGCCAAATAGGAGAAGACCAGAAATAAACAGGCTTTGTAATATTAATAGATATGAACCTTTGTGACAGAAGATTTAATGTAAAGAAATAGCTGGTAAATGGGTGGGACACACATTAACTGTTAACAGAGGTACACAAAGCAAAAAAAGAAAAGATGCTTCTAAGCAACCTTCTGTTACTGGTCTGCACCATGAAAGACACCATGGGACACAGCTGTAAGCAGTCACGTTCTTGAACTCAACACGTTTTGTGTTGGATAGAGCCCCAATACAACTCCCCCCCCCCCAAAAAAAAGAAACAAGGGAAGCCTGAACTCCTACTGAAATGTCTTGAAGAACTTCTCTGTACACACAGATCAGATCAATGTCGGCCAGGATACAGCACTGAAGACAGTGGGCAGAAATCTTAAACTGATAAAAAACATTATCAGAAACATTGTTAAGGCTGAAGCAGAGGCTGACAACATTCAGGTGGGGTTTTTTTGCAGAGGAAAAATGGCAAATTCTGATTCACTATGCTTCAACAGGAACTTTATCAGTACTGCAAATTAATTCATGGCTTTTAATATCTTGATATTATAGACTTCAAAGAGGACTATAGAATGTGTATAAATGCAAGGCAATTATAAGTCCCATGCACCATACAATGGCAAAGCTTAGCTATAAAAAAAACAAGGGCTGTGGTATCAGACTACAGCAGACACAGAGGTGGAAGTTTAATTAGGTAACAGAAATCATACATAGCTCACAAAGTTACAAAGTTTAAGCTCCAAAAAGAGCTCTAGGAAGTTCAAGCAACTGACTTCATACAAAATAGTACTCACTAGTACCACTTTCCACTGACACTGGACAATAACGGTTACAGTTGCCTCCAAGTACAGACTTAACAATGTCAAGAAAAATGACACCACACATGCGCAGTCAACAAAGCTTTTAATCACCACATTATCTGTCTCGAAGACTAAGTTGTTTGTATGACTCTGTATGACCGCAGCAAGGGATTTGAATTTCTGCAGTTCACAAAAAAAACCACTAGCCTATAGATGTATATATATCATTGCATTTTGCAGAACCAAACATAGGTGGAAGCATACAGTCATGTGGCCACACATCCCAATTCACACTAGTGCCAAGTTTCTGTTTTGTCCCAGACCCTTCTTTTTAACACTTTTCCAAATACTGCTTCTTTCAAAATTGTTGGCTTTTTAGAGCAGAAAGTAATCAAAGCAGTGTCACTCTGATCATAACTGATTCCATGCTTATTTGTTCCTTGTATCCTGGGAACGCACATAAGGGGGGATGAAGAGTTAACACGACAGTCTTTGCAAAGCCAAAAGGATCACCATTATAAAACAAGAATTGTATATCCAAGATATTCTTCCTTTCAAACCACATGCTAATAAATTCTGTCATTAATACCTCTGTCATAAAAGGCTGAACAACAAAGTAATGGGAAGGTATTTCTTTGTAAGTGGAAAATCAGTAAAGACATCAGTACTACCATTTCTATTTTATAGGTATATTTTGTGATCCTAAAGTCAGAGTGTTTCTACAATTTTCCTTACTGTCTTGCCTAAATACAAACGATTTGCCAAAACCAATGTCACGCCAGTCTTCAAAAAGGGCAAGGAGGGCCACTGGGGAAACCACAGGCCAATCAGCATCACCTTCATCCCTGGAAAGGTGACAGAACAGCACACTCTGGATGTCATCTCTAAGCATACAGAGGAAAAGAGGGTTATCAGGAGTGGTCAACATGGATTCACCAAGGGGAAATCATGCTTTACCAATCTGATAGTTTTCTGTGATGGCGTGACTGGCTGGGTAGATGAGGAAGAGCAATGGACGTTGTCTACCTTCACCTCAGCAAGGTTTTTGACACTGTGTCCCATAACATCCTCAGAGATAAGCTTATGAAATGTGGGTTAGATGAGTGGACACTGAGGTGCATTAAGAATTGGCTGAATGGCAGAGCTCAGAGCGTTGCGATCAGTGGCGCAGAGTCTAGTTAGAGGCTTGTAACAAGTGGTGTTCCCCAGGGGCCAGTACTGGGCCTAGTCCTGTTCGATATATTCATAAATGACCTGGATGAACAGGGGATAGAGCGTACCACCAAGTCTGCTGATGACAGAAAAGTGGGAGGAGTGGTTGACACACTGGAAGGCTGTGCTGCCATTCAGCAAGACCTGGACAGGCTGGAGAGTTGGGCAGAGAGGAACCTAATGAAGTTCACCAAGGGCAAGTGTAGGGTCCTGCACCTGGGGAAGAATAACTCCATGCACCAGTACATGTTAGGGGTTGACCTGCTGGAAAGCAGCTCTGCAGAGAGAGACCTGGGAGCTCTGGTGGACAACAGGTTGACCATGAGCCAGCAATGTGCCATGGTGGCCAAGAAGGCCGATGGTATCCTGGGGTGCATTAAAAAGAGCGTGGCCAGCAGGTTGAGGGAGGTTATCCTCTCCCTCTACTCTGCCCTGGTGAGGCCACATCTGGAGTACTATGTCCAGTTCTGGGCTCCACAGTTCAAGAAAGACAGGGAACTACTGGAGAGAGTCCAGCAGAGGGCTACAAAGATGGTCAAGGGACTGGAGCACATCTCTTATGAGGAAAGGCTGACATACCTGAGTCTGTTTAGCCTGGAGAAGACTGAGAGGGGATCTCATCAATACTTATAAATATCTAAAGGGTGGGTGTTAAGAGGACAGGGCAAGACTCTTTTCAGTGGTGCCCAACAACAGGACAAGAGGCAACAGGCACAAACTGGAACACAGAAAATTCTGTCTGAACATAAAGAAAACCTTCTTTACTTTGAGGGTGACAGAGCCTGGGAACAGGCTGCCCAGAGAGGTTGTGGAGTCTCCTTCTCTGGAGATATTCAAAACCTGACTCGATGCATTCCTGTGCAACCTGCTCTAGATGAACTTGCTGGGGGGCTGGACTAGATGATCTCTGAAGGTCCCTTCCAACCCCTACCATTCTGTGATTCTGTGTAATTCTTTGATTTGTAGCCTGTCAATTTAGTTCTAAAAGTTTATATTAAAAAATGAACTGCATGAACATGTGAAAAATTGCACATATCAAACAACCCTGAGTATTGAAAGAGCATGGCTAGGATCTACATATCAAAACAGGAAAAGATTCTCTACACTAGAATTTAAAAGTTTGTCATTTAGTTTTACTAAAGGGAGTGTAATTTCTTTATTCCTGACACAGTGATCAGTTCATGACAAACACAGTACTTTCATTTACATTATTTTGAGTAAACAAGAAATGACATCATGGTGAATTAACCTTAGCAAAGGGTGAAAGAGCCACTCAACTGCTCACTCACTCTCCTTCTTCACCAGGACAAGAGGAGAAAATAGGATGAAAAAGCTCATGGGTTGAGACAAAGAAATGGAGATTGTGTATCATTCACCATCATGGGCAGACTTCACTTGGGGAAAATTATTTAAGTTATTTTCACTTAAAATAGATTTGAGTATTAAGAAATAAAGAAAATATTAAACCAACATCTTCTCCCCCACCTTGCCTCTCAGATTCAACTTCACTCCTTCACTCTTGACTCCTCTGTCTCCCGCTGAGCAGCACAGGGAGATGGGGTGGCTACAGTCAGTCCATAACAGCTCCTCTCGACCACTCTTTCCTCCTCACACTTTTCCCCTGTGCCAGAGTGGGGCCTCTCCACAGGCTGGAGTCCTTCAGAATAAAACTGCTCAAGTGGGTCCTCCATGGGCCATGGTTCCTGTCAGGAAAACCTGTTCCAGCACGGACTCTTCTCCACACAATACAGTTTCCTTGAAGTAATATCCATCTACTCTGGTGTGGGCTCGTCCACAAGTTATAGTGTGGACATATGCTCCATGGTGGTCATCTCCATAGGCTGCATGGAAATACCTGCTCAGGCACTTGGAGCACATTTTCCCTCTCCTCCTTCTCTCACCTTAGCTTTTGCAAGGCTGTTTCTCACCTTCTATTCTTCACTCTACACTGCCTGTGCAGCATTTTGTCCTTTTTTATTTTATTTTCACAAAGGCACCACCACATACTCCTAAACGAAAGTTCTAAAATATGTCTTTTTCCGAACATAGCATACAGTGCAGGATATTGAGAAAGAACAACCCATACAGTTTTCAAAGGAAATGTTATGAGATACCAAATGTAGGAAAACCAGGAGATCTCTAAGGAAGCACAATATGATGGTCCACCTTTGTAGACTATTTACACCACACAGAAGCACGTTCCTATTTGCTTCCTCACAACAAAAATCTCTTGCATGTTTCCTATATTTTAGACAATCACAAGAAAAAAAAATTTAGATGAGGAAGAGGCTGAATATAGTGAAAAACATCATGACCTCCGCTAATTAAATAAATAAATCTAAGCCATAGAATTATTTACGGATCTATTTCATTAGCTATAGTTTATAGCTGTTACTGTTACCTGGTGCCCAACTTTAACAGCAAGTTATCATGAAAGAGGCAGTCCAGCACTACCACAGAGTAATAGAAAGGCAAAATTATAAACTTCAAATGACATTGTTGTCATTCTTCATAGACAAATACTACATCATAACTTAAAAGTCAAGAATTTGAAAAAAAAATCTTTTTCATTTATAAAATCATAATAATAACCATTTATATTCCTCTCATTTTCCTTACAGGGGAAGATGGTCATTCTGATAAACACCACAAAATACCTGATAAATATTCATTTTAACAAACCTACAAAGAATTTATCCTTCAAATATTTCATTTAATTAAGAATCCCTTATTCAGTATTTAATAAGGTAAAACCTTCTACTCCCAGCAGCTATTTTAACAAGTCTTTGGCAGATAACACAAGAACCATTCAAACAAGCTTCCAGAATTATAAGCAGCATCAACAGATATTAAAATTATTATCTGGACCCTTGAGCAAAAATGTTTGGCTTTACCAGCCTGACTTAGACACAAATACACAAGACAATACAACTATCCTACCTCATGCTTTCTTCCAGTCCTTATATTGTTGCTTCCCAGAGTTTCTTTAGTGTACAAATTATGTTCTGCTAGGTTAAGACTTGCTTTTTTCAATTTTTCCTGTAAAAGCTCGATTTCAGACTTTTGCATTGTAATAAGACACTCCAGCTCACTTAAAGAAGGCTGTTGAAATACCTAGAAAATTATAGTACAGATATATTAAATTAGTAACAAAAACCCCGAAGCATAACAAACCATTAGATAAAACTATCTAAAGAAACACAACATTATGAATATTACAGAAATGTTTGGGAGCTGTAAATAATCCTGCTTTTGTGAATGATTCATGAATCCACAATCAAAACCAGACCCCAAAGCGTTAACTGAACATTTTAACACCACCACCACCACATTTTCCGAATCCAAGTTTACACTATTAACAGTGATTATTTTATACAGATGTTTCTTCTGCAGCTACTTATTCTACTGTGGTATTTTGTACCTCACATGCTGTCAAAATTTCTTGACAATGTATTTTATCTCCTAGACTTGTTTCTGGTGAAATTTCAAGTTGGTAAGTATCACTGGCCTATGAAAAATGGGCAAAAAATAAACTTAACTGCATATTCTGTCAATAAAGATATTCTTAGTTAAAAACTGCCTCAGAAAAGTACTTCTTTAATGTAAACCTAGGGGTATAGTGGATCCACGTCATAAACTCAGTCAGCACAAATGTTGTGGTCAAACTGAAGACCCACAGAAAAAAATAGACAGTAATTCTAGATCACAGTGTTACTCAAGGCAGATACGTTATTTCATGAAGCCATTGAATTCCAGGACCTCTCCCAGCTATCAATCCATTTACAGAAATTCCTTGTCACAATACAACACTGCCGCACACTGCTCACCTTGGTCCTGTTATGAAACCTGTTCAGACAAAACCACATTTTCATTGGTACCAGCTGTCTAAGTCATATCCCCAACATCCAATAGTGGACTCATGCATACACATGACCAAGAGTGGCCAAGTTACCATGGCTTGATAAATTACTCCTTGTCAGCTGAGTTTTCATTAACCACCTCTGATCCCACTCTGCTGCCTTACAACCACAAAGCAAACTGTTGTTAGCTTAGCATAAGCAACAGCAGTATGCCTGTTGTAGCATTTCACAAAGTGAAATGCTTTAGTTCATATGTCCTCCACAGTGCTTCAGGGCTGGGGACAGACATTCACCTTGCAACAGCTGTGCCAGACAAAGATAACATAATTCCCACATGTTCGATGCATCCAGGCAGATAGAGGTTAGCAACCCAACGCTATTGCTGAAAGAAGGGATGAAGCAAACCTCTCTCCTCCATAACTGATTGCATAAATAAAAGGGCAGGTTAGTTTAAAAAGTCAATGCAAGTGGCTTGAGCTGATCCAGTTGACCTTGTATTGCACAGATTAGGGCAAATTTGTGAAAACCCTATTGCCAGTGGTGCTCTGACAGCAATGGCAGGCAGATAGGAAACAGCAAAGTCTTCGAGCAACAAACCTTAATCCAGGAGACAACTTTCTCAAGACTGACTAGAAGTTTTGTTTTACACATACATTCCCTAATTAGCAAAGTTTTGACAACCTGAATTGCTTGCAACTGTTTGAGCAAATTCTTAAGACAAATACTCATTTCAGCAGAGAGGAAAGAATCTGGTACGATTATCACTTGTTCTTACTCTCTCAATTACTGGTATGCCCCAAGTAAAACAAATCAGGTATACTGACAAAAATCAGAAAAGGCAGCATAAAAAAGGCTAAGCAAACCAAAAAATCTCCAAATTCATGTCAATCAAGAAATGAGATGGTCCAAAATTGATTCAAATCAATCAAGCAAACACCCTAGTAAACTTAGCATTTGACAGAAACAGATTAACGGGCCTAGCCATTTTATTTCTTTCTGTGCAGAATATGAAGCTTTTCATAAAGTGTACTATAAACTCACACCTTCTACAAATAAATCCCAAATTAGAAATACCACGCATCTGTTTCAGAAAAAGCACAACTCATATAGCAAACAAGCACAGGAAAGTTGTTAGAAAGTGAAAGTTTTTAGAGAGTAAAAGTTGCTCATGCTTTTGCTGACTATACCTTAAGTAATTCCTGTTGCTCATTTTGCATAATTTAGGTCATATGTAGTTGCAAACAGATGTCATTTCCACCTATGATCAGCAAAAGGCCAGATTATAACTAAAATAAAACTCTACACAGAGGAAAAAAGAAGGAAAATAGAAAAATGAGGAGTACACAAGCCCATGCATTGAAAAGAACACTTAAAAGAAAGCTGGACTTCTTGTTCATTTGACCAAAACTTTAGCACTATATTAAAAGGAAAAAAAATCCAACAAAACCTAGAAGATAGAAACAGTGCCAGTAGATAAGGGAAATGTAGTTATAAGTTATATAATTACTGTTTTTTTATTTGACCTTTATTTTCTTATCAAGAAAGAGAAATACACCAGACAATTCTCCCATTTTATTGATTTCTCAGCCGTATAGAAAAAAAAAAGACTTCTACATGTAACATAAGTTGTACAATTACATTAGTAACTAAAAAAATAAACAGCTTCAATCTGTTATAATTTTAATTCATATTACCATTACTTTAAAAAATTTACAACGGTTAAATGTTGCTGACTTTTAAATCATGAGAATTACACAAATGTAGCTAAAGATGAGCTTCTTACAGTATCACCACTTTTTAATTTCTTCTTTCAAAAATGAAATGCAGAGTGCTTTGAAATGTAAATCCATTTAAGAGTAACAGATTGTATCAAATCCTTGTTCCTCTATGTCAATGAAGTTCTGCTACTGACTTTAATAGGACCAATACATGAACAGTGTTCTTCATTTGTTTTAGGGATTTTTTCCTACTCTTTTCTTCTCCCAAAAGAGATCTCTAGATATTACCATGCAGTGATACTTATTTCAAATTAAAATACCGTAAAGGCATATTTTCTAATAACATTCTTACAACAGTCTTTGTGCACATGCATACACACACACACATATATATTTCTTCAAAAACTAAACCAAACAAACCAGTCTTAGATCTTTTAACTTATACCTCCAAAATTACTGTTTTTACCCTCAAAATATTCAGCAAATCACTGTTACCAATACAGACCTTGCTATATAATTTGGGTCTAGCATATCCTGAAAATCTGCTCAGTTTTTTAAGTATGCATGTGAAGTTTCTTCAGTTTCAGGAATTCTAAGAACCCAGATGTAACCTGAAGAGATCCATTTAAAATCTGAGGTTTTGCTTATCAATGTACTCCGGTTTAAGAAGAGCTGGGTATCATTTTCTGTTAAATTTAACATATCCTTCACTATTTGGTAAATATTCTGCTACATTTCCTAGCCTAGAAGACTTCGTTTACTCAAATATCAAGACAATTTTTAAACATGATTTTTTAAGACATGATAAGACAGAAAGCTGGATGAAATATCTGTCTCTGGTCTTTTGTTTCAGATTCATGTCTATTTAACTTTACATTACTACACTTTTATGTTCCTGGTACCCTTGGTTAAGAGCAAAAAAATCACCAAAACCAAATTATTTAGTGAAAAGATTTGGCTATTATGAGAACCTCAATTCCTTCTGTAAAAAATATGACTCTATGAACAACCCAGAGTTCCAAGATTTATGCATGAAGAAAGAAGGGCAATTTCATCGGATCCACAGAAAGAAATATAACCTTTTCCTGGCTTTTCACTTTCTAGTTTTACTGCTGAACTCCTATTTGTAACCTAAGAACTAAGGGAAATGTTACAATTAGTAAGGCCAAAATGGCAAATAATTTGGACTATAATGGAGCTCTGATTTAAAAATCCTACATTATCAGAAAAAAAGCATAATATTGTGTTTCAAGACTGCAGAAAACACTCCACATCCAAGCTGTGTATGAAGAATGAAGGCCAGTTTCATAGTAAAGATCAGAAATCTGCCATACAGAAAAATAAAATTACACGTTAAGAGGCAGCACCAGGTTCTTCCACAGCTTCTGCGTCAGAATTGTTATTGTAGATCTTTGATCTTATGAACTGAAATACTAACCCATCTCAACAGAGCTCCATGAAGGTTCACTTCCTAAAGTCTATTCTGAATCCTATGTCTAAAACTAAATTCCGGTGAGATGATCGGTTCAGTGTACACATAATGTTGACCCTCTTCACAGTCTATCCATCTACACGTTGAGTGCAGCAAATGAAGCCTTTCTCTCATGTTTAAGTATCTTAGATTAGATTCTACCTGCATTACCAAGTCTATCTCAACAGAATAATGGCTTCCTTCTTTCACTTAGCAAAATCAGCTTATATCACATGCTATTTTATCACAACAGATACACAACATTTTCATACTGAAAACTCAATTTAAAATGCAAAACTTATATTCCAAATAATTGTCAGAGGCTTATTTATGTTTTAAAACACAAATACAGTGAAGAAAGTATTTATTTCTACCAAGCAGATCTCTCACTCCTCTTACCTTTAAATGTCTTTTCAAAATAAGACACAGTTGATATTTTCTGGATGCATTAAGCATGATGAAGCATAAGTACCCTCTTTGCCAAAAAGCTGTACCACTAGGGGAACCATCCACTCTGTACTTTGGGAAGGAAATCCAATGCCACCTTTTCCATGCCGCTGTTGTCAGAGATCACAACCAGTGCCAAATAATATGGAGAGAATACGGCTATGCTCCACCATACTTCTATTCTGCATGACTTTCTTGAACCGGCAAAAGAGAGCAGGTGGCAAGGCAACAAATATCTAAGAACTTCAGATCTAATAACACAGCCTTACGTGTACACCTGCTCCCCCTCAACTTCCTCAGCACAAAGCTGTGCTAACATTAACTGCACAGTACCAAAACCA